>NC_091188.1:11165501-11308001 GCF_040958095.1 Procambarus clarkii | reverse complement strand
TATTCTACATTGGCAAAAGTTAGAACATCATTCAGAAACATAAGTAAGGAGGCATTTAGGGCATCTTACACTGCCTACGTGAGGCCAGTCTTGGAGTATACCACCCCATCATGGAGCCCCCCACCTAATGAAACACATAAGGAAACTGGAAAAGGTTCAGAAGTTTGCAACAAGACTCGTCCCAGCGTTACGAGAGATGGGGTATGAAGAGCGCCCGAAGGAACTGAGCTTTACGACACTAGAAAAACGAAGGGAGTATGATAGGAACTTATAAAATATTTAGGAGGATTGACAGAATGGAAATAGACGAAATGTTCACACGGAATAGTAACAGAACGAGGGGACATGGGTGGAAGCTGGAAACTCAGATGAGTCACAGAGATATTAGGAAGTTTTCCTTTAGCGTGAGAGTAGTGGAAAAATGGAATGCACTTAAGGAGCAGGTTGTGGAAGCAAACTCTATTCATAGTTTTAAAACTAGGTATGATAGGGAAATGGGACCAGAGTCGTCGCTGTAAACAACCGATGGCTCGAAAGGCGGGATCCAAGAGTTAATGCTCGATCCTGCAGGCACAAATAGGTAAGTTCAAAACAGTGAGTACACACACACAAATGTGACTTCGCGGCTGAGTGGATACAGCTTGGGGGGGGGGGGGCGGGTCGTAGTCTTAATGACCCGGGTTCGATTCCCGGCGGAGGTGGAAACAAATGGGCAATTTTTTTCACCCTGATGCACCTGTTTACCTAGCAGAAAATAGGTACTTGGCAGTTTGACAACTGCTACGGGCTGCTTCCTGGGGGATGTGTGTGTGTGTGTGTGTGTGTGTGTGTGTGTGTGTGTGTGTGTGTGTGTGTGTGTGTGTTAGAGAGAAATATATGTAGTAAATATAGTAGAGAAAAATTAGATTCGTTAGAAAGGAGGGGTCCAAGAGCTAATAGCCGGATTCTGAAGGCACAAATAGTAAATACAAATAGTAAATACACACACACATAAACCGAATAACGTCAGCGGCATACCCTGCGCTAACAAAGGTCGGAACATCCTTTAGGAACTTGAATAAGGAGGTTTTAGATCACTGAATGCCGCCTATGTGAGGACAGTTTTAGAGTATGCTGCCCCAATCTGAAAACAAAAAACACACAAGGAAGCTCGAAAAAGTGCAGAAGATTGCTACGAGACTCGTCAGAGAGCTACGAAGGATGAGGTATGGAGAAAGAATGAAGGATCTAAAATCTGACGACGTTAGACAGGAGGAGAGAGAGAGGGGGGTGGGGAGGTATGATACTGACGTATATGATACTAAGAGGGATTGTCAGGATGGAAAAAACAAGAAATGTTTACAGTGAATACCAATCCCAGTAGAACAAGGGGACACGGATGGAAGCTTGAGACTCAGATGTATCATAGACCAACAGCGACATGTCAAAGTCTTCTTTTAGCTTAAAGGTAGTGAGCAAAGGGAATAAATAACCTAAATGAACAGGTTGTCGAGGGAAAACTCAATCCACAACTTTAAAAGCAATTATGATAGGGAAATAAGCCAGGTGTCATTGCATTAGACAACTGGCAGCTAGAAAAACGGGGTCCAAGAGCTAGAGCTCGATCCTGCAGGTACAAATAGTTGACTACACAGTCCGCCTGCATCCCTACTAGACTCCAATTGATATGCTAACAAACACACACACCACATCTTACATCCCTGAACTATTCCTTACGCTACAACAGACACGCATTTCTGCTCCCTGTCACCCCCAAGTCCTCAGTCTGCATGGTGATATACTCTCAAGCTGGCCTCGTCCCACAGTATGCCAAGCACTAAAGCACCCAGATATGAACATAGGAGTTGCAACGACTATCTTATCTTGAGGTTATCTTGAGATGATTTCGGGGCTTTAGTGTCCCCGCGGCCCGGTCCTCGACCAGGCCTCCACCCCCAGGAAGCAGCCCGTGACAGCTGACTAACTCCCAGGTACCTATTTACTGCTAGGTAACAGGGGCATTCAGGGTGAAAGAAACTTTGCCCATTTGTTTCTGCCTCGTGCGGGAATCGAACCCGCGCCACAGAATTACGAGTCCTGCGCGCTATCCACCAGGCTACGAGGCCCCTACATTACAATACAGAAATGCTTCTTCGGTTTGGAACACTGCTTGCACAATGTGTAATAGATTGGGTTCTACAACCATACACCACTAGGTCAGCAGTCTGGGTGCCACATTATAAATCATTCTTTTTAAGAGTGCACTTTAAATCGTTAAATACATTTTACTGAATAAAAAGATATGATATATGGTTTACAAGTTATATAGAGTAGATTGTAGGACTACAATGGAAGTCACACTTATCCTCTCGAATAATACATCGCATGTTGACGTCAAAATCCTCAACGGACAAAATATGATGTATTATAAATCATGGTGACTCACAGGCATTTACGCTTTTTATATGCTTGGATCATGTGCGAGTGTTACTAAGACGCTTAAATCGGCTTTTATTGTCTGTCAGTTCTGATGTGGGGTTGCAATTAAGCTTTCTATTTTAGTGCCATCGGTAACCTTTAACACTATGCAACGTAAGTCGTGATCTATGTAACTTATATAAATAAAAAACAAAATTGGTCCGAAGACTAATCCCTGAGGCACTCCACTTGTAATCTCTGTCCAACCTGCCGCATTTTTACCTACAGCTTCGCGTTATTTACGTCCAGATAAGCAATTTTTAATCGATCTTGATACACGACCGTCTGTATCATATGACATTATTTTTAAATTAATCCTTGATGAGGAAATTTATCAGATGATTGCTGGAAATCTTAAGATATAATATCTACGTAGATATATCAGTTCAATTCATTTGATTCGATAAACAGTTAATACACGTTGACAGATCCAACTCTTTGCAACAGTATCAGTGTCATTTTCGTTGTATTTTTAAAAGCAAAATAGTAAATTACTCGAAACTATTTTAAAGAAACATGATAGTATTAAGGACCAAACGAAGGATGAAATTATTTAGCTTTTGTTAAATTATAGTCAGTGATCCAGCTGGGAACGGTACAGCCAACTTCCGGTCAATGGACCAGCTGGGAACGGTATAGCCATCTTCCGGTCAATGGACCAGCTGGGAACGGTACAGCCAACTTCCGGTCAATGGACCAGCTGGGAACGGTATAGCCAACTTCCGGTCAATGGACCAGCTGGGAACGGTATAGCCAACTTCCGGTCAATGGACCAGCTGGGAACGGTATAGCCAACTTCCGGTCAATGGACCAGCTGGGAACGGTACAGCCAACTTCCGGTCAATGGACCAGCTGGGAACGGTATAGCCAACTTCCGGTCAATGGACCAGCTGGGAACGAAGTATCCAACAATTGCGTCTCTTTCAACAATAAAATAATTCTAAATTGTTTTAATTATTAAAAAAATATATTCATTGTTCAGTGATTAACATAGGACAGATACAATTATGTTGCACTTATTAAATTACCACTCATTATATTTATCATGAAATTTATAAAATACAAAAATTTTGTTGCAAAAAAAAAACAAAAATAAATTCAATTCAGAGTATTGTGACGATACATTTGAATTAATTTTTTTTGGTGAATGGTGAAAAATGCATTTACACTTTTAATTCCAACTGAAATTAGTGTTGAGCTGATAATTCTCATCTATGAACTAAGTTAGAATATCCAGAACACTACTGCTGTAGCGAAGGTGTGACTCACTACTGTTAATGTGGTCAAAGCTGCTGCAAACGATTAACGTTGTTAAGACGTGACCCCGAACGAGTCGTAGATGGTTAGAGGACTGGACGTTGAGGAGGAGAAAGATAAGATGGAAGATAAGATAAAGGAGGAGGAGAGCTGCATGTCGGTGTTATGAGGGATGAGGCTGGGAACATGTTGTATGCAAATGACACTGTCAAGCTACTCAGAGAGAGGGGGGGAGAGAGAGAGAGAGAGAGAGAGAGAGAGAGAGAGAGAGAGAGAGAGAGAGAGAGAGAGAGAGAGAGAGAGAGAGAGAGAGAGAGAGAGAGAGAGAGAAATATCTGTTAGCAGCACCAGTCAAGTGGTGCTGAACCTGTGTATGTTCTCATGTTATATAATACACCAGGAAATCACACTGACGTGATATATCTTTTGCGAAAATCATTGTAGCAGGATGAGGGGATCGAATGTGCGTCACGACGCTCGCCTTAACCACCCTGGACCATGATATGCTATACATAATTTATCCAGGGGATCCGCCCGAATCCCTTAGGAGTCTTGAGGCACTGAGATAGTTGGCAATAATTTCGTAAAAGTTACGGGTTCAGACGCGCTTGTGAGCTGACCCGTAACGTTTGATGTTGGAATTAATGCTTTTCGCCCTATGGAAAGTTATTAAGGCAAGCTTAATCTACAGCTTAATCCTGAACATAGTTTCAGGCTAAAGTTATTGTTGTTGTTTACGATTCAGCTACTCGGAACAAAAATTCCAAGCAGCATGGGATACGGTGAGCCCGTAATGGACTTATTATCAACACCCGAGGGGAGGGGTGAGGGGCAGTGTACCAGAGGGAAGGAGTGAAGGGTAAGGGTACCAGAGATTGTTGTTGTTTAAGATTCGCTACCTGGAACAAAAAGTTCCAAGTAGCACGGGCTATGGTGAGCCCGTAGTAGTGTACCAGAGGTGAGGACAGCTTATATAATACTCGACTGATGACATGAGGAAGTGTCAGCGAAGGTGCTACAATTATGACAAGAACTGCAGGTATTGTTATGAATTATTCCCCACTAAAGAATGTTCACGTGTTCAAAAAGCAATTCACAAACTAATCATAACAATGTAACTTCTTGTTCTTTAATATTTGCTAACTGGAACAAAATGTTGCAAGTAGCACGGGCTATGGTGAGCCCGTTGTGGATGTTAACACAAACAACAATATAACAATAATGAGTTCAGAAAAAAAGATATAAGTTGCGGAAGGATAATATAATAGAAATGTGGGTAAAAAGGGCATAAGTGGCATTGGGAGGCGGGGTTTAATTCCCCGCCTCCCCCTCCCCTAGCCTTCCCTTCCACTGCTGATAAGACCCCAAGAATTCCCTCTTTCCCCCCCACATCCCCACCCAGAAACCAACCCCCCCCCCAACCCAAGCCCTCCACTAGGCATCCACAAATGCAGTTTTCACCATTAAAATTATCAATTACAGGAGGTTCATCAATAAACAAAAAAAATGCCTCTATACGACATTATAATTATTACAATGATCAAATACATAATGTCGAGGTGTAAGTTACTGTTGATATGCTCCTTAGATATCAATCATCCTTCCGTAGATACGATTGATATCTTTCGTGATTTTCAACCATCTCGACCTCAGAGAGAGAGAGTCAAGCTGCAAGAAATGGACTAATCAACTAGAAGCTGAAGCGACGCACCTGGGAGGTGAGAGAGTGCCACGTGGACTAACTACTCCGAGGTGTCGTTGGAGTGCCACTGGGTGGTTGCGGGAGATAACGAGCCGCCACTGGACAAAACAAAGGCAGCGTGTGTTGTTAGTGTACCAGTTAATGATACACAGACTTCGAGCGCTGCTTGCGTGCCGCTGGCAGGTCCAGATACAACAAACAAGACCACGATGCTATTGGACGGTACAAAGGCAGACAGCGTTGCAACAGTCTCAATGGACCTTGCAACAGCCTCACTGGACGGTGCTAACACAGGTACTCTTGCAACAACCTCACTGGACGATACAAAAACATCAACAACCTATTAACAAAGCTTACAGATCTGTCAAACAACAGTCATATATATATATATATATATATATATATATATATATATATATATATATATATATATATATATATATATATATATATATATATATATATATATGTGTGTATATCACGAAAATAAACACGTGATTAAGAATGTGACAATGTCAGACCACGGAGGAAAAATGATACAGGAAATTTCCTTAAGTACTTTCGTATATTAAATACATCTTCAGAAGGTCTTTCTGAAGACCTTCTGAAGATGTATTTAATATACGAAAGTACTTAAGGAAATTTCCTGTTTCATTTTTCCTCCGTGGTCTGACATTGTCATATATATATATATATATATATATATATATATATATAACTGAAAACTCACACCCCAGAAGTGACTCGAACCCATACTCCCAGAAGCAACGCATCTGGTATGTACAAGACGCCTTAATCCACTTGACCATCACGACCGGACAAAATGAGGTGATAGCCGAGGCTATTTGAACCACCCCACCGCCGGCACTCGGATAGTTATCTTGGGCATAGCATTTTACCAAATCACCTCATTCTTTGGGGCAACACGTGAGGAACACAAAGGGAGGAACACGTGAGGAGGTTTTTTGTGTTCCTCACGTGTTGCCCCAAAGAATGAGGTGATTTGGTAAAATGCTATGCCCAAGATAACTATCCGAGTGCCGGCGGTGGGGTGGTTCAAATAGCCTCGGCTATCACCTCATTTTGTCCGGTCGTGATGGTCAAGTGGATTAAGGCGTCTTGTACATACCAGATGCGTTGCTTCTGGGAGTATGGGTTCGAGTCACTTCTGGGGTGTGAGTTTTCAGTTGCATATGTCCTGGGGACCATTCAGGCTTGTTCGCATATATATATATATATATATATATGTATATATATATATATATATATATATATATATATATGACATTGTCACATTCTTAATCACGTGTTTATTTTCGTGATATACACACATATATATATATATACATATATATATATATATATATATATATATATATATATATATATATATATATATATATATATATATATATATATATATATATACATATATTCAAATTGAAAATATAGTGGAGTAAGTAAGCTCGATAAAATGATGCAAAATTAATAGTGCAAAAGAAAACACGAATTCAAAACTAGAAAGAGTGTTAGATCGAAGCAACAAAGCGGCAATAAAGAGGCAATAAAGAGACAACAAAGACGCAATAAAAACTTGTAAAAGCGGTGGCACTCGTTGAGGGCACTGATGTGCACCAAGTAATTGAGGAGATAATGAAACGAACGGGTCCACACTGTCGAGCTGGCACTTGGGTCCACTTACCAGAGGGGGAGGAGTGAGGGACAGTGTACCAGAGGGGGAGGAGGAGTGAGGGACAGTGTACCAGAGGGGGAGGAGGAGTGAGGGACAGTGTACCAGAGAGGGAGGAGGAGTGACGGGGTAGTGTACCAGAGTGTACTTTCCCCCCTCCACTAGTTTGTCATCACAACTGAACTAACCCTCAAAAATATTCAGTCAAATAAGAACGCGTCTATACTTGATACACACAAATCGTCAAGCTATAACCCCCCTTTACTGTGTTCCCACGCCACAGTATTACCAGAAACGGTGTAGAGAACAAGTACGGTGTCTAGATTATTCAGGGTATGCCGGCTGGTTGACACCGTTGGATATTGCCACTTGAGAAGGAAATACCACGCGCCCAGAGAGCGCTTTGGCATTACTAGCAGCGACCGAGGTTTACACTGGGAGGAGTTGCATCGCTGTGATTAACGTCATTCTGTATGCTTATGATAACAACGATGACTCGGCTTATTACGAGGTGGACCCAGCTTGGTGGCTTATACAGCTTAACGTCTCACATCGACTCTGTCTCTCCTTGGCGCCCGACTCACCGACTTTGTGTCGGCATTGTTATATCTTTTATAACTCATCCTTGTGCTATACACGTTTGTCCTAGCGTGTGGAGGTCATGTTAACTCATCCTTGTGCTGCACACGTTCATCTTAGTGTGTGGAGATCATGTTAACTCATCCTTGTGCTATACACGTTTGTCTTAGCGTGTGGAGATCATGTTAACTCATAATAGTGCTACACACGTTCGTCTTAGTGTGAGGAGATCATGTTAACTCATAATAGTGCTACACACGTTCGTCTTAGTGTGAGGAGATCATGTTAACTCATCCTTGTGCTATTCACATTCGTCCTAGCGTGTGGAGGCAATGTTCCGCCGACGTCCAATTTGTTCCTCACTCATTCCTATACGGAGTTCCGGTTTCAAGTAATAATTCCTAAACATAATACTGTGTATACAACGTGCCTTCGTCCTTGGTGTGTCGGTCATTACATAATCTACCGAGGACGTAGAACACATGTCAGTGTCGCAGTTCATAATAAAGGTGTTGTTCTCTGGTAGTTGGCCTTTGGTGCGGAACCAATCCATCTCAATCAATGACAGCCGGAAAAAAGAAGCAAAAAATAGGATTATGTCCCTCTCTCTACGTGTTTTCTAACGATATATAAAGCCTGCGTGGAGCCCCCGGGACCTACCATGAGCAACCAGGATGTTATTACCAAAATAGCCAGCATCAGCTGCCAGGTGTAGGTGCAGGACACAACACTACTGCACTTGGAAGCAGAAATAAAGGGAAGGGGAGCGACCCTAGCTGAGTTAAGTCTGCGAGGGTGGGCCGCGTCCCTTGCCCCAACATATATTGTTACACTAAGACCCTCTGCCACTTCAGTAATACCACTGGGATCAACTCTGCATGACAAACACTTTGTATGGAAATGTCTACATATAAGGTTCAAATAATATGTCCCCGTGTCCAATTATGTTGATGGTATTCGCTCTGTAAACACCGGACTGCGACGGTCATATGAGGACATTATCATATGCAAATATGATGTCCGGAGAATGCAAAGACTCCGTGAAATGTGTTATTATAACATCAAGAAATATACAGGAAGTCGGAATGACTCATGGAAAAAAATAAAATAAAAAAATTATTCGTTATATAGCAAATATTGTGAGAAATGAATTTTTAGAAATTCACAGTTTCACACGTAATGCAAATGAATCCATTAGCCACCACCAGAGTCGCTACTCCGTGAGCAGGAGGGGCAAAGGCTAAATTTTGCTTTCCATTTCTAGGTTTTTGTATTAACATCCACAAAATTCAAATAAACGTCATACTGCCACCAGTAAGTGAAAATGTATGTTAGAATGACACCACAGACTGAAAAATCTAACCCAAGTTAAAGTAACTATAAGGGTAACATACTTAATATCACCATACAGCGCTGATGATGGGTTATGAAGACAAGAGGCTGGGATACGAGGTCAGAGTGAAGGAACGACGCTTAGCCACTCGGACCAACGGGGCTGGAAAGCCGATCCTGAAATAAAGGTAAGATTACCGCTGTACAGACCAGACCAAGTGGATTGACAAACGCTGACTAATACATAGACATTTCTTCGGGATTAAACAATCTATATATCTTTTGTATCTATTATCAAAACAGAGTAGTTGATGCAGAGGTGTCCACACAAATCAGAGGTGGAGTTTTGCTCATAATTCATGAAATCGACCAAAGGGGGAGGCCAGGCTTGAATGACTACGCAAGGAAATTCGTCTATTTCGCGCGTTTGTGGGAGAGAAGTGGGGAGGAGATGGATTAGTGTAAAGGTATACAGCTTGCTTTAGAATATCACAACAGAGGTCAGATGTTCGAGGCTCTTATTGCTCAAGATGAATGAAATGTTACATCAATGTTAGAATGGTAAACAGTTTGATTATATCAAACTATATATATATATATATATATATATATATATATATATATATATATATATATATATATATATATATATATATATATATATATGTTGTTGAATATGACCGAAAAGGTAAGATTAATAATTCTAACCCGAATTTTCTTAATATTTCTTATGTTTTTCTTCACTGCCGGTGGTAATAAAAATAACAATTCTCCAAAATTAATTTTTTTAATTGTCTGATGCCTGAACGCGTTTCGTAATTCGTATTACATTTTCAAAGACTTAATTTACACACAAATTCTTCGTACTTATACTCTATTGGATGAGGTGACATGATACAAAAGTTTTGGGTGAGGTGACAAACACAAGACAGAACACGAACACAATGGGTATAAATTGGATAAGTGAACATATGAATGGAAGTAACTGCAGAGGGCCTATTGGCCCATACTTCCTCTTGCTGCTTCCATATTGGTTCGGGGTCTTGAAGTGGGTAGAATGTAGTTGTGCATTAATTGGCTGTTGATTGCTGGTGTTGACTTTTTGATGTGTAGTGCCTCGCTGATGTCAAGCCACCTGCTATCGCTGTACCTATCGATGCTTTATGTGTTGTTAACAAACAACACAGAATTCATCGATTTGCCCTGACAAAACGAATTAAATGGGTTGGACCGGACATCGATATGACAACCTGTGCCAAAATTTTGGTATCTTTAGATACCATGGTGTTACTATTGTGCCTTTAGTTACTACACATTTAGTTTTAGTTAATAAACTAAATGTATAAAATACATTTAGTTTCAGCGAGAAATGTCCACGTTTCCACTACTAGTTATTTTGTAATGTTCACAAATTTTTGTTCTGTTAATATTAGGCAATTCAACTTATAATTTTCTACCTATTCTATATCTTCTTTGTCTGGTACAAAATACTTGTAGAAGCAATACAAAATATTTATGGTATCCTTTCAATAACAAGCGATGCGCCACTTCAAGCAACTTTATTTCGGTCCCTCTCTAAAGGGTGGAGGAGGACGACGTCTCCGGCCCTGGACGTCATTTCGGAGCCCGTCTTCGTGGACAGTTCAATATTCTGAAACGAGAGTTGAATTCAGATTGACCGTTAGGGCGTGTAGCGACCTTCCCGGCGTTCTATTATGCAAATTGAGTGAGGTAGTAGAGGATGTAATCAAACTGATGGACAGTGACAGCCTCATTGTATTTGGACAATACACGAGTCCACAATATGGACAATATTTTTATGTTAATGAAAATGTGAGCATTCGTTATTAACTTTTGTTCTGCTACCATTGGATTATTGTTAGAATCATATATATTCATGAAATAAGCCATGGATTTGTAAACAAGAACTCAGGCCGGCCAGTAAACAGGGTGCTCAATGTATAAATGTTCTTGTTGCAAGGTTTACTGTCTAGGTGACGAGGTGGTGGTCTTTGGTTATATCTCCCACATGGCCTGAAACCGCCCATTTAAGCTGCAGCAATGTTTTGGCACTGACAGCTTCGGCGGGTAGGTGATTCCATGGGTTTATGACCCTATGGGTGAAAAACAACAACTGTTTTCTGTCCTACACTGTGGCTTGATGAGCTTGAATCTGTTATGTGCTACGTTTAACCTTTAGAAACAGTAGCCTGGATTAATATCCTCCAAATTGTTCAGTTTTTTAAGTTTTGATAATATATCATCCCAGTTTTTTCCCTGTCAAGTCTGGTTTGCAGTGTTGTTTGTCCTGTGGCCCTCAACCATTCCTAGTATGAGAGTTAAGTTCTAGGATGATTACTGTCGCCCGGTGCTGAACTTTCTGCAAAGAAGTTATATTCTTCTGAAGACGAAGTCTCTTTGCTCGAGTAAAGTAGTTCGAATAGGACGCATCAGTGTACAGTTGGATAACTACTTTCTTTTCCTTGAAGTCAAAGGTTCGATTGACTATTCGTAGGGTTTGGTTGGCTTTTTTTTGTTCTACTGCAGCAATCAATTATTGTGTGACTTTCGATAATTGGTGGATTCTGACTGCAAGGTCCCGTTCTTAGTCAATCTGCTGCAAAAGTAATGTTGTTGATTTGTTAGTTTTGATGTTCATTGTTATCCCCCACATGCAAAGTTTTCATTTCTCGATATTAAAAAGTATTTGCCAGCCTACAGACCATAGTGGAGTTCATGTAGATCTGGCATGTTTCAGTAGTTTTCACTTCCTACTCTTTGTGTTATGGGAATAAATAGGCTTTAGAACGATATGGGGATGGGACCTTAGGAGCATTAGGTCTGGGGAGTGCAGGCTTTTGGGTGTTAAAATCCAACTGGATAAAATCACCAGGGAGAAATGAAAGGTGGATCATTGACAAGCCGCCGGCTTCCTGTCCTCGTTGCGGCCACTAGAGAGAGATGGTGACCCCTCAGGTAAATTTAGGAGCACGCTAAATCCGTGCACGGTGAAAGATGTTCAGCTCTGTCTTGCTCAGTCCCAACTCAAGCTCAGCTGTGCCTCGCTCGGCATTTTACTTGAGTGAATATGACATCTCCCTCCAAAAAAATATAGATTCTCCGCGATTACGTTTTACAGGAATAATACAATTTAGCCAAGATTTCCATTTTTTTTTATCCTTCTCTGAATTAGCCATATAAAACCCAAGGTCTCGGGGCAACGGCCTCCAGCTTTAAGACGTCCTCTTATCTGAAGAGAAGGACGCGTGTCTTTCTAAGGACGCGTTTCTTTCTGACATCAGCTGCGGTGGGTTTTCACGAGCCTCATTTCAATTTGATGAAGCCCCCCCCCCCCCGTACAAAACCAGAACACTGAACGCAGCAGAAAACGCATTTACGGGCGCAAATTCTAGCAGTAACTGTGATAAAATGGCTTTGTAATTGTTTTATGACGTGTGGTTGTGTCAGCGTGATGCCGATAGATATGTCAGGATGTTGTCGAGAGTTGTGTTAGCTTGTCGCGTGGCTACACCTGATGGTATATAGATGTCGAGATTTTCTACTTAAATATGCTTATGGAACGAGGCGCAGAGTGTACTCACTTAGTTGTGCTTGCGGGGGTTGATCTTCGGCTTTTTGGTCCCGATTCTCAACCGCCAATCTACTGGTGTACAGATTCCTAAGCTTCTCGAGCTCCACCAACTTGGTCTGGACGGTAGAGCGACGGTCTCCCTTCATGCAGGTCGGAGTGCAATCCCCGACTGTTTAAGTAGTTGGGCACCAATTTCCCCCCCCCCCCCGTCTCATCCCAAATCCTTATCCTGACCCCATCCAAGTGCTATATAGACGTAATGGCTTGGCGCTTCTTCCTGATAGTTCCCTCGAGCTCCATCATATCTATATTTGAAACTGTGTATGGAGTCAGCCTTCACCACATAACTTCCTAGTGCATTCCATTTACTAACCACCCTGACATTGAAAAATATCTTTCTATTGTCTCTGTGACTCCTCTGGGTACTCAGCTTCCATCTGTGTCTCCTTGTGCGTGTACCACCCATATTACACCGTGTTTTCCCATATTCACAGGTTCTCGATGGATAACGTCAGTGACCTCTCACCTACTCTAGTGGTCTTGGGGGACGGAGGGTTGGAGCTTGAAATACCCCGAAATTTCCGTCCCTTTTAAGGCTCTGAGTGTGGTGTAGTGGATACAGTGCATACCTGCCATGCCAGTTGTTGTTGAAGCATCAGTGCTGGCGAGGGTTCGAGTCCTTGGTGTGTGTGGGTGTCTAAAGTTAGTTAAACTTCTAACTTGCGTGTTCTGGCAAGTTAGTGCATATATATATATATATATATATATATATATATATATATATATATATATATATATATATATATATATATATATATATATATATTCATGTCCTACATTCCTCCTACAAGACAAATTTTGATTATTATTCATCGATTTTTCTGAAGTCGCTGTCAGGAGGGACTTAATTATGAACGCTAATTTTGTGTCTAATATTTCTATAATGTTTGTTTCTTTGAGGAGCTGGTGCCTTCCTGCCTCAGGTTAGTGAGGTGGTGGTGATGATGATGATGGGGATGATGGCAATAATAATGATAGCAATGGTGATGAGGGTGACAGTTTTAATGATACTATATTCATGATTAATTTTTTCCAGAAACACATCCACCTTCCCCTCAGAACAAGCATCCACTGATCGACTCGCTGACTGAAATGTTTTCTGTAGGCTATCAACGTATCCCCGCGGAGACCACCAGACTGGAATCGCTTTTTCATTAAAAACATTACCCTATACGCGCGTAAAAATGTTCAAACACAATTCTAACATTCCTGTTTCCACACACACAATAACATTATGTACACGTAAACAAAGTCTTAATCACATAAAAATAGCCATACCATAAGAACGAACGAAAACTTATCTCTCATCCAGACCGCACCAGGCAGCGAGAGACGCAACAACTTGCTTCATAAAAATGCTAAATAATCCGCAGGAAACACCTAATAAACCCTTCGGACCACCATTCTTCCAAACTTTAAGCTGTTTTTAACGACCTAAGTTTAGTGTGCTCTTTGTGGAACCTGTATATCATTAACCTTTACCGTGGACAATCTTTTCAGATGAAAGATTTCGAAAATGTGTTTTATAGTCCCTCGTTATTTCCGTTTTCTGTTCATAATTGAAGTGAAAAAAGAAATTTTACCTGTTGGCAAATACTATATATTTTGGCATCTTTTCGTAATATTCTCTGTTATTAGTATGCAAAACTCATGACACGAGAGGTCCCGCATCTCATTACCAAGGCAGTTTGCCGGGAAGGAGTTAACTTGAACAGATTGCTGAATTGAGGCTTTATCTTCTTGACTGCGCACCAGCAGGTATATACACTGCCAACACCAGCAAGCACACTGTCAGTACCAGAAGATACAATGCCAACACATGTAGGTACGCTGTCAACATCAGAAGGTGCATTAATAACACCTGGGGTACACTGCTAACGCATGCAGGTACAATGCCGACTCCTATGGCTACAATATCAACATCTGTAGGTACACTGTCGACACACCAGCAGGTATACAACTAACACCTAGCACCAGCAGATACACTGCAAACACCTAGCTCCAACAGGTAGACTGCCGACACCGAGCTGCACAAGTATATATCAAGCGAAGTAAACAAAGCGGGAAGACCATGTTGCTAGCTCCAAGAAGGTTCTCCAACGCCAACCATGAGGAAGGCGAGAGATTACACCGTGTGGACCACCAGAGGGTGAGAGCGTATTGTATAAGTCTAACGGGAAAGAGAATTAGAAAGGATGAGAGCAAGTGAGATGATGGAATTCTTTACCCGGAAATATCTATGTGCTACGGAACAATACATCCAATTCATAAAGGACGAGAAAAGCAAAATTAACCCTTGATTTAATAGGCGCTGAAGGAAATGTAAGAAAATAACCTAAAAAGCATAACATAAGTACAGAGAGTTTGGAAAAAGTTGTCAGTAGATAATTATTAAGAAGTGCAAGCAACGAGTGCATACAGGACAGGAAGGAAGTTAAGAGGCAATATGAAAACAACCTTTTGGTAAATACTAAGGATCACAGGTTAACGAGACAAGAGGAATTCTAATGGAAAAAGACAAGTTGTGTAAGGCGTTTAACAAGATATTTCAAGGCGTGTTTACAAAAAGAACCAATTTGATGACCACGGTTGCGAGATGAAAGGTGGCAAGAAGAAATAAATGACGACTTTAGATGAGGTTAAAAACAAACATCGATACTACAAAACCAGTAGAACCAGATTTATTGTCGCTGTGGCTGTTGAAGGAGGCTGTTATAGGTACCTTCTCATCTGCTAATAAACATTAAAAAAAAGAACGACTCGAGACAGGAAATCTCACTGAAATTTCGGAAAGAGGCAAACGTAATCCCAACACTCAAATATAATAGATAGACAAGAGGCAATACATTTTGGACTAATGTCACTGACAAGTATTCTGTGTAAAGTGCCAGAGAAAGTAATTAGGTTTAGTTTAATGGAACACCTGGAGAGGACAGATATTGCAAAGGAATAGTAGCAACGATTTAGAGAGAAAAATCATGCTCCTTAAACTTGATTGCGTTCTATGACAAGTTTACCCAAATATTAAAGGAAAAAGACGGCTGGGTAGACAGTATCATCTTAGATTGTCAAAATTTATTTGGTTCTTTTTCTCTGGAGAGGCTTGTTTAATGAAAAACAAACCTTTCATGACAAAGAAAGCTTTCTTTGGAGAAGCAAGCTGGGATAACTGGGGGAGACACTGAACTGAGCAAGAGCAAGGAGGTGTCAAGCTGAAGGAATCTTTCACTTGGGGTTCCTCCACATGTCTTGGTCTTACGACCACTGCTATCCCTAATGTTTGTGAATGACCTGCCTGTGGAAGTAAGCTCGTAAATATCAAATTTTGAAGATGAGACAAAAGAAGGGAAAGAGAAATGTATAACCTCAGAGGACTGCATAAAATTAAATAAATGCATTGTCAAATATTACGGGTGAGCAGACAAAGGGATCCTAGACTTCAATCTAAGTATAAGATAATGAAGATAAGTAAGAAAGATTTAGAGGTATCTACATCACAAGGATAGGAAAACTACAGGAATCGGAAAAATAAAAGATTTAGAAATGGATGAAATTCCATCGAGATGACCTAAGGGGAAGCTGGAAACACAAAGGAGTCGAATAAGTGTAAGAAAATTTTCGTGCTCTGTGCGGACCGTCAAGTAGAGTGCACTGAAATATGAAATTGTGGAAGCCATCTCCATCCACAGCTTCAAGCCCAGATAGGACAAGGAATGCGAGCATCAGGAAACTTTAATTATAACACAACAGGTACAACAAGGCGGGACGTGAAGATCTAGAGCACTTCCCCTTTAGCACTGTGAGTTATGCACCCACTACTACCACTAATACCACCACCACTACCACAAGTACTACCACTACCCCCACTACCACCACTACCACTACCACCACCACTACTACCACTACCAGCACCACTAATACCACCACCACTACCACTACCACCACCACTACTACCACTACCAGCACCACTAATACCACCACCACTACTATTACTACCACTACCCCCCCTACTACCACTACCACCACCACTAATACCACTACCGCTACTGCCACTACCACCACCACTAATACCACTACCACTACCACTACCACCACCACTAATACCACTACTGCCACTACCACCACCACTACCACTCCCACCACTACTACCACTCCCACTTCCACCACTACTACCACCACGTACACAACCACTTAACACTCTCACTCCCACGTACTAATTTCCTCCAACTCTGCGCTATATTAAAATTTTATAATCCAAGCGCCAGACGCAAAATAAATTTTTATTTAAATCTCCACTTGAAAATATTAATACTAAGCTTCATCCCAACTACAGGGTTACCAGCCACACAATATAAACACGTAGAACAGATAACTTGGGATGTTTAGAAATTATGTATATATAATTTACATGCTTAAATTAGGAAGAATAAGGTTAGGTTATGGTAATTATTAGGAGAAAACGCTAATCCAGTGTCAGTAGGTAGCACATATAATGGATATGAAAACGGAGTGAAGGAACCAAAACCACTTGGACAATTTGGGGGTCGAACCCCTTGTAAGAAATGACTCCCTCAATACACCGATCGGTCCAAGGAATGGACCCAAGTGAGGAGAAAAGTGAGAAAGCCTTAATAAAGAAGATGGGGCTGCGAGTTTTAACTTACGAGGGGCCATTGTTGGTAAGATGACCGGCCCATCTCGCTAATGCCCAGAGGTCCCCCGGGGGATATTGCATCTCTCCTGCCGGGATTCTTCCTGTCCTTCACAAGGTATCCTCCGGCCGCCCTGGGGGAGATTCCTTTTTTGTAGTGCCTGGAAGACCCTTAAGGGGTCCCTCATGCTGTCCACAGAATACCAGCTATAGCCCTTGAGTGCTCATGTTCCGTCAGGTTCGTTAAAATGAGGCGGGACCAAAGAGCCGAAGATCGACCCCCCCCCCCCGCGAGCACGAGTAGGTGAGTACTTCTCCAATTGGCATAATAGGTAGAGCGGAGGCCTCGCTCCATGCAGGTCAGAGTTCAATTCAAGGGGTCAGGATAAGGGTTTGGGATAGGACGAGAGGATGGAATGGTGCCCAACCACTTGGACGGATAGTTAGAGAGAAAAGGCTTTCATTTTCCTTTAATTTTTTCACTACTCGCAAATACATACATATATATATATATATATATATATATATATATATATATATATATATATATATATATATATATATATATATATATATATAACTTTATTCACGCTTAACGTTTTCCGGTGCGGTTAATCCGATTAAATAATCAGATCGTATACTGTATTTGGAAATAAAACAAAATTTCGATTTTATTTTAAACTGGTTCCAATTAAGTTTAGCATAATCCGAGGGATATATATATATATATATATATATATATATATATATATATATATATATATATATATATATATATATATATATATATATATATGTCGTACCTAATAGCCAGAACGCACTTCTCAGCCTACTATGCATGGCCCGATTTGCCTAATGAGCCAAGTTTTCTTGAAGTAATATATTTTCTCTAATTTTTTTCTTATGAAATGATAAAGCTACCCATTTCATTCTATATGAGGTCAATTTTTTTTTATTGGAGTTAAAATTAACGTAGATATATGACCGAACCTAACCAACCCTACCTAACCTAACCTAACCTATCTTTATAGGTTAGGTTAAGTTAGGTAGCCGAAAAAGTTAGGTTAGGTAAGGTTAGGTAGGTTAGGTAGTCGAAAAACAAATAATTCATGAAAACTTGGCTTATTAGGCAAATCGGGCCTTGTATAGTAGGCTGAGAAGTGCGTTCTGGCTACTAGGTACGACAAGATTACTATCCGAGTGCCGGCGGTGGGGTGGTTCAAATAGCCTCGGCTATCACCTCATTATGTCCGGTCGTGATGGTCAAGTGGATTAAGGCGTCTTGTACATACCAGTTGCGTGGCTCCTGGGAGTATGGGTTCGAGTCACTTCTGGGGTGTGAGTTTTCAGTTGCATATTGTCCTGGGGACCATTCAGGCTTGTTCGCATTTGTGTTCCTCACGTGTGCCCCAAAGAATGAGGTGATTTGGTAAAATGCTATGCCCAAGATTACTATCCGAGTGCCGGCGGTGGGGTGGTTCAAATAGCCTCGGCTATCACCTCATTATGTCCGGTCGTGATGGTCAAGTGGATTAAGGCGTCTTGTACATACCAGTTGCGTGGCTCCTGGGAGTATGGGTTCGAGTCACTTCTGGGGTGTGAGTTTTCAGTTGCATATTGTCCTGGGGACCATTCAGGCTTGTTCGCATTTGTGTTCCTCACGTGTGCCCCAAAGAATGAGGTGATTTGGTAAAATGCTATGCCCA
The DNA here is from genome assembly GCF_040958095.1 of Procambarus clarkii. Classification (NCBI taxonomy): domain Eukaryota; kingdom Metazoa; phylum Arthropoda; class Malacostraca; order Decapoda; family Cambaridae; genus Procambarus; species Procambarus clarkii. The sequence goes on along the minus strand of NC_091188.1, from coordinate 11,288,975 downwards.
AGATTACTATCCGAGTGCCGGCGGTGGGGTGGTTCAAATAGCCTCGGCTATCACCTCATTATGTCCGGTAGTGATGGTCAAGTGGATTAAGGCGTCTTGTACATACCAGTTGCGTGGCTCCTGGGAGTATGGGTTCGAGTCACTTCTGGGGTGTGAGTTTTCAGTTGCATATTGTCCTGGGGACCATTCAGGCTTGTTCGCATTTGTGTTCCTCACGTGTGCCCCAAAGAATGAGGTGATTTGGTAAAATGCTATGCCCAAGATTACTATCCGAGTGCCGGCGGTGGGGTGGTTCAAATAGCCTCGGCTATCACCTCATTATGTCCGGTCGTGATGGTCAAGTGGATTAAGGCGTCTTGTACATACCAGTTGCGTGGCTCCTGGGAGTATGGGTTCGAGTCACTTCTGGGGTGTGAGTTTTCAGTTGCATATTGTCCTGGGGACCATTCAGGCTTGTTCGCATTTGTGTTCCTCACGTGTGCCCCAAAGAATGAGGTGATTTGGTAAAATGCTATGCCCAAGATTACTATCCGAGTGCCGGCGGTGGGGTGGTTCAAATAGCCTCGGCTATCACCTCATTATGTCCGGTCGTGATGGTCAAGTGGATTAAGGCGTCTTGTACATACCAGTTGCGTGGCTCCTGGGAGTATGGGTTCGAGTCACTTCTGGGGTGTGAGTTTTCAGTTGCATATTGTCCTGGGGACCATTCAGGCTTGTTCGCATTTGTGTTCCTCACGTGTGCCCCAAAGAATGAGGTGATTTGGTAAAATGCTATGCCCAAGATTACTATCCGAGTGCCGGCGGTGGGGTGGTTCAAATAGCCTCGGCTATCACCTCATTATGTCCGGTCGTGATGGTCAAGTGGATTAAGGCGTCTTGTACATACCAGTTGCGTGGCTCCTGGGAGTATGGGTTCGAGTCACTTCTGGGGTGTGAGTTTTCAGTTGCATATTGTCCTGGGGACCATTCAGGCTTGTTCGCATATATATATATATATATATATATATATATATATATATATATATATATATATATATATATATATATATATATATATATATATATACCACTAATATATGTGTGGTATATGTGACATGGAATATGTGACATTGTCACATTCTTAATCACGTGTTTATTTTCGTGATATACACACACACACACACATATATATATATATATATATATATATATATATATATATATATATATATATATATATATATATATATATATATATATATATATATACAGCGAAAGGGATACCTCTGCTTTTTGGGTGTAGTATATACACTGATAGTGTACTTTACTGCTAGACTCCATTCAGTGAGTATATATGCTTTTGGTCAGTAAGCTTTAGTTGCTTAAGCTGTTGCCTGAATAACCCTCCAGAGGTTGAGAGGTCTAAAGTCTATACCAAACCAAACCATAGTCCCTTTGTTAACATTTAAGCTCACGATATGCATAGGGCGTTAACAATGTCCATAAGCTTGAAAGCTTGAAACACTGACATGTATTGCATCTAGTATAAGCACCTCCAAAGGATACCTGATCAACCAGGCTGTGACTCATACGTCAGGCTGCGAGCAGCCGCGTCTAACAGCCTGGTTGATCAGTCCAGCAACCAGGAGGCCTGGTCGACGACCGGGCCGCGGGGACACTAAGCCCCGGAAGCACCTCAAGGTAGCCTCAAGGTAGTATGATCGCTTCAGAATTCAATTTTTATGTGCAAGACTATTTGATGAAAGGGATAAAACATTAAATGCAGAATCGAACAACAACGTGTTTTCAAATAAGAGTTTAAGCAATTTACCACAAACACCGACCTCTATAACGTCTCACTGTTTGTTGTTACCTGGAACAAAAAGCTCCAAGTAGCACGGGCTATGGTGAGCCCGTAGTGTCGTCCCACTGGTGAGATGTCGTCCAGCTTTCAAAAGCTTAATTGTCTAGTTCTAATACCTTCCTTACGTTAAAGTGGTCGAATACTCTCTTCCAAGACTGGCTGTTAGTCTCTCTGTTGTCCTCTTCCTGGCTGTTAGTCTCTCTGTTATCCTTTTCCTGGTTATTAGTGTCTGTTATTCTTTCCTTTTCTGTTGTTTTCTTTTTCTGATAGTCTCTATCCTCTCCCATTCTGTTAGTATCTCTGTAATTCTCTCACTTTCTCTAATGGTCAATCTGTTATCCTCTCTCTCTGACCGTTAGTCTTTCTATTATCCTTTTCTTCATGGTTAGGCACTGTGCAGTTAATCTGTCTCTCTTAGCTTTCCAAAGTTGTTAGTTTCTTAGTTATTCTCACTGTGGTTGTTAGTTTCTCTGTTATTCTATCTCTAGCTTTTATCTCTCTGCTATCTTCTCCATTGCTTCAGTCTATTATCATCTTCATTGTTGTTAGTTTCTCTGTTATTCTCTCAATGGTTGTTAATCTCTCTCTGGTGCCCTCTTCGTGGTTGTTAGTCTATCTGTTATCCTTTCCTTGGCTGTTGTCCTCTCTTGGTGTGCTGTTATCTAGTTGTCTTTTATCCCCTTTATGTTATCTCGTTGTGTTTTATCCCCCTTTATGTTATATCTAATTTATTGTCAAATAAATTCAAATTTGTGGTAAGAACAACCGAGAAAGCTTTCTTTCTGTCTTGAGTATTCAGCGATAAATCACAATGCTGCTCCTAAGACAAGTCTCTTAGACATGTGTTGTGATGCATCCTGGGTTTGTATTCACCTAGTTGTGCTTGCGGGGGTTGAGCTCTGCTCTTTCGGCCCGCCTCTCAACTGTCAATCAACTGTTACTAACTACTATTTTTTTTCACACACTCCCCCTTGAAGCAGCTCCGTAACAGCTGTCTAACTCCCAGGTACCTATTTACTGCTAGGTAACAGGGGCATGAGAGTGAAAGAAACTCTGCCCATTTTGTTTCTCGTCGGCGCCTGGAATTGAACCCGGGCCACAGGATTACGTGTACAGCGTGCTGTCACACAGCCACCGGCGACTTTTGAGTGTGTGTGTGTGTGTGTGTGTGTGTGTGTGTGTGTGTGTGTGTGTGTGTGTGTTTGATGTAGTAGATGTAATAGAAGAAAAATAGGTCGGGCGTCAGTAATTTAGACAACCAGCGGTTAGAAAGGCGGGGTCCAAGAGCTAAAACCTAGATTCTGCAGACACAAATAATAAACAGGAACACACACACAGCTCGTCCCCCCAGGATGCACCCTGCAATAGCTGTCTATCTCCCAAGCACCTCATTACTGGAAGGTGAACAGACGCACTAGGTGACAGAAACTCTGCCGTTTTCTTTTTGTCTCGGCCGAGAATTGCCCACGGGTCTGTGGACTGCGAATTCCTAACGCTAAAGTGTGTGTGTTTGAGGGAAGGCAAGAGAGAGTATTCTGTTTTTTTAGCTTAGTCACCCGTGAAAGTCTCAGTCATTCTCTCTCTCTATCTATCTATATTTGTATCTCTATATCTATCTATCTATCTGTCTCTGTTTCTCTCTCTCTCTCTCTCTCTCTCTCTCTCTCTCTCAACATTCCAACACAACGTCCTCGTAGCAAATTATAGAGATAATTGCCTTTGCCTGAGATTACCTCGCCAAGCCGCACCAAAATGTGGCTCGCCTCCCTGTGGTAATCAGTGCAGATCGACGCGTTGTGTCTTAATTTGATCACTCACGAGAAAGGGCACTGAGAGCTTTGTTTGTTTCTATAAGAGTCACGCCGTGCAACCGATTACAGCTCTTGTAATATTCATGTAATATAATATTCACCGTCTTAGTTGAGGCTTTTGGTAAATTGTTATTGTTTAAAAAGTGACCTTGCCGCACACAACGAGATTTGTATAGGTTATGCCTCTACAACACACACACACACACACACACACACACACACACACACACACACACACACACACACACACCAGGATGTAGCCCGTAGCAGGTAACTCTTGGGTACCTGTTTACTGCTAGGAGAACAGAGGCATCTGGTAAAAGAAGCTCTGGTACTTGTTTCTGCCTCGGCCGGGAATCGAATCCGGGCCCATAGGACGCGAGGCCCCTGTGTGTGTGTGTGTGTGTGTATTCACCTAGCTGTACTAACCTAGTTGAGCTGGCAGGATCCAGCCAGTCCTCTTAGGGTTTCCCCACTGTCAAGAAAACGGCCAAATTAAAATGTCCTCTCCTAACCTACCAGAGGATCCAAAGCAGAAAACGGGATAGTGCGTCACTTTCGTGAGCTGCTTCCATTTTCTAGTACGGCAATTTTTGGTCTTATGTAACGCATACGAGGGAAACGCGACGTTATCATTGTCATCATTGTCTCACTGCAGCGACTCTTTTTCACACGTTTTTCTTATCATATTTACATTTAAATTTATGTTTCGAATTGGCTTCAACGTCTTGTCCGTTCCAGTTATTTACGATTCGTGGGCTGAAAAAGTTCTTTCTGACATCTTTGTGACTCAGTGTTTCCGGTTTCCAGTTATATCCTTAATTTAAACATTGCTTCTGTTTTTACTTTGTCAGTCACTCCTCGTATCTTGTACGTCGTTATCATGTCTGCCCGATTTCTTCTTTCCTTCAGTGTAGTGAGGTTCAGTTCCCTCAATCTTTCTTCAGAGCTCCGTCCCCCCTTAGATCAGGACCGAGCCTTGTTGCATATTTTTGAACTTTTAGTATCCATAGTGAGATTCTATCAGGTCCAATAATCCTCGTCATTGGCTTATTGCCACCTCTAATCAAGGAGAAGTTCAGGAACTTCTCCTTGCTCTATTGTAAAGGCCTCCTGGATTATCTTGTTGAGTTCTTCACGCACTTCATTGTCTTTCTCTGTTTACCTGATCTTCCCCGTTTCTCAGTTTCATCATCTGTTCTTTTACTGTTGTTTTCCTCCTGATGTAGTGTTTGGATCAGTTTTATTTGTCTTGGACTCATTTACTATGTCGTTTTCCTCCTCACACTTCGGAACGATGTACTCCGCTTTGTCTCATACAGGCTTTACTCAGATTTCTGTTTTCCTTGAAATTCCTATTAGGAATCTCTCTTCTCTTAGGAATCTCTCTTAGGAATCTTCTCCTATTATAGTTTCCTCTTCGGTATTCCACGGTTTTGCTGTCTGGTCTCTTCCTTGGGTAGGTTATTTCTGCTTCCAACAGGTACTCTAAAGTCAGTACACTGTGATCACTCATTCTCATAAGGATTCTTAATTGACTTCTCTTATGTTTGACTCGTTCAGGGTGAATATCAGATCTAGTCTTGCTAGTTCATTATTTCCTCTCATGCTTGTGGGTTTATTGACATGTTGACTTTAAATGTTTCTTGTCACTACTTTGAATAGTTTAGCTCTCCCATGCATCTACATCTCCATATGGTTCCCTTTTATCCCAGACTATCTTTCCACGGTTGAAGTCACCCATGATTAACAGTCTGGATCCCTTCATGCAGGTGACAAAAGCTGCTCTCTCTATTATATTAATGTTTCCCACATTGTTTCTGTCATACATCTGTCTGAAATATCAGTCCTTCCTGATTAGTAGAGCCACTCCTCCTCCCCCTTCCTTCTCTCATTTTCCTTACTAAATAGTCAGCCAATGGAAACACTGCATTTGCTATGATGCCTGTCAGTTTTGTTTCTGTGAGTGCTATAACATCTATGTTTGCGTCCTATGACCTCTACCGGTTTTCTTGTTTCATTTGTAATGCCAGCTATGTTTAAGTACACAACCTTGAAGCTCACATTTTTCTGTCCATTCTGACTTGCTCATCCCCTTGATGGTCATTCCACTTGCGTAGGAAGTTGTTCCATGTGCTGGGATACTTGGATGGGGTTGTTGTCCTGTGAGGTATTTAACAGGAGTCAGAAGGGTCCAGAAGTTGGAGGAGTGGTGAGTGGAGGGAACCCTGAAAACACAAACCGAAACTGCCTCTATTTTCCGCTTGTTACAACTTGTAATAAAGTTATTACATCTTGGCTTAACGTGTTTAGAACGTTGTTACATCTTTGCTATATTGGTTGTTATATATGGTTAGGTGTTAAAACTTGTTCGAATGTTGTACCAACGTCGTAGTTTCGGTGTGTGTTTGGCGGGAAGGGAGAGCATGGGGGTTGGGGGTATTTTATGATGAGAGGACGAAGAGGATATATGTGGGGAGAATGGTGGGGAGAATGGTGGGGAGTGCTGCACTTCTCTTTGAAGTTCAAGAACTGATGGTGGAGGATTCCCCACTCCCCTCTGCCATTGTTGGATCTGGGACTTTGGTTGTCGGGAAAAACACGACTTCTTTTAATAAGCCTAGTTACAATATGCAGATAATTGCGTTGCTGTTCTCTTACTAACCTATTAACTAATACTAACACCAATTAATTTAATAACACGTTCAAAGAAAACGAGATCGCAGTGGAATTCTCCCTTAACATGAGATATATTATTGGCACGTCATTAAAATATCTACATTCAATATAAATCAGTTGCTAAAAACCTCCAGACCAGCGTTAAAATTAATAAAAAAACTGTTCCCTGTAACTGGATCACATAAAACAATTAAATAAAACCAACGCCTCTGTACCTTCGTCCAAAATGGGCATAAAATTTAACCGGTGCTGGTGACGTCACCAGGCCGGGAGGAGGAGGGATTAGGCCATTGTGCAGTCAATAAATCTCTCGTGAGACAAGCACTCTAGGCGGCTACGTTTGCACTCGTAACACAAGCCATTCCTACGCTCTCACCTGCCACAACCTCTAAATAACAAGAGTACCTCTTATCCGCTAAATCAAAATAATACATTTTATTACAGGGCCCTATAATATTCAATTATAGCCAACCGATGATGAGGCAGGCAAAAAATAAAACACGGTGAGCCTCCACAATCACTCAAATAATCATAATTCTGAACGTGTCACATCTGTGATAGGAAGTATATTTGCAGTTGTTATAGTGTATTCTTCCTGTAGATCTTCTGTGGTCACCAGGGAACCAAGCGACCTCAACCTGTTGCCTCATGTGGGAACAGACGCCATAGACCACGAAGTTCTTATCTGGCAGATTGCCCACAAGCCCACAATACCCATACTAAAGCCTTCAAATCAGATAAGGGCGTTAAAGTACGCCCTTATCGGGCGTTTGTACAAGCGTTTGATCTATCAATGTCCTTGTTGTTCCAGCCTAGCCTGAAAACCGTCTGTATACTTTGTTCAGTTCCTTCCATCCGCATCCCCCCCATCATGATCTGAATGAATGAATTAAATATAGGTCAAGATACCCCATGGGGTGAGTGGGGAAGTGGGGACAGGGAGGGAAAGAGTTAGTGGGAGGTGAGAGGAAGGGTTTTTAGGATGAGATAAAGTACCAGGGCTAGACCCAGCTGCATGGCGTTGATGCGTCATGACCAGACTAAGCCATGGAGGCAAGGCATCGCATTTTTACAGTGGCAACATTCCGTCTCTCTGCGCACCCACGGAGATAGCAGCCCTCAGCTGGGTGAGCCCTGGAGACTCACGCCAATTCTAGTTTTGGATTCACTAGACAGCATCGTGGCCCTGCCCAGTGTCAACAGTAAACGGGAGCTAATAGGTCCCCCCGTTTGTCTCCATGATCCCCCGTCCATGATCTCTGTCACTGTAGATCTGTCTTTAGATTTTCATTCTCCCTGACTGGAGCCATTTTGTTCCGTAATAACTACAACATTAGCCTAATATATAACATTAAGACCGATGACTTCTATCTGGTGTTGAAGGCGCTGATGTACTGACCAGAGTGTATTCACCTAGTTGTATTTACCTAGTTGTGCTTGCGGGGGTTGAGCAATGCTCTTTCGGCCCGCCTCTCAACTGTTGCTAACTACTAACTATTTTTTCACCCTTACACACACACCCAGAAAGCTGCCCGTAACAGCTGTCTAACTCCCAGGTACCTATTTACTGCTAGGTAACAAGTGCATTTGGGTGAAAGAAACTTTGACCATTTGTCTCTGCCAGCGCCGGGAATCGAACTCGGGCCACTGGATTACGAGTCCCACGCGCTGTCCACTCAGCTACCAGACCCCCCTGTGTGTGTGTGTGTGTGTGTGTGTGTGTGTGTGTGTGTGTGTGTGTGTGTGTGTGTGTGTGTGTGTGTGTGTGTGTGTGTGTACGCGTGTGAGTGTGTGTGACCAAATACCCTATAAACAGACTTGCTGATTTTAATTAAACTTCGCGAATGAGTTCGGTGTTGCCCATTAGGAAGAAATTTTGTTTCAGAAAAGTGAATTAAAAGCCAAGGTCTCCAGCCGAGTCTGTTGGGAGAACTCGTCACTTACGTGTTATCTTTATCGTTGTCATATCGCAGAGAGAGAGAGAGAGAGAGAGAGAGAGAGAGAGAGAGAGAGAGAGAGAGAGAGAGAGAGAGAGAGAGAGAGAGAGAGAGAGAGAGACAGAGAAACTGACGAACAGATAGAGAGAGGCAGAGAGGGATCGACAGGCTAGCAGTAAAAGAGAAAGGAAAGTACGAGAGAACTGGAGACAGTCCACCATTTCGTCCAATTGGAGACAGTCCACCAAGGACTGTTGCAAACAGTCCTTTCGTGACTGTTTCAAACAGTCACGAAAGCAGAGATAGACAAGCAGAGAGACAAACAAGGAAGCAGAATAACAAACAGACAAATAAAGAGACAACCAGAAAGGTACAAAAATGATATATAAGCAAAAAGGTGGAAAGAGACAGTGAGGTGGACAGAGAGAACAACAATTAGAGAAGGTCAGACAGCTGAAGATAAAGAAAGAGTCTTCATAATACCATAATACTCATATAAGTCACACACACAGTTCATTGACAGTTGAGAGGCGGGACCAAAGAGCCAGAGCTTAACCCCCACAAGCACAACTAGATGAGTACACGCCATATGGCCCCCCCCCCCCAAAAAAAAAAAATTGTCTCCATTGTCGTCTAATCACAACTCCTCCTTGGGAACACGCTCATCATATGCGGTGTTTTAGCATAGTTTACCCACATCACTACACAGTCTATAGTTCACATGTTAGGCAGAATCACGCAGGCACACACACACACACACACACACACACACACACACACACACACACACAGACGGGTGGTATGCTGTGAAGATTAGCCTCTCTTCTCTTTTTTTACCAAACGTTGACATTCGCTGCATGTCGGCAGGCAGGGCTCTAATGTTTCATTGTCGCTGCGGTGAGCGTTGACAAAGGCCAATGGTGGTAATGTTGCACACTTGTTGCTCTCTCTTGGCTATTTGTTCTCCCGGCCAGGTTGTGCCTCTCAGATGATTCCTGGTCTAAACTTTCCCGGAAGGACAGTTCTAATTCGGCCCGTCTTTATTAACGCAAATAATATTTTTTCTTGAAATGTCAAGTAGCAACTTAGCTGTTTTTTTGTTTTTTGTTTTGAAATCTGGAAATGTGTGTGTGGATTCTTGTCAGACGCCTAAGTAGTTGTGTGTGTTTGTGTATTTTAACGTCTTCTTCAGTGTATGCCAACCGTGGTCTCCTCTGTGTATGATCTTCCGTGGTCTCAAATCTTAAGGTTAGTTTTCTGGACTTATTATCATTCACTCTTTCGTTTTTATTTGTTTAAACAAAAATTGATTAGATTTTCTCCAGCATATAAAATAATGTTCTATATCACTTGGTACTCCTCGAAGACCCATTCCAAATGTATTTAGTGTGTCACTCTTAAAGATATGGTCTGGTTTTATTCTCTAATTTGCTGAGTTCTATTTTGCCTCGTTCTTGCGCCTCAGATTTCAGCATCTGTTCTTAGTTTTCCCTCTATAAAACCCCTTTACGTCTAAGTTCCTCTGATCCTTTGTCGCACAGAAAACACGTATGCAATAATATACTTTTCAATGTGTAATTAATAACACTCAAATCTCATTTGTACTTGATGTAATTTGGCCGTTCATCTCAACCCTCCCTGGTTTTTTGTCCTGATTATGAGCGCCTTGACTAGCGAATATTCATTACTTTCGCCGGTGTTATTAATAATTATTATCCTGTCACCTTCTCTTATGTATAAACTTGAAGTGGAAGGTGCACTACACACTTAAAGTCAAGTCCGCAGGCGCACGCTTCGTGTGCAGACGAATCGAGAGTTATGCATCGAACTTATATAATTGCTCCTATCTGTAACCTTACTAACAATTACATGAATATTAATGAAATGGACACTTTCATGTGCTGCTTTTAACTTCCCCTACACACACACACACATACATAAGGGGGAACTATCCTTTGATTGGTTCCCCTTCGTGCTTAATAATCCTTTGGTCTCACCATTCAATTATTATTTTTCCATAGTTTCCCTTGCTCTCCCACTCAGGTGTGACGCGGGCCATCACATCCTTGTCACTCTCAAGACTTGCTGGTGCTTCATCGTCTTCATTATGGTCTCAAAGTGTTCTCTTGGTACTACCACATCTTATTGTTAATTATTATTTTAATGACAATATTAGTAATTTAATATTTATCTATGTTGTTTCATTATTTCTATAGTATCCGTCATATATGTTTGACTTTTTTATAGAATGTTTGTACTACATTTTATGTATTCAGTTAAGTGTATTAAAAAAATATGTTAAATTATTGTCAATTATGGTCAATATATTAAGGCACTACGGGCTCACCATAGCCCGTGTTACTTTGAACTTTTTGTTCCAGGTAGCGAATCTTTAACAACAATTAACAACATATGGTCAATAATTTTCATTTTACATATATATATATATATATATATATATATATATATATATATATATATATATATATATATATATATATGTATGACAGTGTCAGACCACGAAAGAAGGATTGAAATAGGAATTTCCTTAAGTACTTTTGTCTTTAATAATATATCTTCAGAAGGATGCAATTTTCACACTGCAATGGCGAATGCGGCGTTTTTTTGTTAGTTACTGAGAAGTGCGGCCATATTCCCTCTGCCTGGTATATCCGCACTACTGAGTCACGTCACACCACATACAAAATTAACTTTGATCAGAAAATTGAAAATGGTCACATGTATAGATGCGAAACATCTGGTACTCTGGTGAAACAGTCAGTTCAACTTGTGTACAGATGCGAAACATTTGTATTTCTTTTAGAGAAAGCAAAATATACTTCGTGTGATGGTTCCTGATCGCTTAAACTCGTGAGAAGAAAGAGCAAATATTTTGCTAAGAGCGCATCGTGGAAGCAGCCTTTGGCAGTGATGGATCCGCCGTGAGCTTCAAGAGGGGGAACTATAGCGTTGCCTAAAAAAAATATCAGCTGATAAATTTTCACAAGAACCTCGCCAACCGACCAGCCACGCGCCATCCTTAATCGTATTTCAGGGCTAATGTGTGTGGCCAAAATGTATTTTACAACTCAAACTGTTTTAATTAATATTAATCTTTGACAGATTGAACTTGAAATACTGTATATTAAAAACAAAAAGGACCCATTGAAGATCGGCTACAGTTGCCATTGCTCTTCGTTAGACGAGTGAGGTGATCTGGACCGTCCAACACCATCACTTCCAATGTCCCGTCTGGCGGGATTATCTGGGTGGGTGTGAGCAGACTGACGGCTTAGGGTCATCACCAAGATAAATGAGGTCTCTTTGTGACGAGGATTCAAAAGATGCAGGAAGGCGTCTTGTTGCAAGACGTCTTAAGGCGTCATGTTGTAAGACGTCTTCAGGCGTCTCGTTGTAAGACGTCTTAAGGCGTCTTGTTGTAAGACGTCTTAAGGCGTCTTGTTGTAAGACGTCTTAAGGCGTCTTGTTGTATGACTCTTAAGGCGTCTTGTTGTAAGACGTCTTAAGGCGTCTTGTTGTAAGACGTCTTAAGGCGTCTTGTTGTAAGACTCTTAAGGCGTCTTGTTGTAAGACGTCTTAAGGCGTCTTGTTGTAAGACGTCTTAAGGCGTCTTGTTGTAAGACGTCTTAAAGCGTCTTGTCGTAAGACGTCTTAAGGCGTCTTGATGCTCACCGATGAGCAACTAACATGGGTGATGAAAAGTCTTCGCATCACAATACAGTTTCAGAAAATAATTTTTAGAATGGCGATTAAATATTGATTTATTATGAATCTAATATTTTGTTTCGATTGTCCCTTCATTATTTACTAGGTCGTTGTATCTTCTTCTCAGAGGCATTTAATGTTGAAACACATTCCAATGTGTCATCTCTCAGCTTATCTTGTAGATCACAACATCCCATTATCTTATTCTCTTTATCTCCACTACATCACAACCACCTAGTAACTTATTTCATTGATCTCTTGTACATAACAGCATCCAATTATCTACGGTCTCCTGTAGGTCACAGCATCCTTCGTTTTACGTCTTAAATTCTGTCGATATGTGCCACTTTGTATATAATATAGCTCACTTCTATCTAACTATTGTCATGTGTGGTGCTGTTGTTCGTGACGAGCACAACAAGTTCGCTACACTCTTTCTGGTCCTCGAGGCCCGTCTTGTGCCCAGTCGACCAGCGCTCAAGGGCTCTCATTCTTCCTTCTCCTGGACACCTTGTCTTCCTCCGTCTTCTTCATTTCCAATTACAGCCGCTCGTATCTTACTACGCCTTGCTTTTGTCGGCGAGCACACCAGTCTCTTACGATCCCTTGGTCTTAACTTTATATATTTCCGGGCATCAAGTTATGTCTTCCTTCCACCACCCTGGCTTCTTCCACCACCCTGGCTTCTTCCACCACCCTGGCTTCTTCCATCACCCTGGCTCCTTCCATCACCCTGGCTCCTTCCATCACCCTGGCTTCTTCCATCACCCTGGCTCCTTCCATCACCCTGGCTCCTTCCATCACCCTGGCTCCTTCCACCACCCTGGCTTCTTCCACCACCCTGGCTCCTTCCACCACCCTGGCTTCTTCCACCACCCTGGCTTCTTCCACCACCCTGGCTTCTTCCATCACCCTGGCTCCTTCCATCACCCTGGCTTCTTCCACCACCCTGGCTCCTTCCACCACCCTGGCTTCTTCCACCACCCTGGCTTCTTCCATCACCCTGGCTCCTTCCATCACCCTGGCTCCTTCCATCACCCTGGCTTCTTCCACCACCCTGGCTTCTTCCATCACCCTGGCTCCTTCCATCACCCTGGCTCCTTCCTCCACCCTGGCTTCTTCCATCACCCTGGTTCCTTCCTCCACCCTGGCTCCTTCCATCACCCTGGCTCCTTCCATCACCCTGGTTCCTTCCTCCACCCTGGCTCCTTCCATCACCCTGGCTCCTTCCATCACCCTGGCTCCTTCCACCACCCTGGCTCCTTCCATCACTTTGGCTCCTTCCATCACCCTGGCTCCTTCCACCACCCTGGCTCCTTCCATCACCCTGGTAACTTTTTTCAGAATCTTCCTGACTCTAAACGAGTTTAATTTGCCCCAATTTTTTGTCCTCATCAATTTATTGGATTCCTCGTTCTTACTCATAACCCTGTTGATCATATCACACCCATTTCTTAAGTGATGTGAGCTTAAGTGACGTGAGCTCTGTTAAGTAAACCGGGGAAAAATACTCACATAAGTTTACTCAGTTAATTATACTGATGTGTAATATTTGTTCCCTCACAAGACTCGTCAATCTCAAGGAGTCTGATTCTCGCTCTTGCTTGTAACTCTAAACAATATCTGGCCCAACTCCTCCGCGGTGTCGTCGACCACAACAGGCACCTGTGTGTCTCTTCCTGTCTCCGGACGACACCAGCTCACCCTGGAAATTTTGGAAATAATGATCCTTTCTCTTCCCCTCCGAGTGGGAACCCGAGAGTAAATCTATCGTACCTTCTTCAAAGAATGAGCTCTGGCTGTTTCCCCTGGTCTACCCACCAACCCCTCCTTTCCTCTTATTGAGTCCCCTCCCTCTTGACAACCTTCCCCCCATCAATTTCCACTCCTCTATTAACACCCCCCCCTCCTCTCACATCTCCCTACCTCCCACGTCAGCATTTCCACTTGGCTATTCCAAACATTTGCTAACGAGCTTATAGCGACTCAGTGATTCTTAAAGCCGTGCTTCTGATATGAGAGAACTGCCATTATGCTGTTCGGAGTTTCCACTCCTGCTTCAGTCTTCCGTAAAGTTGCATATTTGTCGTGTTTTTCTCGCTTTGGTAAGTCAGCGCTTCCTCTATAAATATGTCGTTATTCAGCGTCCTCCGGTCGCTTAAGCGTTCATTCATGCTTCATTGAAGGTCTTCAAAAGTCAGTTGGTGAAATTGCGATACTGTAACAGGTAGTGAGAGTGAAGGAGTGAGTACAGTGTGAGGGACTGTCCTGTCAGAGACCACCTTTTGAGAGGCCATCCTGTTAGTGATCATGTTTGAAAGTTGCTTGAAACCTTGTTTGAAACCTTGCTTGAAATCTCCCAGCTCAATATATACCATAGCGAACTTCGACCGGTGTGTAAGATGGTCCAAGGAATTCTATGAAAGTAGATCATATCAGGATTTCTGTGGGGGTTGATGATACAAGAATTTTTTTTATAGTAGATGATTCAGTGAATTCTGTGAAAGTAGACGAACCAAGAACTTCTATGAGAGTAGATGATTCAAGGAGTTCTGTGAAAAGATGATACAAAAAAAAAATTATAAGCGAAAATTATCTAAAGAATATTGTGAGAGTGTAATAATCCAAGGATGACAGAGTGTAATAATCCAAGGATGACAGAGTGTAATAATCCAAGGATGACAGAGTGTAATAATCCAAGGATGACAGAGTGTAATAATCCAAGGATGACAGAGTGTAGTAATCCAAGGATGACAGAGTGTAATAATCCAAGGATGACAGAGTGTAATAATCCAAGGATGACAGAGTGTAATAATCCAAGGATGACAGAGTGTAATAATCCAAGGATGACAGAGTGTAATAATCCAAGGATGACAGAGTGTAATAATCCAAGGATGACAGAGTGTAATAATCCAAGGATGACTTAGAAAAACAATTGGTGATCCAGGAACACCAAATGCTTTTTCATAATAAACTTGAAAAACGTGCTCTTGTTTGTCACCATGTCGCCCAACCACTTGGGCTGGACGGTAGAGCGACGGTCTCGCTCCATGCAGGTCAGCGTTCAGTCAACAACCATCCAAGTGGATGGACAAAAGTCCTTTTCCCCGTCCCATCACCATCCCATCCCCTGATAACTCTCTCCCTTGTCACCATGTCTTTAATATTGTTTTTATCCACCTCTCCTCCTTTGCTTAAGCCCATTTTTTGAATCTCTCATTTTCCCCTCTCCTTCTCTTTACCTGTTCTTCTCTTAGCACCTTCAATGCCTTTTACACGCTCTCTCTCGGCTCATTATGTAGGACCTGTAATGTTTGCTGAACTAAATACGCATCAACAACATTCGCTTCCGCTGTTGGTCTAGCGTGGAGCCGTAAGTAATGCTCCCTGAATTGTAAATGTATATTTACATGTCCTTGAAGTTGTTTGCCGAGTCTAATTACCAGAGATATCGACCATAGGCATAATTAATGATTCTTCGATACCTGAAACGATACACAAAAAATCAATATTTGCGTATCTTTGATGACTCTCTGGGGTTTGCTTTCATATACATATAATATCATATTAAATGTATTTTAAGTGAGGCTTCTGGGTAATGATTCATTTCTTCAAGTTAGTAGATCATAAGACTGAAGAGAGTTTACTGAGAGTCTTTTAACAGGTAGATTGGTCGGAGTCGGAGTGGTGACGAAAGTGTTCTGCACTAAATGTTCTCCAGGGGCCCATTAAACGGTTCAATAAAAAGAAAGTGTCCTGAAAGGGTAATTTCTATAAAAAAATTATTAAGAGAAATGTGACCCCCTACTGACACCAAAAAGACGTCTGAACTAATAATATAAGAGCAAGATGACTGCCACCTTGCTAATGAAGAACTCCCCTGACATCAAACACGGCTCCTTGAAAGACTCGAATGTCGTCTATGCCTTCACATGCTAACTTGGGGACCGTCAGCCCCAATTATATATATATATATATATATATATATATATATATATATATATATATATATATATATATATATATATATATATATATATATATATATTTTCCCAACAAGTCAGGCGTAGGTGGGCGGCGCTTCACTGACGCTTCATCAGGCCATTACCAGAGCGTGAAGGGCCAGCGGTCAGACGAGCCCCTGATGACTTTATAATTGTGTTATCCCTGACACCGAAGCCTGCAAGACATATAGTCCATTCCCCGACGAGGCTTTCAGCAGCTAGACAACGGCGTCAGCACCAAATCCTATCAATATGAAGTATAATAAGTCCTATTCGTTTGCCGTAAATTGTGTGTGTGTGTGTATATATATATATATATATATATATATATATATATATATATATATATATATATATATAAAAAATAAATATTTATCTGGCAGTATATTCATTGAATGAAAGCAATTCATTTTAAATTGTAAAATATTTATAACTAAACAAGCTGAACAAGTTTACACAAAATTCCTTTACATTATTTACCTAAAAGAAAGTGTTAACTATAGCATAACATAAAATTATTTTTAATATTTACTGTGTAATCTAGATTTAGAATTAGAAGCCATATTCATTCGTGATTTATAAAAATCATTAAAGGTGTGGCTGGTGTGAACAGATGTCATAACCATAGAAATCACTTATACTTTGCTATATCAGAGTGGCGAGACTAATATTGGCAAAACCTCCATCATAAAATAGGGATGATGAGAAAACAATTTAATGGATAACCAATATAAACTAATTATACAATGACGTTATAGAAATTTGCACCCCCCCCCTACCACTAATATCATCCTGCATATTTCATAGGCTACTGAAATAAAGGAATTAAAAAGGATTCACGAGAGACTATGCAGTAATGTAATGTCTGCCACGCTGAAAGAAGTGTTTCACGTTCATATAACTAGAAATGACAAGTCGAAAGTTTTCAAAGGGGAACGTGATTAAGTATGCAAACTATGTAATTTAATCATGTTTGACATTCTTGGAGAGAATTTCTAATGGCACGGGGTTGGCAAAATTTGTTATTGCCAACCGGAGGAAAGGCACGAGAAGATTAACAACTCATAATAGATAATTATTTTCCTACACCTCATCAACAACACTGGAGATAATGTTAAAAAGTTATCCATTAAGAGATTCATGACAGCGAGGAATTGTGACGTCGCGTGACTCAGGCTTCACACTCACTCGACGTTCCTCAGTAAATAACAGGAACTGAATGTAAATCCAACATTTCTGAATATGCATCTATGCATTTACTCAAGGCGCTACACAGCTGATCAGTGACTGACAGACAAAACATTGACAAGAAATGATTCACGTGTTGAGCCTGACAGCTCAGTTTCCGGTGCTGGTTCATCATCAAACTTAAATTTCACACTGCGCTTACGTTTTTCTTGTTGTCTGTTCCTTGTTGGTTAATATGCCAGCCAAACCTCACCCCAAAAAATATAGATAGGCTACGAACCCTGGCTACCACCCAATTCGACAACATTTTTATATCTGCTTTTAACTTTTCTCGCGAATCGTTTACATATATTATCTCCTAACGACATAGAAAAAAATAATATAGACGTTATTTAAATAGACTTAATATGCTACAAGTTTTTGGATGGGCCTACAAAATTTGAACCATTTAATGGTAAGCGGTAAGCTCACTATTCTTATATGTGACTACACATGTTGCAATATAAGGAGCAAATGAGAGATCAGAATGCTTTCATCCCGGAAGATGCAAGTTCCGTCATCACTTAGCGGAGGATTTTCATCAATGGTTACGAGACATTCCGTTTTTTTCTTGATGTACCACTCCGTCAAAAATCCAACCTCCTAACCTAATCTGTCAAGTACGATCCGAAGCAAACCTACTTAATCTATCGAATCAACTTCACAGAAAACGTAAAAATTTGAGATCTGTTATTTTTCAAAGCAAGTTGCATTTGTATTTTTTCATTTGTAATTAAGAGAACGGGTTGTGCCACGAGAGCATCGCCTTGAGAAGAGTGAAGATCTAAACTATAAGAGGAGATGATGGTGGCGAAGAATAATGGGAACAGACAGAAAACAAACACGGGATAGAGACCAAACCGGAAAGAGAATGATGAGCGTCAGTCACCCAAAAACCAAATGTGACATCATGAGCCAAAGTGTCTCCAGACAGAGACAAATGATCATGTCAGGTCGTATGTTATACAAGACGTCCTTTTATTTCTGGGAGAGTTTACAATTTCCCAAATTTAAGCGAATGTGTATATTTATTTTTGAAAATGTGGAGAACAGATGTCATCTTTTGTAAATATGATTATCAGGAAGCTCGCAAAATCGGGTTGCAGCCATCAGGAGGATTCGAACTTGCTCTTGTAATGTTTGAAACCTTGATTTTGTATCAGGTCGATGCCTCTAGAGGATTCAGATGAATCCCAGGTTACAGTACTTATAGCGTATCTTGGTCCAGTGATTTATGGCGTGCGCTTGGGAGGACCCGGGGAGCAGGTTCGAATCCTTGTGGCTCCAACTGATTTTCCCAATGTACAACTTCTCAACTTCTCAATTATCAGTATTCAGCAATGAGAGAGGAGAAAACCCATGCCACTTACACTTTTTTTTAGTTATTTCCCCTAATAAAAAAAAATCTCCTTAGCTTGAAGCACTCTAGTCAGATCGAGAAAGTTTCATTTAAATTCATAAATACCATTAATGAAATGTAGTCTAGTACATACGAGTTAATATATAAGGATATTTTAGCAATATTTATTGTCTTGGACGAGAATGAGTGTTATAAAATCGATTCCGGATGATTACCAAACAGAATATCCTGTTGTTCCAGGCACATGCAATTTCTAAGAAATGTGAATGGAAATGTATATGGACCTTACGGAATAATACACATACACTGTAATATATAAGAATACTTTCCGATGATCTTTGAATCCTAAGTACAGGTATTTCGTATAAAAATACCAGGTAGAAATAGCCTAAGCTACTCTATCCCTTTGAGATGTATTTCTTTCTTGTCTCAATAAACATACTTGAACTTGAACTTGGACCAAGATGGGAGTAGACTTCGAATGGTGAATGACGTATTGACTGTAAAGCCTTCATCTAATCTAACAGAGGTTCACAAGGCTATAAAGGAGCAAAATCCAGAAGGATGAAGCGATGGTGAAGGATCGTATATTACAGTTTACTGTATGTTTATGAAGTAAACATCAACCTAACCTGGCTTTACGCCTTCCATAGTCTCCTGAGACTGATAGATGCCTACTAATACTGCTACTACTATAAAGTATAAATTTAGGAAGAAGCGATGAAATGTCGCGTTTTCCTTCATTATTTTTGAAGGTGTTCTATAGTGTTTAATGACTGCAGACTCTGTACATTGTCTCCTAGTGGCTAGTATGTTCTTTGATGATGAGTTCAGAATGGCTGAAGTTGATGAGGTACTGCCCCTGCTGCCGGTGTGACACGAGCGTTATTGATGTTATCGACACAGCAGGTGTACACTTATGTGACTAAATCCTTTTGTTATATACGAGTTGGAGACAGAATCAATTACTCGTTGGGTCGGTGGCTCCAGTTTACTAGTGCTCACGTGAATGAAATATTATTATCCATATTATATATATATATATATATATATATATATATATATATATATATATATATATATATATATATATATATATATATATATATATATATATATATGTGTATATCACGAAAATAAACACGTGATTAAGAATGTGACAATGTCAGACCACGGAGGAAAAATGAAACAGGAAATTTCCTTAAGTACTTTCGTATATTAAATACATCTTCAGAAGGTCTAAATAGCCTAAGCTACTCTATCCCTTTGAGATGTATTTCTAAGCTACTCTATCCCTTTGAGATGTATGACCTTCTGAAGATGTATTTAATATACGAAAGTACTTAAGGAAATTTCCTGTTTCATTTTTCCTCCGTGGTCTGACATTGTCATATATATATATATATATATATATATATATATATATATATATATATATATATATATATATATATATATATATATATATAATATATATATATATATATATATATATATATATATATATATATATATATATATATATATTTTCAAGATGGAAATGTGTTGATCTGAATTTGCAAGTGCAGGAGAGTTTTGAAGTTAAGAATTAAAATATATATTTAGATTTACGACGTGTACTGTATTGTTTTCCATAGAGCCAACAGAGCACTGACCTAGTAATTTTTTTTAGGCTCGTATTGTGCTTTCCGAAATAGATTTATGTGAGATCTGCGTTTCTTTAGGTGTTGATTTTAGTGCGTTATCAACCTCTAGATGGTTATTAAGGCAACCACACGTGCTTACTGACCAACCAGCAAGTGTTCTTGCTGGTTGACCAAACAGCTGGGATTTGCTGGTACCTTGCTGCTACTGACCAACCAGCAAGAATGTTCTACCACATTCCACACATAGAACATAAGTAAATTCTCAGCGTATATACACCGAGAAAATGAGGGTTGCACTCTCGGTGCATATATCCCTGTTTATCCCTCTCATACGTACTCCAATATCTGAGGTGTAACCCACGTCCCGGAACTGGAAACAAAATAATTTACAAAGTTATCTATTTTAGCAAAACACTATTCACCAATATCCCTCTATCCCACTGCCATATATCCTAACCCCTACATGGCAGGGTTAGGGTCTGCATAGCCAAACCCTCTCACTGCATTTACGAATAAAATACTACGGGCTCTTTAAACACACCGAAACTACGACGTTGGTACAACGTTCAAACAAGTTTTAACTCTACCTAACCAGTTATAACAACCAATATAGCTAGTTGTAACAACGTTCTAATACGTCATAAACACGTTAAGCCAAGATGTAACTACTTTATTCCAAGTTGTAAGAAGCGGAAAATAGAGACAGTTTCGGTTTGTGTTTCCAGGGATCGCTTCTTCCGCATTATCTTATCCTTCGTTTCACGAACACAATTTCCTCGCCTTCACTAATAACATGACAAGAAGCTTGACCGTTTCCTCTCCCCTTTATCGGCAGTGAAGCAGCCATCACACGCCAGAGAGACGAGGGCAGATTCCTGTCAAGATTCCTGTCAAGAGACCTGAGTCTTTCCTTCCCCCTTTTCAACCCTTCTGCAGGTGAATAGTGTCGAAGTGTTCATCGTTAATGATACGCTGAAGCATTTCAGAAAGGTTTGGAACCCTTCCTTGTCTCACCACACAAACTAAATGGACAACCGACACAATCACTCCATCCGTCCGCTGCTTCATTCCACCACCATGATACAATGATTTTTAAAATAACATTCATATCAGGTCATTACACTTTCGCCATTATCAAAGGTAACCTCGCAAGTGATAATGGCCCGGGGTACGAGCCCCCCTAAGAAAGAAGAGACGTTTGGGCCCCCCCTCCCAATCCTTAACTGTCCATCCAGTAGTAATTGGGGACCTGGTTGTATAACCGATTAATGGATCGAATTCCACGAAACTATAGCAGATTAAGCCATAAGATGAGCTGTAGGAAGACAGAGCTACAAACCTAACGACTATGGTAAGATTTCATCAACAGCGGTACCGTAAATCCTCTTAAAAAGAACGTCGCTTTTGACCGTTTGCCCGTATGGCCGAATATGGACGTAATTTGAAAATTAAAAAAAAAATGAAAACAAATTTGGGATTTTTTTTTTCAACAACAGTAAGTTAAGGATCCTCTGATAGGTTAGGTGGGCAGGAAATTCACATAAAGCTTCAAAACGGTATGAAAAACGTTAATGGAAAGTTGCTTCTTCTAAGCTTGCCGAGTAAACCGGACGACTCAAACAGAAAACGGAACAGTACGTCACTTTTGTGAGTCGATTTCATTTCAAATTACGTCCAAATTTGGCCATAGCGCGCATACGAGTGAAAAGTGACGTTATTTTTAAGAGGACGGGTTGCGTAAAGAGGAAAATGTTACTACCAGAATTATCATAATTCACGGAAACGCTTTGAAACGACCCACTTGAAGTGTTCTGTGATACGCCGCCCTCTAACACCGGCAACACCGGCAACACCGGCAACACCGGCAACACAGTGCTATAAACTAACACGGTTAGCAAGTCTCACGGTTTTACTCTCGTCAGCTGGACCCTCAATGATGGCATTTTGAGTCGTCTCGAAAAGTTTACTATAGCCATTTTTCAAACTCTAAAACAACTGCAGTTTTCCGAAACTTTTATACGCGGCAAGACGTGTTCAGTGTATGTAAGTTGGCTTTCAGGAGTTGCAAAATGCGACGAAACATCCAACTAGTTTAAAGGAGCTTCGTCCCGTCTGTCTTTATAAATAGCTTTTGTTGTAAGATTGGATCAGAAGTATACTTTATATGTGTGTGTGTGTACTCACCTAGTTGTACTCACCTAGTTGTGTTTGCGGGGGTTGAGCTCTGGCTCTTTGGTCCCGCCTCTCAACCGTCAATCAACAGGTGTACAGATTCATGAGCCTATCGGGCTCTGTCATATCTACACTTGAAACTGTGTATGGAGTCAGCCTCCACCACATCACTTCCTAATGCATTCCATTTGTCAACCACTCTGAAGGAATGTGTGTGTGTGTGTGAGTGTGTGTGTGTGTGTGTGTGTGTGTGTGTGTGTGTGTGTGTGTGTGTGTGTGTGTGTTTAGGTGTGTGTGTGTGTGTGTGTGTGTGTGTGTGTGTGTGTGTGTGTGCGTGCGTGTGTGTGTGTGTGTGTGTGTGTGTGTGTGTGTGTGTGTGTGTGTGGGTGTGTGTGGGTGTGTGTGTGTGTTTAGGTGTGTGTGTGTACTCACCTAATTGTACTCACCTAATTGTGCTTGCGGGGGTTGAGCTTTGGCTCTTTGGTCCCGCCTCTCAACCGTCAATCATCTGGTGTACAGATTCCTTAGCCTACTGGGCTCTATCATATCTACATTTGAAACTGTGTATGGAGTCAGCCTCCACCACATCACTTCCTAGTGCATTCCATTTACTAACTACTCTGACACTGAAAAAGTTCTTTCTAACGTCTCTGTGGCTCATTTGGGTACTCAGCTTCCACCTGTGTCCCCTTGTTCGCGTCCCACCAGTGTTGAATAGTTCATCCTTGTTTACCCGGTCGATTCCCCTGAGGATTTTGTAGGTTGTGATCATGTCCCCCCTTACTCTTCTGTCTTCCAGTGTCGTAAGGTGCATTTCCCGCAGCCTTTCCTCATAACTCATGCCTCTTAGTTCTGGGACTAGTCTAGTAGCATACCTATGGACTTTTTCCAGCTTCGTCTTGTGCTTGACAAGGTACGGGCTCCATGCTGGGGCCGCATACTCCAGGATTGGTCTTACATATGTGGTGTACAAGATTCTGAATGATTCCTTACACAGGTTCCTGAACGCCGTTCTGATGTTAGCCAGCCTCGCATATGCCGCAGACGTTATTCTCTTTATGTGGGCTTCAGGAGACAGGTTTGGTGTGATATCAACTCCTAGATCTTTCTCTCTCTCTGTTTCATTAAGTACTTCATCTCCTATTCTGTATCCTGTGCCTGGCCTCCTGTTTCCACTGCCTAGTTTCATTATTTTGCATTTACTCGGGTTGAACTTCAACAGCCATTTGTTGGACCATTCACTCAGTCTATCCAGGTCATCTTGTAGCCTCCTACTATCATCCTCTGTTTCAATCCTCCTCATAATTTTTGCATCGTCGGCAAACATTGAGAGGAACGAATCTATACCCTCTGGGAGATCATTTACATATACCAGAAACAGTATAGGTCCAAGGACTGACCCCTGCGGGACTCCACTTGTGACGTCTCGCCAATCTGAGACCTCACCCCTCACACAGACTCGTTGTCTCCTGTTGCTTAGGTACTCCTCTATCCACCGGAGTACCTTCCCTTTCACTCCAGCCTGCATCTCCAACTTTCGCACTAGCCTCTTGTGTGGCACTGTATCAAAGGCTTTCTGACAATCCAAAAATATGCAGTCTGCCCACCCTTCTCTTTCTTGCCTTATTTTTGTTGCCTGGTAGTAGAATTTAAGTAACCCTGTGAGGCAGGACCTGCCATCCCTGAACCCATGTTGATGCTGTGTTACAAAGTTCCTTCGCTCCAGATGCTGTGTGTGTGTGTGTGTGTGTGTGTGTGTGTGTGTGTGTGTGTGTGTGTGTGTGTGTGGGGGTGGGTGTGTGTGCGTGTGTGTGTACGTGTGTGCGTGTGACAAAGGATGCATTAAACGCGCCAGCTAAATTTAATGTCAGTCTTAGTCTTTATTTAATGTTTTAGTCTATTACTAAGAGCTATTGACCACCGGCAAGGATTCGAACCCACACCGTCCAGGATCAACCCCAAACGTTCACGGTGCTGTAACTACCACACTTTAGACAATTAATAGTGAGGTGGGTACAGTGCCGTGTACGTTTAGGGGTGATTCTGGGCGGCATGGGTTCGAATCCTGGCCGAGTAAATAGAGTTCCTTAGTGATCTATGGCTCGCTCGTTTAATGCAGCCTTTATATCTCTCTCTCTCTCACACACACACACACACACACACACACACACACACACACACACACACACACACACGTATTCTCTGCCTAAGGTAAAAAAAATCTTCGAGTTAGAAAATGGTAAGCGGCTCGCCAAATTGACATTCTGTCCCGTTCACACACAAGTTACAGCCCCGCTCCTGTGCCAGGTAAGTTCACTACGGGCTCACCATAGCCCGTGCTACTTGGACCTTATTGTTCCCAGTAGCTGATTCTAAAAAGAAACTACAACAACTGTCCCGTTTTCTGTTTTGGGTTCTCATGTTGGCAAGGATCAGTGCACTTTAATACGACTGTTTCTTGACGTTGTGAAACCTTTGGAGGACGGGCTGACGGATGAAGGAAGGAGAAGTATGTTGACCAGACCACACACTAGAAAGTGAAGGGACGACGACGTTTCGGTCCGTCCTGGACCATTCTAAAGTCGATTGTGGACTTGACTCCTTTAGCCGAAGGAGAAGTAGTAAGGAGAGAGACAAACTCAGGCACCGCTGTGTACCCACTTCTAGTTAAGTAAATATTTGTAAAACATAAAGATGCAGTTGAGCATATGAAACGTGTCTTCACGTTGTCTGTTGTTCAAAATGTATTATGATGCCTTTTATAACTAATCCAATTTAACAATTAAAACCGCTATTTTGACTCAGCGATTAGATTATATCATAACTATGAATTATTATTATCTGAATTTAACCCTCCAGGTTCACGTTTTCAAACTTGTAATATCAATTATGTTTGTGGCTCACATGGTGGAGCATTCAAGTGGTGGTGATATGGTTTATCATTTAGCACAGGGGAATACCGTGGTATACTTCCTTAATGATTTGATATGTATCAAGTGGTTCAGACCGTTTATAAAATGTTTGGTGTGTTTGTTCATCCGTGTGGGGGCCAATGGTACGCGGACTCGTCCAGTACACGTTAGTGCTACTCAGGATATGGACTTGGGACTATCAGAGCTGCCAACAGTAGAGGCTGTAGAGGCCTTGATGTAGATATCATTATTTAATATCCTCGCAATCAACATTACATTGGGTACAACATTATGTACCCAAAATGTTGCAATTATTAGTCAGTCGTATTATTACCAGATTCCTGGATAGTAATAGTTCAGTTAAGTATATTGATGACATTGATGGCCAACTGCAATACAGGTGTGTATACCTTTGGTGTGTCAAGTATCATGGTAGGGACTTCGTTTCTTGTATTTTTTTTAATTTTGATGTTGGTTATGTTAGATTATACTCTACTAGTGTATAATATACTCTAGTGGTTGTTGTTATACTCCAGTGTTTCATTCCCCTCCAAGTATAGCTAGAGTCATACACCGTCAGCCTTGATCTTCATACTCGTATAAACCGCGACGAATTTAGAGGTATATAAGAGGCCTTATTTATGTAACATTAACATTTCATTTCTTTGATAAATTTATTAACCAGGCATATTTTTGTCTAAGCAGAGAGAGAGGAGAGGAGAGGAGAGGAGAGGAGAGGAGAGGAAGAGCTGCATGTAAGAGATAAAGAGAAGAGAACACTGGGACGAGAAGGGGAAAGGATCCAGTATGAGTGGTTAAACAACGAGAAGCCATAAACGCGAGAGGGAGAGAGAGAGAGTGATGGAACAGACACGGCTTAGTGATAGGGAGAGGGGAACGCTGCCACCATGGGTAATTCACCAGGCTATAATATATATATATGCTTGAAAACTGAGAATCTACCTCTTACCCTCTAAACTGCACACTAATAACTGGTCGTATTCCTTGCATGCCAGTGGCGCGGAATCCAATGTTACCAGTGTACAAAAAATTTACTGTTATTTAATTGAGGCACTAGTGGAAATGCGTCGAACACAATTTGTAATCGAGTAATTGGAGTATTTGTTATGATATCGTTGAACAAGACTGATTTTCTCAGAGATACTTTGAGGTACCACTTTACATGATTGGCATCCTGGATGCTATCTGGAAATTCTTGTATATTCTGTGGTACAGACGGTGATATAGGGTTATCAGGGCTGGTGATTTCTTAAGATAGATAATGACTTACCGCTTAACGTGCATTAATGATATGAAACCCCACTATATCTTTTTATTACGGGTTAAAGTGGGTTATCTTGAGATAATTTCGGGGCTTTAGTGTCCCCGCGGCCCGGTCCTCGACCAGGCCTCCACCCCCAGGAAGCAGCCAGTGACAGCTGACTAACACCTAGGTACCTATTTTACTGCTAGGTAACAGGGGCATAGGGTGAAAGAAACTCTGTCCATTGTTTCTCGCCGGCGCCTGGGATCGAACCCAGGACCACAGGATCACAAGTCCAGCGTGCTGTCCGCTCGGCCGACCGGCTCCCAGTTATTATAAAGAAAAAGCTAACAGCCGTATTAAATCGATTACTGATTCTAAAACAGTGAAATAGTATTTATTATATAACCTCATAAACATTTAGATCTGCCGATGTAAAACTCCATAAACGCGTTGACAGCAGTATTTCGAGTGTTGTTTTAAAAGCACTGTTCACTCAGAAACGCTAATGAAAGCGTTTATGTATATGACAACTACGGGCTCGCCATAGCCCGTGCTGCCTGGAACTTTTTGTTCCAGGCAGCGAATCTTAAACAACAGCAACAAACGAAAGCGTTTATTTAGGCATGTCAAAATATGCAGTGCCCAGAGTCTCTGAATCTCACAATAATAATTTAACTACAGGCAGTAGGTTAAAAAAAGTGGAGCAGTGTTTCATGGGTTCTACATGTTCCTCACACTTACTGATGCGTCACAAATTTAATTGCTGTGGATCACTGCCTAATTTTGACGCTGTGACTAATGAGCACCACTGCCTCGGGGTTAGGGGGGTAGAAATAGCCTAAGCTACTCTATCCCTTTGAGATGTATTTATTGCTTATCTCAATAAACAGACTTGAACTTGATCTTGAACTGCCTCGGGTGGTTACGTTCAAATGCTTCTGGTTAGACAAAACCACTTAAAATCTAAAGCTTTTCGTTCTACTATTTGGACGCCATTATAATTTAACGCTTAAACCTTTATATCTCGAAATTTTAATTTACAGGAATGTGTGTATGATTTTAGAGAACTTTTTCCAAATAAATGTTTACAAGTCACACTTCAGTTAATTGAAACCCTCTTTTATTATATTGTTGTCGAGTGCATGGATGGAAGGGGCCTGACAGCTGAGTGGACAGCGCTCGGTATTCGTAACCCCAAGGTTCCGGGTTCGATCACCCGATGTTGGCGGAAACAAATAGGCAGAGTTTCTTTAACCCCTGTTGCCCTTGTTCAACTAGCAGTAAACAGGTACCTGGGAGCTAGACAGCTGCTACGGGCTGCTTCCTAGGGGTAGTGTGACAAAAAGGAGGCCTCGTCGAGGACCGGGCCGCGGGGACGCTAAGCCCCGAAATCATCTCAACATAACCTCAAGAAGAAGATGGTAAGTGAAGGACGGTAAAAAAAATTGCAACGCTGTGTCGAAGATATTTTGGGTGTTTGAATTCTAAGAAGGAAGGGAACTATCGGGGGAAAGCGTCAAGCCATTACGACTATATAGCACTTGGAAGGGGTGAGGATAAGGATTTGGGACGGGACGGGGGGAAAGGAATGGTACTAAACCACTTGGAGTTGAATTCTAAGAGTGATTGCATTTCGTTGACTAACCAATAACTTAAGAGGCACAACGGGATATGTTTGCAGGGGAATGCAGAGTAAGGCGAGGGTTAGGCCTTGGTATTTCCTCGTTTCCTCGTAGTGGCAGGCGACGGTCTACTAGAACAGAGTAAAGTTTGTCAGATTTATTATAGTTTGTTGGTATTTATTTAGTTGGGATGTAAATATCACAAACACATTAGGAGGAAGGGATATGCATGTATTGTATTTTTTGTGCATACAATATTCTAAATTTAGGCGCATTGTCTTTTATTTGTTTCCTAAACGCATTTTTGTTATGGAATTCAACAGATACCCAACTCTCGTTTGTGTTTCCTGAATCCTTTTACTACCTACAAGAGCAGCTTTCTAGCTGCTACTGACACAATGCTCTTGACACAAGAAACATAATGGCCTAGGGCAGGATTCCCTTCAAACTTTGATAACATGCGCGTATTCAACTTGTAGTGATTTCAGTACCCCCTTACAACACGGCGGAGTTCAGAGAAAACGGCAAAGGAGCTGAAGAAAGCAACCGACCAGCGAGGGAACAACAACAAACAGACATACACGAGACCAGACGCTCTCTGGCGTCACGTCGTCGTGCTGGACAAGGAGTAGCATGCGAATGTTTAAGCTCAAGCGTTGTAGGAACAACCCGGAGCAGGTCATTGTTACATGCTCCAGTCGGCGGCCGTAGCAAGAGCTGCATTTGCTGGAGCATTTGGGATTGTGTGTGATCGCCGAGGCTTGCTGCCAGCGGCTTCTACATACCTTCTCTGCAGCGAGGAGAGCAGTCTTCAGGGCGGCGAATCTGTCTGTGTGTGTGGTTGGCAGTTTCATAACCACAGCTCGTACCTCCTGAATGGTGTTCGGAGGCAATGCCGTCAGAGTGAGTGACAGCATTGGAGTGACGGCCCGGGTTCGATTCCCGGTAGGAGGCTGAAACAAATGAGCAGAGTATCTTTCACCCTAATTTTCCCCCATATTCATCTAGCAGTAAATAGGTACCTGGGAGTTAGTTAGCTGCTACGGGCTGCTTCCTGGGGATGTGTGTGTGAGAGAGAGAGAGAGAAATATATGTAGTAGATATTATAGAGGAAAAATAGATTGGTTAAAAAGGCGGTGGTCCAAGAGCTAATAGCGCGATTGTGCAGACATAAAGTGTAAATACAAATAGTAAATACACACACACACACACACACACACACACACACACACACACACACACACACACACACACACACACATAACGAGGATAACGATAATAACATACACATAACGATAAAGTAACGAAGATAAGACAGGACAGAGATGGTTGGGCAGACTGTATATTTCTGGACTGCCAAAAAGCCTTTGATACATTACCGCACATGAGACTGCTGTTCAAGCTCGAGAGGCAGGCGGGGGTGGGGGGAAAGGTCCTAGCATGGATAAGGAACTACCTAACAGGAAGGAGCCAAAGAGTTACGGTAACGGGCAAGAAGTCGGACTGGCGAACAGTAACAAGTGGAGTACCACAAGGATCGGTGCTGGGACCAATTCTATTTCTTGTATATGTTAACGACATGTTTACAGGCGTAGAGTCCTACATGTCGATGTTTGCGGATGACGCAAAGTTGATGAGAAGAGTTGTGACAGATGAGGACTGCAGGATCCTCCAAGAGGACCTGAACAGGTTGCAGAGATGGTCAGAGAAATGGCTACTGGAATTCAACACGAGCAAATGTAAAGTTATGGAAATGGGACTAGGAGATAGGAGACCAAAGGGACAGTACACAATGAAGGGGAACAACCTACCTGTGACGACGCGCGAAAGAGACCTGGGGGTGGACGTAACACCTAATCTTTCTCCTGAGGCACATATAAATAGGATAACGACAGCAGCGTACTCTACACTGGCAAAAGTTAGAACATCATTCAGAAACCTAAGTAAGGAGGCATTTAGGGCGCTTTACACTGCCTACGTGAGGCCAGTCTTAGAGTATGCCGCCTCATCATGGAGTCCCCATCTGAAGAAGCATATAATGAAACTGGAAAAGGTTCCGAGGTTTGCAACGAGACTCGTCCCAGAGCTACGAGGGATGGGGTATGAGGAGCGCCTGAGGGAACTGTGCCTTACGACACTAGAAAGAAGAAGGGAGAGGGGGGGACATGATAGGAACGTATAAGATACTCAGAGGGATTGACAGAGTGGACATAGACGAAATGTTCACACGGAATAGTAACAGAACGAGGGGACATGGATGGAAGCTTGAAACTCAGATGAGTCACAGAGATGTTAGGAAGTTTTCTTTTAGCGTGAGAGTAGTGGGAAAATGGAATGCACTTCAGGAACAGGTTGTGGAAGCAAATACTATTCATAATTTTAAATCCAGGTATGATAGGGAAATGGGACAGGAGTCATTGCTGTAAACAACCGATGCTCGAAAGGCGGGATCCAAGAGTCAATGCTCGATCCTGCAGACACAACTAGGTGAGTGCAACTAGGTGAGTACACACACACACACACACACACACACACACACACACACACACACACACACAAACATACATTCCGCAAGAAAGACCACTATAAAACATGAATGTTATCCAGTTTCACTGTTTTTTCTTGCATGTTACGGTCACGTCTCATCTATACAGCTGAATATTCTTACTCTTCGCTTGAGAAACAACAACTTTCCTTTTCGTTGAACTAAGAGATTGGGCGGCGCCACAGCGCTCGTTACCAAGGCGAGGTGCATGCTTGATGCCTGAGGGCAGGAGCTTGTTGAAGGAGGTTAACCCGTGTTACAGCTCTCGTAGACCTCTCCTCACACCTCCACTAAGGCTAAAAACTCCACTTCCTTCCCCAGGTCACACTTTTTAACGAGCGCTTCCTCTTAGCAATATTAAAGCCGAGCAGCGCTGTTGTAAATACTGGCGAGCCCAGCCTCTGGAGAAGACATTTGGTGGCCTCTCTCTCTAGTGTGTTCACTGTTAATGTAGAGGTGGGTTCTTAGTGTCTAGTGTGATCACTGTTGATGTAGCGGTGGGTTCTTAGTGTCTAGTGTGTTCACTGTTGATGTAGAGGTGGGTTCTTAGTGTCTAGTGTGTTCACTGTTGATGTAGCGGTGGGTTCTTAGTGTCTAGTGTGTTCACTGTTGATGTAGAGGTGGGTTCTTAGTGTCTAGTGTGATCACTGTTGATGTAGCGGTGGGTTCTTAGTGTCTAGTGTGATCACTGTTGATGTTGAGGTGGGTTCTTAGTGTCTAGTGTGATCACTGTTGATGTAGCGGTGGGTTCTTAGTGTCTAGTGTGTTCACTGTTGATGTAGAGGTGGGTTCTTAGTGTCTAGTGTGATCACTGTTGATGTAGAGGTGGGTTCTTAGTGTCTAGTGTGTTCACTGTTGATGTTGAGGTGGGTTCTTAGTGTCTAGTGTGTTCACTGTTGATGTTGAGATGGGTTCTTTGTGTCTAGTGTGTTCACTGTTAATGTAGAGGTGGGTTCTTAGTGTCTAGTGTGTTCACTGTTGATGTAGCGGTGGGTTCTTAGTGTCTAGTGTGATCACTGTTGATGTTGAGGTGGGTTCTTAGTGTCTAGTGTGATCACTGTTGATGTTGAGGTGGGTTCTTAGTGTCTAGTGTGTTCACTGTTGATGTAGCGGTGGGTTCTTAGTGTCTAGTGTGATCACTGTTGATGTTGAGGTGGGTTCTTAGTATCTAGTGTGATCACTGTTGATGTTGAGGTGGGTTCTTAGTGTCTAGTGTGTTCACTGTTAATGTAGAGGTGGGTTCTTATTGACTAGTGTGATCACTGTTGATGTAGAGGTGAGTTCTCAGTGTCTAGTGTGATCACTGATGATGTTGAGGTGGGTTCTTAGTGTCTAGTGTGATCACTGTTGATGTAGAGGTGAGTTCTCAGTGTCTAGTGTGATCACTGTTGATGTAGAGGTGAGTTCTCAGTGTCTAGTGTGATCACTGTTGATGTAGAGGTGAGTTCTTAGTGTCTAGTGTGATCACTGTTGATGTAGAGGTGAGTTCTTAGTGTCTAGTGTGATCACTGTTGATGTAGAGGTGAGTTCTCAGTGTCTAGTGTGATCACTGTTGATGTAGAGGTGAGTTCTTAGTGTCTAGTGTGATCACTGTTGTTGTAGAGGTGAGTTCTTAGTGTCTAGTGTGATCACTGTTGATGTAGAGGTGAGTTCTCAGTGTCTAGTGTGATCACTGTTGATGTAGAGGTGAGTTCTTAGTGTCTAGTGTGATCACTGTTGATGTAGAGGTGAGTTCTCAGTGTCTAGTGTGATCACTGTTGATGTAGAGGTGAGTTCTTAGTGTCTAGTGTGATCACTGTTGATGTAGAGGTGAGTTCTCAGTGTCTAGTGTGATCACTGTTGATGTTGAGGTGGGTTCTTAGTGTCTAGTGTGATCACTGTTGATGTAGAGGTGAGTTCTTAGTGTCTAGTGTGATCACTGTTGTTGTAGAGGTGAGTTCTTAGTGTCTAGTGTGATCACTGTTGATGTAGAGGTGAGTTCTCAGTGTCTAGTGTGATCACTGTTGATGTAGAGGTGAGTTCTCAGTGTCTAGTGTGATCACTGTTGATGTAGCTGTTGTTGTTTAAGATTCGCTACCTGGAACAAAAAATTCCAAGTAGCACGGGCTATGGTGAGCCCGTAGTGGACTTATAAGCGGTGGGTTCTTAGTGTCTAGTGTTCACTGATGATGTAGCGGAGAGTACATATCATCTAATGAATTTACTGTGGATGAAGCGGTGGTTTCATCTCTCTAAATGTCGGTGATGAAGTGACGGGTTCTCGTTGTCTCTGAGGGTTCTCGTTGTCTCTGAGGGTTCTCGTTGTCTCTGAGGATTCTCGTTGTCTCTGAGGGTTCTCGTTGTCTCTGAGGGTTCTCGTTGTCTCTGAGGCTGTAGTGATGGTCGGGATGTTAATAAACAACAAAACTGTGCTTCGTGGTTATAGTGCTTCGTTATTTTAACTTTACTAACGATGGAACTCTTGTGTGAGAGATGTGTTATCTGCAGCAAAGTTTCTTTACAACATGGATTCTCTTTCTCAGAAAACACATTGGCTGCAATTCGTGTTGTGACGCCCGCTGAAGCAGCGCTGGTGAAGAACCACTGCATGTGGTAGGCAAGCAGAATATGAAAGATATATAATTATGTAACTTCTGTAAGGATTTTTAAGTTACGTATTCCGTTTAGTGTGTGTTGTTTAAGCGAGTTTATTTTTGTTATAACAGTTCATCCTAATGACTTTAAATATACACCAACTACTGTAATGTACCTCACAACCCACATTACAAACTCGAAGTCATCAGTCTCTCACATTAAAAACTCGAAGTCATAAGTCTTACACATTACAAACTCGAAGTCATCAGTCTCTCACATTACAAACTCGAAGTCATCAGTCTCACACATTACAAACTCGAAGTCATCAGTCTCTCACATTACAAACTCGAAGTCATCAGTCTCACACATTACAAACTCGAAGTCATCAGTCTCACACATTACAAACTCGAAGTCATCAGTCTCACACATTACAAACTCGAAGTCATCAGTCTCACACATTACAAACTCGAAGTCATCAGTCTCACACATTACAAACTCGAAGTCATCAGTCTCACACATTACAAACTCGAAGTCATCAGTCTCACACATTACAAACTCGAAGTCATCAGTCTCACACATGTAGATCTCGAGGTCATCAGAAACACTAATAACAATTTCAAAGTTATCAATCGATCACGTGAAAAATTCGTAGTCACCAGTCACTCACGAACGTAATTGAATATCCCTCACAACAAGCTGACTAGTTGTTGGGAAAACAACCCTGGGGAGGGTTGGTCGACGACCGGGCCGCGGGGACACTAAGCCCCGGAAGCACCTCAAGGTAGGGAGACATAGATATGAGCTTAACCCTGGAAACACAAACCGTAACTGTCTCTATTTTCCGCGTGTTACAACTTGTAATAAAGTTGTTACATCTTGGGTTAACGTGTTTATGACGTATTAGAACGTTGTTACAACTTGCTATATTGGTTGTTATAACTGGTTAGGAGGTGTTAAGACTTGTTCGAACGTTGTACCAACGTCGTAGTGTCGGTGTGTGTTTGGTGCGAACACACACACTCATTCTGGTTGCCTGTGCCCCGACACAATTGCTATTACTAACCTACTCAGGCACCTATACAGCAACTACCCACTTTCCTAGACAACAATCCCTGTGCACCTGCCATCTTCAGTACAGCACTGTTCCCTATGCAACAATCCTTACCTAATTCACAGTACAGTATGCAGGCGATGAGTCACAATAACGTGGCTGAAGTATGTTGACCAGACCACACACTAGAAATTGAAGGGACGACGACGTTTCGGTCCGTTTCGGACCGTTTCGGTCCGCTACACCTGACTTTCCTCCTCAGCTCTCTCTTGCCTATTTAATGCCTGTCCCTACCTGTCCTCATCACAATCGACTTGAGAATGGTCCAGGACGGACCGAAACGTCGTCGTCCCTTCAATTTCTAGTGTGTGGTCTGGTCAACACAGTACAGTACCCAAGTATGAATTTCCTCCACTGCTGCCATCAAATCCCAACACAAACAATTGAATTTGTTGACCCAAGGATTTGGTAAGGAGGACAGGGAGATGGATATGAAGGATGAGTCTGGTGACTGAACTACTCCAGGCTCTCAACTAATACGTCTCATTTAGATGCTATGGTTACCAATATACAAAATAAGGGGGTACTATAAACAGGAACTGCTCACAAATAATCACATTTTCTATGCGTTGATTAGGTTAGGTTAGGTAGGTAGCTTGGGTTCGTGCGTCATAGTACCTCTTATTTTGTCCGTTGTGGCAAATAAAAAAAAAAGAGCTGAATTGAGTGGGATAATTATGTTCAGTAGCGTCCACTATGAATTTTGTTGGGATAGTGTTGTGTTGGGATAGTGTTTTGATAGTGTTGTGTTGATAGTGATGTGTTGATAGTGTTGTGTTGATAGTGTTGTGTTGATAGTGATGTGTTGATAGTGTTGTGTTGATAGTGATGTGCTGATAGTGATGTGCTGATAGTGATGTGTTGATAGTGATGTGTTGATAGTGATGTGTTGATAGTGTTGTGTTGATAGTGATGTGTTGATAGTGATGTGTTGATAGTGTTGTGTTGATAGTGATGTGTTGATAGTGATGTGTTGATAGTGATGTGTTGATAGTGATGTGTTGATAGTGATGTGTTGATTGTGATGTGTTGATAGTGTTGTGTTGATAGTGATGTGCTGATAGTGATGTGTTGATAGTGATGTGCTGATAGTGATGTGTTGATATAGTGTTGTGATAGAGTTACTATCGTGAGAGTTGTGTTGGGGTGTGTGTCTGTTAGTTAGCACGTGAGTCGCGGGCATCTGGCCAGGCTGTTAGTGTTGGTCGTCTGTGTTGCTGCGGACTTGCACTAGGTGTTTCTGTTATTATTATTTATGCGTTCTTATATATTACTAATCATCTGGAGTAAATAAGGTGAGGTAGATCCTCTTCTCCAGGGTCGTGTGGTGGTGGTGGTGCTTCTCCTGGTAGTGTGGTGGTGGTGGTGGTGCTGTCTCTGGTGGTGTGGTGGTGGTGGTGCGTCTCCTGGTCGTGTGGTGGTGTACTGGATTATGTGTGTGTGTGTGTACTCACCTATTTGTGCTTGCGGGGGCTGAGCTTTGGCTCTTTGGTCCCGCCTCTCAACTGTCAATCAACTGGTGTACAGATTGTGTGTGTGTGTGTGTGTGTGTGTGTGTGTGTGTGTGTGTGTGTGTGTGTGTGTGTGTGTGTGTGCGCGTGTGTGTGTGTTTGTGTGTGCGCATGCATGCGCGCCCTCAGGAGTTGTATACTGTCCCATCTCCCCCCCCCCCTCTCTGAGCGTGTTCGAACTCTCAAACAAATACAGTAGTCAGCAGAAAACACCACCGCTGTATCCTTGAGAATACAGTACTATCAACAGGTTCGGAACATTTTCACTCCACTTCAAGAGAAGATCTGATCGTCGTGTTACCATAAAAAAACAGAAGCAAACCAGATGTTGGGTCATCAGTGTTGTCTGAGCTTGGAAGAGCAACACAATCAAGTCAATCCACAACAGAAAACGCAACAAGGGGAAAGAGATCGTTGCTAAGTCAGCGTTCTGAGAACCTCATGCCAACGCTTGCAAAGTTTCAAAACGTTATGAAAAACGTTAATTTAAAGTGTCCTCTTATAACCTCTGCGAGTAGGCCGGACGACTCAAACAGAAAACGGAACAGAACGTCACTTTTGTGAGTCGATTTCATTTCAAATTACGTCCAAATTTAGCCATAGTGAGCATACCAGCGAAAAGTGACGTTCTATTTAAGAGGACGGGTTGCCGAGAAAGCCGATTTTCTTTTTAATATAGTTTGCCATTAACAACCGCGATAAAGGGTAAACAAAAATATATCACAGGGATGTCATGAAATTCTTAGGAATTCAAGTTTGAAACCTTCTGCACCCAAGAAAGTTATTTAGAAACCAAACATGCAAAATTCGTTGATTAACCACTTCAAGATTTATAGAGAAGGATGGCATGAATTAAACTTAGCACATCTTCTGCCCAACAGAGTTGCTGAAAATTTCATTGGATGAGATGAGTATAATTTACGATACTATGTAGGCGAGTTAAGTGTTCCTCTCAGTGACTCAGTGACATTCGGTGTCACAAGTCTCGGAGAAAATATATATATATATATATATATATATATATATATATATATATATATATATATATATATATATATTTTTTAATAAACCTAGAAGGGGTACCACCTCTGGTGCAAGTGTAGGGACCCATAGCCTCGGAGAAGAAAATAAAGACTACTCAGAGAAGACCTTGTGGATCCTCACTGAACACTTTGATATTTTCTTCTCCTACCACCCCTATTCTTTTGGTATGTGTGTATATTTATCTAACTTTATTTGAAAATGTCATTACACAAATATTATATATATATATATATATATATATATATATATATATATATATATATATATATATATATATATATATATATATATATAATTTCAGAGGATGTACAATCTTGGTTTGATGTCAAAAGTCTGCTAGATGCCTTTTTATTGAATTAGATGAGAGAACTG
Organism: Procambarus clarkii; assembly: GCF_040958095.1. Classification (NCBI taxonomy): domain Eukaryota; kingdom Metazoa; phylum Arthropoda; class Malacostraca; order Decapoda; family Cambaridae; genus Procambarus; species Procambarus clarkii. Next base: position 11,251,612 of record NC_091188.1, on the reverse strand, counting down.
ATATTTCTAATTACACAACAAAGTGGGTTTATCTGATATATATATATATATATATATATATATATATATATATATATATATATATATAATATATATGCGAACAAGCCTGAATGGTCCCCAGGACTATATGCAAATGACAACTCACACCCCAGAAGTGACTCGAACCCATACTGCCAGGAGCACTCTGCTGGCGTACAGGATCCCTTAACCGCTTAACCAACACGACCAGACAAAAGAGGATAGTAGCCGAGGCTATTTCCATCCCCCCGCCGGCATTTGGTTGGTAATCTTGGGCATGGTATTTTATCAAATCACCTCATTCCTTGGGGCACACGTGAGGAACAGTATGGGTTCGAGTCACTTCTGGGGTGTGAGTTTTCAGTTATATATATATATATATATATAACTGAATATATATATATATATATATATATATATATATATATATATATATATATATATATATATATATATATATATATATATATAGTTATAGTTATATTCAGTTATATATATATATATATAACTGGATATATATATATATAACTTAGTTATATATATAGTTATAGTTATATTCATTATATATATATAAAACTGAATATATATATATATATATATATATATATATATATATATATATATATAAAACTGAATATATATATATATATATATATATATATATATATATATATATATATATATATATATATATATAAGAGGATCTTTTTACTGTGTTGTTTGACCGCACAAAGAAGCATAACGAAAATCAAACATATTCAGAGCGCTGAATGACTATGTAGCTGTAGAATGCAGATTGGTCTGTTCTAATGTCAAAAGAATCACCCGAGACGGCGCTGCCGAAATGACCAGAGGAAATATAGTGAGGCTGCGGGAAGAGATGTTTTAAATATTACTGTAGAGGCATCGCTACGCACAAGGTGAGTGATGTGTCTGGAGGCATCACTACACACAAGGTGGATAGAGAGAGGAAGGGAGGGAGAGAGAGAGAGAGAGAGAGAGAGAGAGAGAGAGAGAGAGAGAGAGAGAGAGAGAGAGAGAGAGAGAGAGAGAGAGAGAGAGAGAGAGAGAGAGAGAGAGAGGGAGAGAGAGAGAGAGAGAGAGAGGGCAGGGTTGGTGTCAGCTTGGTTATATAAGCTGGCAAGTTGCTCCCCCTGAGCATGCATAGAGAAGGAGGGTCCACCATCTAGCCACACCACACTCGTTCCAGCACTCACTCCAACAGCATGGCAGCGAGACTGCTCACCCTCGTGCTTCTACTGGCTACTGTGGGCCTCTCCGTGGCAGCGATGTTTATCGCTGGAGCTGAATTAGATCCAGGTAAGATTGTGCAATCTGTCAGCTCAATTAAATTATTCTTGGCGAGAAACGACAGGTGGATAGACATATTATGTACGTGGGTTCTGGAGCGCAGTGTTCTACATCGGTTAAGAATCGAGGAAGCTGGGTTCGAACCCTGGCCACGACGGTTTCATATAGTTACATACGTTTTCTTTAAATTAAACATACTGCGTCAAAATTGCACAAGACAGAGAGAGAAAGGGGCAAAGATAGAGATAAATACAGATAGGAATAGACACAAATAGAGATAGACACAGATAGAGATAGACACAACCAGAAAGACTGAGACACAGACAACATAACAAGATCGAGACAGACAGAGAGAGAGAGAGAGAGAGAGAGAGAGAGAGAGAGAGAGAGAGAGAGAGAGAGAGAGAGAGAGAGAGAGAGAGAGAGAGAGAGAGAGAAAGAGACAGACAGACATACAGAGACAGACAGAGAGAGAGAGAGACAGAGACACAGAGTGAGGGAAACAGACACAGAGAGAGACAGACACAGAGGGAGAAACAGACAGAGCTAGGAGGTGTTGCCATACTCCGTGATGCCGTATATGCTCCCATATATTACCATTACTGCTCAACATATTCTTTGATTTGTTTCTGGTAGAATGCTACCAAGTCGACCTATGTGTGTGCAGGGTATAAACCCACTCGCCGGGTCTACTGGGCACCCTGCACTGTCATACCCTGTCTAGTATGTGTATATGGATGTATGTATAATGTATAAAGACATACACATGTATAAATGTGTCTGATATATCTGTGTGTTTATGTATATCTCATCCAATATCTGTGTCTCGTATACTTACACTATATATATATACACACACTTGCATACCCAGTGTATACCTCTCTGTGTACTGTATAACACTGTATATACACTGTTTATACACGTCAACAAATGAAACGGTCGTACGATACTTTCAGAGGATCCGGAGAGGTGTTTGTACGAAGGAGCTAGTTACTCCTTCACCGAAGACACGCAGGCCCCCGGGCTGTGTGAAGTAGTCAGGTGCCTGCGTCTGGTTGACGGCATCTACGCTCAGATAACTTCGTAAGTATTTGTGAAGACTCCGACCGGTGAGAGAGAGAGAGAGAGAGAGAGAGAGAGAGAGAGAGAGAGAGAGAGAGAGAGAGAGAGAGAGAGAGAGAGAGATAAGACTCCGACCGGTGAGAGAGAGAGAGAGAGAGAGATAAGACTCCGACCGGTGAGAGAGAGAGAGAGAGAGAGATAAGACTCCGACCGGTGAGAGAGAGAGAGAGAGAGAGAGAGAGAGAGAGAGAGAGAGAGAGAGAGAGAGAGAGAGAGAGAGAGAGAGAGAGAGAGAATGATATATACAAAATGGTGACTGCCTTTTTCTCATGCTAAGTTCGGGATGCGTGTGACTATAGCTGAGACGCTAGTGATTATAGCTGAGCCAATAGTGACCACAAGTAAGCCAATAGTGACCACTAGTGAGTCACTAGTGACCACAAGTAAGCCACTAGTGACCACAAGTAAGCCACTAGTGACCACAAGTAAGTCACTAGTGACCACAAGTAAGCCACTAGTGACCACAAGTAAGTCACTAGTGACCACTAGTGAGTCACTAGAACAGGGGGTTGACGGGTAATAAACATCGTCTTTTGTTACTGTAAGGTTTTATTTTAGCTGTTGTTCCTTCAGGTGCGGAGTAATTGAGGCGGAGTGTGCGGCCGTCGATGGCGACTCCACCCTCCCGTTTCCTGACTGTTGCCCAGAGATGCAGTGTTTTGTTTGAGGCCTCGTAGTCGTCACCTGCTGCCCCTAACAGGGTCGTAACGAGCCCTTTGCTGCCTCGCCAGCTTCGCCGCCGCCTGTTGCCTCGCCCTCGTCGTCGCCACCTGCTGCTCTAACAGTGTTGCCGCCACCACCTGCCTCGCCTTCGCCGCCACCACCTGCTGCCTCGCCTTCGCCGCCATCACCTGCTGCCTCGCCCTTGCCGCCACCACCTGCTGCCTCGTCGTCGTCGACACCTCCACCTCACTCAAACCACCACAGCAATCTGGTCTTCCCAAACTACAGAAATTAAATATATCAAGCGCCAATAGTACGAAGATTCGCTGCAGCTCCGTTGTTACAACCCTTGTTAAGCTGAATACAAATTTTCACAACAACTGTAATCTATAACTGGTTGTTCTGTAATAAATGAAATTAAATGCCAAGTGGTAATGGTGTGCTTAACCTCGCCTCATGTGCTAGATTACAAGTTTTTAAATGTGTAAAGCACTTGTTTTATTGCTCCTCTACGACGTGTCACTCACTAAATGCGTTTTATTTCAGAGCAGAAAATGCAGATTCTGCATTTTCATCTACACGAAAAAAAAAAAAAATTCAGCAGAGCTCCACCTATGTTAGATTGGATCCAGATATCCAATTTAACATTATGATTATTACTAAAAATATTTGGAACAAACGTTACAGTTCAATACATTGCAGTTGAAGAGAGCACAAAGTCCTGACAAGAATGTATAGACTCACACACACACCAAGCTGAGCCCTTACCATCTATTTAAGAGAACAAAATATCGCCTTGTTAAATTGGATAAAGCCTAACGCGAGTCGTTATTTACTAAATAAATCCCATTCTCATTTTGGTACTTCTCTACTTTACGCAATATTGCTTATATTGTGAGATACGCCTAGCGTAGCCAGAAGGGGACCCCCTCCCGCCTCAGGGGATTACATTAAAAAGACACAGACAGGAATCCTAGTAATAAATTTGGATTATATTAGGAACAACGAGGTATGCCTAGGACAGGGGTGTAGATTACCCTCAGGGGATTACATGAAGGGGCATAGGAATAATGTAATAGGTGATTAATGGGATTATCTTAGGAAGTTAATTTTAGAAGGGTCGTGAAGTTTTAATGTTAGTTGGACGAGAAGGCTTAGATTAAGATGACGCGGCTGTTATTGAAAAATGAGGAGGGTCACTTTATGAGAGAGAGAGAGAGAGAGAGAGAGAGAGAGAGAGAGAGAGAGAGAGAGAGAGAGAGAGAGAGAGAGAGAGAGAGAGAGAAGGGACGGGAAAGTATCAGGGGAAAGCGCCAAACCATTACGACAATATAGACGTAACGGCCTATATAGCACTGGGAAGGGGTGTCAGGGGAAAGGATTAGGGATGGAACGGGAGGAAGGAATGGTGCCCAACCACTTGGATGGTCGGGGATTGAACGCCGACCTGCATGTAGAGAGACCGTCGCTCTACCGTCCACAGTCACAATTTATGAACCACTATATAATCTCCCTACTAGACTTTTACAGGCACTGGAATTGGTAGGCTCCTAGAGGCACTGGAACTACTGGACTCATGGAGGCTAGTCTCCTGGAAGCGCTGGAACTGCTAGGGTCCTGGAGGCGCTGGAACTGCTAATCTCCTGGTAGCGCTGGAACTGCTATGATCCTAGAGATGCTGGAACTGCTATTCACCTGGAAGCCCTGGAACTGCTATGGTCCTGGAAATGCTGGAACTGCTAATCTCCTGGAAGCGATGGAACTGCTAGTCTCCTGGAACTGCTATGGTCCTGGAAACGCTGGAACTCCTATGGTCCTGGAGGCGCTGGAACTGCTAGGTTCCAGGAGGCGCTGGAACTGCTAGGTTCCAGGAGGCGCTGGAACTGCTAGGTTCCAGGAAGCGCTGGGACCTAAGGAATGCAAATATCGTTGCGGTGTAAAGTTACGAGGGCCACCGCGCTACGGATGAAGACATTATTAAACATAAATTTTCAAAGAACTTACATCGAAGGCATTCTTGGCGGGGAATTAGATTTTGAAAGGAAAATCCCCAGGAAAAATTGAGCAAGTTTTACAGAGAACATTTTTGACATTATTGTAGGCATCTTTTGTGTGATTTACCTACCGTAAAGTTTGGTAGACATAGAGGATTCTAACGCTACATAATACCAAGGCCAGGTTGCTCAAAATAAGGAGAGGTCTGGTTGGTGCGATAACCGTCTTCTATATTCTTAAGATCTCATTCCTAGTCTCTTTACTCGCTAGTTGTGATAAGATCCATTTTTTTTATTGTCCTCGTTTACATTACGCTGACAGTCACCAGGGGCTGTATGGGTCTCGAACCCTGGGGCCAGATTCACGAAGCAGTTACGTAAGTACTTACGAACGTGTACATCTTTCCTCAATCTTTGACGGCTTTGGTTACAGTAATTAAACAGTTTACAAGCATGAAAACTTGCCAAACAACTGTTGTTATTGTTATAAACAGCCTCCTGGTACTTCGGAGCTCATTAAATGTTTAATAATTGTAAACAAAGCCGCCAAAGATTGAGAAAATATGTATAGGTTCGTAAGTGCTTGCGTAAGTGCTTTCGTGAATCTGGCCCCTGGAGCCCAAGCGTGTGAGTGCCGAAGCTAACTGCTTTACTCCTCATTGTTTTATACTACTTTTGCTTTTTGCTTCTTCTTCCCCCATAACTCCATTTCCTGTTCCTCTTTCTATTTTCCTTCGCTTTTTCCCTTTATTTCTCTTAGTTTCCTCATCTTTCCTCCTTACTCATGTCCCGGTCAATGAATACCTAGTTGTATCTTCTCCTCTTTCCTCCTTACTCATGTCCCGGTCAATGAATACCTAGTTGTATCTTCTCCCATCTCTTGATCTTCTCCTGTCTGCCACTGTTCAACCACTTGGGTTGGAAGGTAGAGCGACGGTTTCACTTCGTGCAGGTCGGCGCTCAATCCCCGACCGTCCAAGTGGTTGGGCAATATTCCTTGCCCCCATTCCCCATCTCAAATCCTTGTCGTGACCCCATCCAAATGCTATACAGTTGTAATGATTTGGCCCTTTCACCCGATAAATTTCTCCCTCTTTCCTGTCTGCCACTATATACTGTGTGTGTGTGTGTGTGTGTGTGTGTGTGTGTGTGTGTGTGTGTGTGTGTGTGTGTGTGTGTGTGTGTGTGTGTAAAATTAATCATGTAAACAAGGTTTCATGATTAATTAGCAAATATAAATACACATTTTGTAGATGGGAATGTATGGTACAAAATTCATTTTTTCTCGTTAACGATTATAGTGTTAAACCGGATAATATCCAGCAGGGATCCCCTCTCGTCAAAGAGATAATGCAAATGAAGTCTCGAGCTGCTTTGCAAGCTGATATTGGAAAAAAAGGAATAATTAATGTGATGATTGCCATTATATTTCGACAATCCGATTAATTAGTACAGCGGAACTCTCTGTTGAAAAAAGCGGGGTCAATCATTTCAAACTCAATGTACCATTTCTAAAGCACAATGTTGAAGTTCTTCAAGAATTTCACCTAACTGGGTTCTAGCCCGTAGTTAGTGTCACGCTCGCCGGGAGCCTAGCGACAAGTATTTAATCTAACTGGTTCCCTGCCTGTAGTTAACGTTTTAATTAATTACAGGAAGTTAATGGTTTATTTAAATACAGGAAGGGACTAACGAATTAACTACAGTCCTTCATGTTTTAATGCCTTCGATCTGTTGGTTCATATCAACCCAGTAGGTGATGGTCATCGCAATGCCCCTTTTCTGCAGATGCTGTTGTTCTCGGTAGAAATATTAACACAGTTCGAGTGTGACCGTCAGAATCTTAGGATGTAATATTGCGCTCCGCCTCATAATTTCTTTATTTTATTTTTACCAAATAGGTACAAATGTCGATATCTGATACTAGGCACGTAGTCAGGGGCCAGATTCACGAAAGCATTTACGAACGTGTACATCTTTCCTCAATCTTTGACGGCTTTGGTTACATTTATTAAACAGTTTACAAGCATGAAAACTTCCCATTCAGCTGTTGTTATTGTTATAAACAGCCTCCTGGTGCTTCGGAGCTCATTAACTGTTTAATAATTGTAAACAAAGCCCCCAAAGATTGAGAAACGATGTACAGGTTCGTAAGTGCTTTCGTGAATCTGGCGCCAGGATAGGAGGCAGGGATTCCCAACACGTGAGGCTAGTATAAGGATTAGTCACAAAAAGATGGCTAATAGACAAGCATTTGCAATTTGGAATACAATTTAGAATAAGATACATGCTGCATGAGCTGTATGTTCCAAAGCCTAGTTCTTGAAACCATTAATGTAAAAGGATGAGGCTGTACACAATTTATTTGATTTCATGTTATATTTATGTTAGTTACCTATAAAGTGAGAGTAAAATATACCTATATTTCAATCTCCTGTTTTTTATAATGTATCTCTTAAAATCACTGAATAATAAACAATTATCAAGAAATGTATTCAATTTATTTGGCATCATGTCAACAGGGCCATGCAAATTTTCTTTATTATACGTTGCTGGATGACCGGATCATCTCCAAAAGATTGCTTCATTTAAGAGTTAAAAGTCTGGGTCAATCCGTAGGACGGGTCTCGATCCATTGTGCTAGGTCGACCAAGTGCTTGAGTCGACTCAGGCACCAAAAGTTGCGCTTTGAGGGCCGACCTGCCTTTAAAACTAGGATCAATAAGCCATATAGCAACCCCAGTGCTCCATGTTGGTCAGCTACCCTGTACCAATCACCATTCAAAATTGGGTGAGACTAACCCTTAACGTCTGTCCTCTAACCTTTCACGGACAAACAGTCATACTCTCATATAGATATAATTATAATACTCACTGTTAGCCTATTATTATTTCATTGTGTAAATGAATAATGTATTTGAAAATTTCGTAAACTAAGCCAATTATAATTTTTTTATTTAGTGTATTGCTTTTAACCTTTTCAACCACGAGAGGGTTATTAAGGCCACCAGAATAACTTAATAACCAACCACCAGTTATACTATAGTCCTGAACATAGTACAGGACTAAAAGTATATTTAAACATTTATACCAACCAATTAGGCACAATTAGGTATATATGAGTCCAACCATTTTATGAAATTTAAATAATTTAATTTATTTAAACATAAATACTTGTACATATATGAAAAAAATCAATTCAATTACATAAATACTTGATACGTGTTTTTTTTAAACGATGGTAATATGTATTATTTTTAAAATGTAAAGATTAAAGTCCCGCTCGATAACAGTAATTCTTCGCTATCATATAACGTGCTACGTTCACATAGTTAGCAAGAGATACCGTTGGTTCCCCAGGACGGACAGTTGATATTAGCACTCTGTTAGTACTAACGTTGATCAGATCACGTAAGTACGTAAGCCGCACAGATGGTACCACCACACCGTTGGTAACTAGGTGGAACAGATGATACCAGTAAGTCATTCCTACTCATACCGTGGTATGCTGGTGCTGGTAATGATGATGTTGAGGGTAGCTAGAGTTGCCACTGTAGAATGTTGTCGATGGTGGAGTTTTAGTGTTGTCAATGTGTTGATGGTGGAGTTTTAGTGTTGTTAATGTGTTGATGGTGGAGTTTTAGTGTTGTCAATGTGTTGATGGTGGAGTTTTAGTGTTGTTAATGTGTTGATGGTGGAGTTTTAGTGTTGTCAATGTGTTGATGGTGGAGTTTTAGTGTTGTCAATGTGTTGATGGTGGAGTTTTAGTGTTGTTAATGTGTTGATGGTGGAGTTTTAGTGTTGTCAATGTGTTGATGGTGGAGTTTTAGTGTTGTCAATGTGTTGATGGTGGAGTTTTAGTGTTGTCAATGTGTTGATGGTGGAGTTTTAGTGTTGTCAATGTGTTGATGGTGGAGTTTTAGTGTTGTCAATGTGTTGATGGTGGAGTTTTAGTGTTGTTAATGTGTTGATGGTGGAGTTTTAGTGTTGTCAATGTGTTGATGGTGGAGTTTTAGTGTTGTCAAGGTGCTGATGGTGGAGTTTTAGTGTTGTCAATGTGTTGAAGGAAGAGCAGGATGTTGGTGATGGCAGAGGCTCTCAGGAGAGAGGGGGAGACTTATCTAATAAAAAACGCCACAATTCGGACAACATTCAGTGGACGCTGTCAACAGCTAATTGACAGAGAGAAAGGCGTGCGCGTCTCTTCCTCAATTTCATCAACGCAATTTTGAGATTAGTTTTCCAAATTGAATCTGATTCACCCGCTCCCCTTCCCTCGGTCTCTGCCTATCTCTATCATCTTTCTTTATCACTCTGTGTACCTTCCTTCCTAATTTCTCTTATTGTGTCTCTTCCTGGTCACGTTTGACACAATAGTAATATCACGATCAATTTTACACTATTTATCTAATTCCTTCATAGGTGTGAGCTCGATTTTCATCCTAAATAATCATTTGCCATATAAAAAAGAAATACTAATTTCAATACAAATTACAACGGTCCATTAACTCAGAGCGTAATAATGCCATGTTAAAGACTACGTGGTCATTAATTGCACTATACACGTGCTCTTTATATGCAAATATATTTCATATTTATATATTGCAATGTGTTCCTCGTTTACATTCCTCCAGGTGGACATCAGAAAAAATGAATCAGGAACGATGATGCTGTATCGAATATGTATATGGTATTTGATTTTTTTTTGGAGACATTAATACGGGAAGTTTTGTGGATGTTGTGGCTCCGTTTTGACTACGAGTTATGCCTGAGTAATTGTCGGCTATTTTGATCATTTAAAGAACCCTTACAATTTTCTCATTTACCGAGGAACCCTCAACCTATATTTATATTATATATATATATATATATATATATATATATATATATATATATATATATATATATATATATATATATATATATATAATAGATGGGGGTACCCGGGTCTCTATATCCCCCTACAGAATTTACCCCCTCATACCCCCCTCATTTTTCTTCCCAATATACCCCCATCATCCTCCCCTCTCTATATTTCTCCTCCACTTTTTCCCTATTTCGTTTTTTCACGTTTTTTGGGGGGTTTAAAGGGCAAATATTATGGTTTTAATTTGTTTAATTTTGTCGTGATCTGCGGATACAGCTTCCATTATTACAACAACAACAACAATAACAATAATAATAATTCAGAGTCGAGTCATATAGTATTGCGAGATCTCCACGTGGGTGATGTTGGCCCAATGTGACTTGGTGCAGTTTTCTTTGACACCAATCCCGACCCGCCTATGTTGGGCACGTGCCCAACAGCAATTAATAGAAAATAATTGGGTGAATGTAGCCCCAAGCATTTGGCTTCCAACCTCAAATAGATAAGCAGACATAAATTTCCAAATATATATTATATACGTGAGATATATATATATATATATGAGTTAAATATTTAATGGTTCCGAAGCTGTAAATCACTACAAACTCTATGATCCTTCGAGGATTCGAACCTGGACGGCCAGAGGTCTCCCATTGAAATGATCGCAATAACACACAATTCAATGTATTAAGGCCTAATTGCACGTAACAGCAGCTCTATGTTCTTAATAGCACCGAACACCTCGTAGCGTGATCACGTCTCACGTATTAACATCGTAGTGTTCATAATAAAAGTTCACTGCATGTAATGTCACCCAGGCGAATGAAATAACTGTTCACTCGAACCAGTAATCCCAACTGCACATATTAATACTCCACTGCACGTAATAACACATCAGTGTTATTACTCCTGCGGTGTGCACACGTGTTGCTAGTCAACATATGCAGTTGCAACATATCTTGTGTGTCCTCACATGGCCTCCACAACCATTGGCACTCCACCCAACGTTCCTCAGTCGTGCACATCCTCTTCGTGCACGTCCTCGTCGTGCACGTCCTGGTCGTGCACGCCCTGACACTGTAGACGCGGTCAACGAAGCCGCCAAGTTGTCCCAATGGCAGGTATCGACCAGGCGGTGAAGCACAATACAGCGGCTGGGGTCCGAGCACCCGGCTGGTTGAGGAACGGGTACTGATATCAGTGCTCCGGGGATTTATTGGTGTTTCCCTGTAGGTGGATGGGTGTAGGTGAAGGTGGGTGGGTGTAGGTGAAGGTGGGTGGGTGTAGGTGAAGGTGGGTGGGTGTAGGTGATGGTGGGTGGGTGTAGGTGGTGGTGGATGGGTGTAGGTGGTGGTGGATGGGTGTAGGTGGTGGTGGATGGGTGTAGGCGGTGGTGGATGGGTGTAGGCGGTGGTGGATGGGTGTAGGCGATGGTGGATGGGTGTGATGGTGGGTGGGTGTAGGTGGTGGTGGATGGGTGTAGGTGATGGTGGGTGGGTGTAGGGAAAGGTGGGTGGGTGTAGGTGATGGTGGGTGGGTGTAGGTGATGGTGGGTGGGTGTAGGTGATGATGGGTGGGTGTAGGTGATGGTGGGTGGGTGTAGGTGATGATGGGTGGGTGTAGGTGATGGTGGGTGGGTGTAGGTGATGGTGGGTGGGTGTAGGTGATGGTGGGTGGGTGTAGGTGATGATGGGTGGGTGTAGGTGATGGTGGGTGGGTGTAGGTGATGGTGGGTGGGTGGGTGTAGGTGATGATGGGTGGATGTAGCTGATGGTGGGTGGATGTAGGTGATGGTGGGTGGGTGTAGGTGATGATGGGTGGGTGTAGGTGATGGTGGGTGGGTGTAGGTGATGGTGGGTGGGTGTAGGTGAGGGTGGGTGGCAGTGGTGGTGATCAGGAGCAGGTCGGTGGGAAGTGGGATGATTAGATTTCATTAAGGGTGGTGGCGTTGGTGAATGGAGGAATGATTGCTTATAGAATGATGGTGGTTGGTGGTCGTGATAGTGACAGTGGTGGTGGTGGGTGGAATTGCTAATTGGTGATGGTAGGGGCTTACCTAACAATAACTCCGGGGTAGGCAAGACTAGCTCCTCGTGGCAGCTAACCAGCCTTGGTGTACGAAATGCTTCATAATTTAACTTTACTGTAGCTCGAATACTTTGTTGAGTCTGGTCTTAAAGTGGCGAACGGAAATAGCTGCCTCAAATGTTTATTTCATTGCATTTATCTTGTTGACCACCCGGTACTGGGTACGAGTATTTCCTCATACTTCTTCCAGCCATTTGCATTTCCAGTGTCCACCTATGTTCTCTTGTCCTATTTTCGCTCAATTTAAAGAGGCTGTGCTTGTCCACCGGCTTATTTTCCCTCAGAATCTTGTATGCTGTAATCATGTCTCCTCTGTTCCTTCTCTATGGATATAAGATGTAGTTTCCTTAACCTATCCCCAAAGCTTTACTCTCTTTGTTCTGACATTAATCGTGTTGCAAAATTCTGTTATTTTTCAATATTGGTTTTATGCTTCGCAAGGTACGGATTCCATGCGGTGCTGCATGTTCTAATATTGATCTGTAATAGGGGTATGTTGATTGCATTCAAAGAGTCTTTATTTAGGTTTCTAAATGACGTATCAAATGTCTACCAGCTTCTCATATGCTGCCGATGTTACTCTGTTTATGTGTACCCCCGTTGTTAGTGTTGGAAATGTATCCATTCCCAGATATTTTTATCTTTCTGATTCCTGCATTTGCTTTCGAATACTGGTGTAGATGACTACTGATTCCCATACTTCCTTTCCCATCTTCATGGGTGGCAGTGGTGGTAGGTGGGGTGTTAGTGGCCGTGGTTCAAATGGTTGGTAGTGGCGGTGGTTGAGGGTGGTAGCAGTGGTGTTTTAGATGATTGGTAGTGGTGGAAGGTGATAGAGGCGGTATTGGAGGGTGGTAATGATGGTGATCCAGATGGCTGATGGTGGTGGTGGAACAGATGGCTGGTGGTAGTAGTGGTGGAGGGCAAGGAGTGGCGGTGCACCAAAATGGGTGACTACAAGAGCGGTCGGCATGTTTACCAAACGGAGACACCAGCTGATTCTCTCAGAGATACCAAAGGTATAGTCAGAAAATAGAAGAAGATTGGACCGCAAAATACGGTCTGTTCACGAAAGGTTGGGAGAAACGCGGCAAAATATACAAAGCAAAAGAACGAAAACGACCAAGATAAAATCCAGACTCAGAAACTGAAGAATGAAGATTAGGCTTCCGGTAGAGAGAAGAAAAAAGAACTTAGCTTACTAAAAAATAAGCTAAAATATAATAATAATACTGATAAATAATAATAAAATTAAAAATAATACTAATAAATAATAATAAAATTAAAAATAATACTAAATATAAAAATAATAATTTTAATAAATATACTAATAAAAATAGCATACTAATATTATATTATATAAATAAAAAAATATAGTATACTAAAAATAATACTAAATAACATTTATCATAAAATATCTATACAGAAAAAGAAACAAATAATCAGAGCTCTAAACGAAATTTTAATACTGAAATTTACAGATTCTGGGCAAGTAGTTTTAAGAGGACGTCGCGAGAGGTAAGGCAAATGGGGTAGGATTGTTTGGGCAATACAAGATAGGTAGGGTAGAATAGGTATAGATCCTACACATAAATAATTACCAACAGGACCGAAACACCCAACCTAAGCTACTCTAGGCCTAACTGTACACGTAATTACATTATTTAATAATAATTTTATTATTTGAAAATGTGGTTTTTGACTGCACAATACGTTAAAATTATTGAAAGGTTATCAGGGGGTCATCATCAGCTTGGGAGGGGGGGGGGGGGTATTATCTGAAATAAAAAGGTGAAACATTGACAAAAATCTGGGTTATTAGGCAGCTGCCCCAAGGGCCGGATTTAGGTATAAGCTAATCAAGCTACAGATTTGGGACTCATACTCTGAACGGATGTTGTTGTTAAAGATTCGCTGCCTGGAACAAAAAGTTCCAAGTAACACGGGCTATTCTGAACGGATCTTTCAGTATCAGATGTATTTAATTTTTTTTCAGTTTTATTAATATAGTTTGCAATTTACATATAATTTTCTAACAATTGCAAGTTTTCAAGAACGGACCTTTCAGTATCAGATGTATTTAATTTTTTCAGTTTTATTATAGTTTGCGATTTACATTTAATTTTCTAACAATTGCAAGTTTTCAAGAGTATTTTATTTGCAGGAATGTTATACATTCACTTATTCGACTTACTAGGAACGAGTAGCCAGGATTGCTATCCTCTTACTAAATTTCTTCCGACTGAATAGTTAAAGTCATATTTATTAAGTTCTAAAGTTGCAACCCTTCCTCCACCCCGCACGGGTTTGTGATGCATCATGCCGGCATTCTTGCCAAGTTCAGTTCTTACACGACCTTATTTTTTGTGAAAACAGTTGCCAAATAGGGCCCCTACAGCTTCCCACAGGGCTTCACGAGGTGTAAATCCATCCTTGGCTACCTTCTTCCTCCTCCTCTTTGTGAATAAAAACACTTTTCGCATGACTCAAAACTGATTACATTCAATCTTTTATTGAAAAGGGCTTCGTTCGCATCCTATGTTCGAAGTGCACTTCCCTAAATGCTTCACTCACGTACTGCAAATGCAAAAAATAAATTCACAACGCCTATTCCAACCTAACGTAGATCTGACTTTACAGAAAATTCTAATATATGATGGTATACTCTGCTAGTACTCCTATTACTACTGTACCACTTTACTTCTAGTACTAATGATAGTTCTGAACTTCTAGTACCATTCCTAGTTCAGTCCCATTTGCACCAATTGCAAAGGAAAGGGTGGGGGATTGCCATTGGAGCTGCTGACCTATTAATGAGAGCAATAGGGCCGACCCATCCCCTGCCCACCTATGTTTGTAACCTACACTTCTACTGTCCTCCAGCAAAGTTGAGTGAGACTAGCCGCAAGCGTCTGCTCTCCAGCCGTAGACGAACATATAAACATTTTTGTTTGTATATACAGAATATAAATCACACATAACCTCGGAACTTTTGATCCTGCGTAATGGTGTTGACGAAGAGCGCTGATGTTTTCCCATTACGAAGCTCAGCGAGAAATGTTTTGCTAGGCTGATGTTCTTCATAACATCGTCCTAATTTCTTCGTAAAATTACCAAAAAACTCTACGTGAAACAGGACAAAAATACACAAGATACGCGTAGTTATGTAGAGCCGGGACAACGAGAACTGATCAGAAAATTATACTTTGCGGTTGAGTCTACACTGTTGAATAATGTCAATTGAGAGGTCTTTGAGTGGCTAGGCGGAGCGAGGGGTTGGGGGGCGGGTCTCAGTGCCTTTGTGGTCTCGGTACGTCAGATCCCACTAATTGAAAAGCTTCGGGCATGTTGGGTCTCGGACATTATGGTGCCAACACATCGGAAATTAGTTCTTTTATGTAGATAATCTGCTGATGATTTCATCCAATTAGCCATGAGGTTAATTCTAGCCGTGTGTGTGACGGAATTTCGAACTGAATCTAATTTAAATTTAAATACAAGCAATTGTGCTCTACTTGTCTGTCTCTCGACTGGTAATCAATTTAATTGGAAAATGTATAGGCAAAAACCTTATTAGTTATGTGCACAGAAAGAATTTTTAACCACAAATTTGTTGAAGGGTAAACTCCACACATTTACTATTGTGCAAATTTCACACATTTTCAATTAGGAAAATTCCGGAAATTTTATGTGAAGATAAAATATGTGGCAGTTGAGTTAGGCAATGACCATGCATAACAGTTCTCTAATGCCTCTGTGAAAATTTTCAAAGCCAAGAATACAGAGGGAACTATAGTATCTGAGCCTTCCTAGGTTATGTAGGATCCTACAAGATTGGAGGAAATCAGAATGTATCTGAGCCTACCCAGGTGATGCAGGAGCCTTCAAGACTTCAGGAAGTTTGAATGCTCTGAGGTTTAGCAGGGAGAAGGTGGTGTGAGAAAGTGTACTTTAGGGGAATTAGAATTCATGTAATTGTAAGACTCAATGAATGTGAAATATGGGTTCACTGGAAATAGTGTCTCAAGTAAGCTGAAAGATACAATGAGAAGAAGCGCTCTAGATGTGTATTAGAGCATCCCAGATGTTCTGCTGCAACGTCTTTTTGTCAAAGCTCACGACACGAAGGAAAGAGTCCTGAAAGACATCCCTGTCAGGAATATGGCCTCCGATCCAGAGCGTGGAAAAGCTGGTAGCAGGCCCAGACCCACACACACACCTTCCATCACCCACACGAATCTATTCCTAATCCAGCTAAGTAACCCACAATCCCAACACACCACAATCATTTCACACAGCCTGCTACCTATCTTAATTCCACCACCATCACCCACCCACCATCTCACCCTCACCGGCATACTACCCCAAACCCGTTGCCACGAACCCTAGACACACATGCATAAACATCCAAGAAACGACTAAGAAAACGACCGTCGACCCCAAAACCTGAGTTACATAGCCTTCTCTCATGCTCAAGTTCCCTATGTTTTTGTTTTGTCTTTGTCTTTTTGCAAGTACGTCAATCTTTCTCCGTTTCTATGTCTTCTCAAATTTTGTTCTTTGTCCACCTGTTATTTCCGCCTCTAAGTCTGCTAGCCTCGTCCACGATAGTTCATGATAATTGTCTTAAATTATCAAATAATTGGCCTATTTGATCATTTAATAGGCCATAGGTCTTATAGGCAATTATCATTTTTATAGGACAATTATTAATTGTCTTATAGGCAATTATCATTTATATAGAACAATTATTAATTGTCTTATAGGCAATTATCATTTATATAGAACAATTATTAATTGTCTTATAGGCAATTATCATCATATAGGCAATTATCATTTAATAGGCAATAAGTCTTAAATTGTCAAATAATTGGCCCCCCAGTGATAGCAGAGAAGCGACGGACGGAGTGAGAAGATTTACAGATCAAGCGCTGGTGATAACCTGTAACTTCATAACCGGACTCTGACACGTTTCAGCTGAAAAGGTCAAAATGTCAAGTTAGCTCCAGAGTGTAGTCTACCAGTACCGCCCGTTCTCTTTAGTGGCTGCAACGGACAAAATTACGGGGGGGACTGAAGCGCGCGAACCCAAGACCCACCACATTAACGTAACGTAACGTAACGTAGTTTAACGCAATGTTGCGAAATGTAATATAAGGCAACGTAATTAAGCCCCCAAACGCATTGGAAACGTCCACTCCAGTGGCTCAGAATTCACAGCAAGAGAGATAAAAATATTCTGCCCGAAACGCTTTGCGTAATAGTGGCTTTAGGCATTGTATGTACTAGCTCTATCTATAAAGCCAACAAACTTTGTAAAATCTCTTTATGTATGTACCTTTGCCTAAATAAAAATTATTATTAAATTATTATTATTATTATTATTATTTATTAGTGTCAACCGTCTGAATTATTTTAGGTTTGTAGTATTGCCTTGTAAAATTTATGTATGTATTTATATTGTATTTTCTTAAATAAAGATAAAAAATATATATATTTTAGGTTTAAATGCTGCATGATATTGCAATGCATTGTGGGATTATCTCCTCCTCCTCCGGAGGCTCGTGTACGTGGCCACCCATCTGGTTACTGGCCTGAACCTGACCTCCACCTATCACCACTGCTGCCTGTGTTCAATACCGCCACCACCACTGTTTTTACCACCACTGTTTTTACCACCACTCCCACTCTTATTACTGCCACTACAGTCATATTACACCGTCCTTCTTCGCGATAAAGGTCCTTCAGAACTTTCTCTGGGACATTTATACTCGGAGGTCAGGAACATACACACCTTGATAAGAGATTAGTGGCTAAAAATAGGTATTGGGAGAGATGGGGGGAAGAGAGCTCCAGCCAAGCTTGCCTCGACACAACATTTTCTCTACGCACAAGGTGGGGAAAATATGGTAAATGTAACATTTTATATGTTATGTTTGGATTATGGGTCTTTGGGCCAGATACTGAAACTAGTTAGACAATTCAGTACATAGTGTGTGTGTGTGTGTGTGTGTGTGTGTGTGTGTGTGTGTGTGTGTGTGTGTGTGTGTGTGTGTGTGTGTGTGTGTGTGTGTACTCACCTATTTGTGCCTGCAGGATCGAGCATTGACTCTTGGATCCCGCCTTTCGAGCCATCGGTTGTTTACAGCAATGACTCCGTTCCCATTTCCCTATCATACCTAGTTTTAAAATTATGAATAATATTTACTTCCACAACCTGCTCCTTAAGCGCATTCCATTTTTCCACTACTCTCGCTTTGAAGGAAAACTTCCTAACATCTCTGTGACTCATCTGGGTTTCCAGTTTCCACCCATGTCCCCTCGTTTTGTTATTATTACGTGTGAACATTTCATGTGTTTATGTATATGTGTGTGTGTGTGTGTGTGTATTTTTTTGTTTATATCTACAAGAGTTCTTACGTTACTGTACAGCCACTAGCAAGCGTAGCGTTTCAGGCAGGTCCTTAATCCTATGTTCCCTGGAATACGACCCGCCAAATCGTTTGACAACCAGGTACCCATTTTTACTGTTGGTTAAAGAGAGGCTACAGATAAGGATGGAAGCCCATGTAAATCCTCCCCTGCCCGGATCCGAACCCAGAACAAAGCGCTCGCGATACGCCAGGCGAGTGTCTTAACCACTACGCCACGCGGACTATTTGTGTGAGAATATGTGTGTGTCTGTGTGATATTTTATGTGTGTAGAGAGAGAGAGAGAGAGAGAGAGAGAGCAAGAGAGAGAGAGAGAGAGAGAGAGAGAGAGAGAGAGAGAGAGAGAGAGAGAGAGAGAGAGAGAGAGAGAGAGAGAGAGAGAGAGAGAGAGAGCAAGAGAGAGAGAGAGAGCAAGAGAGAGAGAGAGAGAGAGCAAGAGAGAGAGAGAGAGAGAGAGAGAGAGAGAGAGAGAGAGAGAGAGAGAGAGAGAGAGAGAGAGAGAGAGAGAGAGAGAGAGAGAGAGAGAGAGAGAGAGAGAGAGAGAGAGAGAGAGAGAGAGAGAGAGAGAGAGAGCAAGAGAGAGAGAGAGCAAGAGAGAGAGAGAGAGAGAGAGAGAGAGAGAGAGAGAGAGAGAGAGAGAGAGAGAGAGAGAGAGAGAGAGAGAGAGAGAGAGAGAGAGAGAGAGAGAGAGAGAGAGCAAGAGAGAGATATAGAGAGAGAGAGAGAGAGAGAAAGAAATAAGTAAGAAATAAGTAAGAGACAAGACAAATTAGAGTAATAGGAGCGCGGGTGTTAAGGCAGTTGTGCCGCCCTCCTGGCACTCACTAATTGCTTTACGGCGCCAAACTTGTTATCCCTGGACACCCTCTTCCTCAACCCCGCCCCCCCCCCGCTCAACCCCCTATTCCCCCCACACAGGCGCCCCATCTCCCCACTAAGGGTCACCTAATACCCCCTCTCCCACGCCTCCAGTCATTCCTCCCCCTTCCTTCCTCCCTCAAAGTGCTTACCTAACACTGAGTACGGGATAGTGAGGCTCAGGTCCCGCCTACGTGTTGTATCTGGGGCGTTATAAGGTAACTTTCACCGGCGTTCGAATTCTCTGTCAAATCTGGCCTTAAAGTTGCGGACTAATAGGTGACGTTCACGACTTCCTGTATTGGTGATTTTCCCCTTGTAGCTGCTGAGGGCGCTGAAGGAGACCATATTGAATACTTCATTCTCAAGACTCTTCTACACGCTAGAGACCTTAACCTGACATCATCGAGACCATCGAGGCATCGCGAGGCCACATTCACCGTGACGAGGTAACTGAGGAAAGGACGAGTGGAGAACAAATCAGTCAATCTGTACGCTGGTACAATGTGGTTGCAGCTGGCAATTCCAGTCATTATGGATTGTGTCTCGGGTTTTCTTCCTATTGTAGGTGTTGTACACGCTGCAATGACGGTATATTAACTTACAGCATGGGTGGCGCTGCCCAATAAACTCGTCCTTCTTGGCAAATTTAAAAATATCTAAATAAATCAAAACCCCGCGTTCAAGGTACAAGCATTTTTCTTGCATGTTCTTTGACTCATTAGCGTTTCCAGCTTCCAATGCGTTCTCCAGCCCCACATATTCTTCCTTCTCCGACTTGTGTATTGCAAGACTGTCTCACCCACAGCGTCTAAAACACTAGAAGCACGAATCCACGTGTCACCTTCATCTCCGAAGACAAAAAAAGAAAGGGATGAAGAGATCAGAATCGAGAGAAGGAAAAACTTCAATACGTTAGGAACCAATACTAAGTCCCACCCCCTTAATATACATGTGTCAGAATCCGGCGGTGATCAGGAGACCGCAGCACCGAGCCACTATAATGAAACTGCTTAAATGTGGGGACTGGAGGTCCATTTTTCCGGTGTATGCGAAGCTCGCGACTATTCATGCGGCTCTCAGAAACCTGCACAAAGAAGTTTTCAGGGAGTCGTACATTACTGATGGTAAACCAGTAGTGCAATAAACAGTGTGGAGTGTCCGCCTAACGAAGGACCGTTGAGAGAGAGAGAGAGAGAGAGAGAGAGAGAGAGAGAGAGAGAGAGAGAGAGAGAGAGAGAGAGAGAGAGAGAGAGAGAGAGAGAGAGAGAGAGAGAGGAGAGGATCGCTACAATGGATATGACTGAGCAAAGAGATCTGGCTGAGCGAGCCAGACCTCGTATTAAAAGAGGCGGAACATGTAAGTGAAAAAATCGAAATGCTTAGAATGTTTTGCATGTTTAGAATGATCAGATTTACGACGAGATGTTACGAGTGGAGACGGTAAGGCCAACGTCGTCATGGAGATGTGACGAGAGAAAGTATTCCAGTGAATGGAATACTCGGAATAAGAATTGTTAAGTATTCCATCCAGTGGATGGAATACTTAACCAGAAAAGCCAGCTTGAAGCGTCGACATGTTTAAACTGAACCTTTACACAGTTTGAAGAGAAGGTGTCCTAAAACTGAGATGATCCTACGGTAGAGAGACAATCTCGCTTCATGCAGGTCGGCGTTCAATCCCCGAGCGTCCAAGTGGTTGGGCATCATTCCTTTCCACCCCGTCCCATCTCAAATACTTATCCTGACCCTTTCCAAGTGCTCTATAGTCGTAATGGCTTGGCGTTCCCCCCCCCTGGTAATTCCCCCTCCCTCCTCTCCAAGTAGTGTGAGCCTTCCCAAGGGGACACTCTCCCCTTTAGTTCGGAGTCATAATTACTTCAGCTTCAATATATCACCACCAATAACCTTGTCACCCCGACACTCAATAATCCACACACAACAGAGACCCCTAACAAGCTTCAATAATTTTCACACGACACGCGTAGACCTCATGTGTGTGTGTGTGTGTGTACTCACCTAATTGTGATTGCGGGGGTTGAGCTCTGGCTCTTTGGTCCCGCCTCTCAACCGTCAATCAACTGGTGTACAGATTCCTGAGCCTACTGGGTTCTACCATATCTACATTTGAAACTGTGTATGGAGTCAGCCTCCACCACATCACTTCCTAGTGCATTCCATTTACATTCCGTGTGTGTGTGTGTGTGTGTGTGTGTGTGTGTGTGTGTGTGTGTGTGTGTGTGTGTGTGTGTGTGCGTGTGTGTGTGTGTGTGTGTGTGTGTGTGTGTGTGTGCGTGTAAATCACGAAGACCTTACCACGTGATGAACAATGTGACAATGTCAGACCACGAAGGAAGGTTTAAGACAGGAATTTCCTTAAGTACTTTTGTATTTAATAATACATCTTCAAGAAGGATTCTGAAGAACCTTCTGAAAATGTGTTAGTAAATACGAAAGTGCTTAAACCACGCACTTCATTAATTGATGTGATATTATGGTATCTTCATTAAATTTGGGACAATATTTTTCATATACCATTTGATTTTTGTTATGACTTCTACTTAAATCATTAATTTGTTATCATTGCTCCATTATATTAGTAAGCCTTCCGCAGCATTTTACGTATTTACTAAACACTTTCATCATTTCAAGATTTTCATGATTTGTTAAATGCATATATACATATATATATATATATATATATATATATATATATATATATATATATATATATATATATATATATATATATATATATATGTAACTAATTGAATGGTGACATTGATGAACTTACCATCGTGTTCATTTATGATGTGTGAAGGTGATATATTTACTAGTTTGTGCCTGCAGAATCGAGCTATTAGCTCTTGGACCCCGCCTTTCTCACCAATCTACTTTCCTTTTATTATGTCTACTACATATATTTCTCTCTAACACACACACACACACACACATTCCCAGAGCGCAGCTGTCTTAACTCCCAGGTGCCTATTCACTGATAGGTGAACGGGTGCATCAGGGTTAAAGAAACTCTGCCCATTTGTGTCTGTCTCGGCCAGGAATTGAACCCGGGTCCTTAGGACTACGGCCCCCGAGCGCTATCCACTCAGCGGCGAGGCCCCACTCGGTCTCCCCTTGATGAGGAAGTCCTGAAGGTGCCAGGTGAGTCCACTACGGGCTCACCATAGCCCGTGCTACTTGCCCCGCTCTTGTGTCAGGTAAGTCCACTACGGGCTCACCATAGCCCGGCTACTTGCCCCGCTCCTGTGTTAGGTGAGTCCCACTACGAGCTCACCATAGCCCGTGCTACTTGCCCCGCTACTGTGTCAGGTAAGTCCACTACGGGCTCACCATAGCCCGGCTACTTGCCCCGCTCCTGTGTTAGGTGAGTCCCACTACGAGCTCACCATAGCCCGTGCTACTTGCCCCGCTACTGTGTCAGGTAAGTCCCACTACGGTCTCTCCATAGCCCGTGCTACTTGGAACTGTTGTTCCGAGTAGCTGAATCTATAACAACAACAGCAACCTGCTGGGTGGATATAATTAGGTGGGGGGAGGTCTTCTATCACGTTCTGAAATCTGGACAATGTAAGCCAGGCGTCAGAGTGGAGGAAGGAGGGCAGCCATTGTTGTATATGAGACCAGAGGCTCACACGGGAGCAAATTCGGCTCCTGTTAAATTTACTTGGACGTAGTGTTATGGAACCCAAAGGTGTACCATTGTCAACACGCTGTCTACAATCAAGTTAAGTGTCTATCCGAAACCCGTTTATCATTCATTTATGGCCATTAATGTCAGGATATAGGGTTAGCCGGTTAGAACGCGAAATCGCCTCATACTAAAGGTAATTAAGCCAGGTCTTTAAAGTTCCATGTACTGTATAGTGTTTTCTCTGATATAGCTTGTCATATATAGGATTCTGGCTTCACAGCTAGCGCACTTTTGACAGGTCAAGACGAGGATGCAAGATTTTGTGCACCAGTTACTGGGTGATATGGAAGCTACCTCAAAGAGGATAATTTGGTGTCTACACCCTAGTTATACCTGGTGGACTAACCGGTGGGTGATGAGGTTGTTGTTGTTAAAGATTCGCTACCTGGAACAAAGTTCAAAGTAGCACGGGCTATGGTGAGCCCGTAGCGCCTTGGTGATGAGGTAGAGATGAGGAGGAGGAGGTGTTGTCTGGTGAGGACCAGCTAAAGATGATGTGATTGAATGAAGAGGAGATGCTTCGCGTGAATAATAGCTTCGGGAGAGGTGGCGCTGGGTCTGAATGACGGAGGAGGGATTAGCCAATCTGATTGGATGATTGGACGGCGATTGGGTGCTCAGACTAGATGCTTGTAAGGGAGTCTGGGCGACGACCCGACTGGTAGGAGAAAAGTTGAGAATGGATCTTATATAACACATTGAAAATGGGGGGCTTTCATCGCAAAGCGCAATGTTTCCTTCTGCATAGCAATTCCCTGAAGACGGCGAGTATGTTGTTGTTGCTTAAGATTCGCTACCTGGAACAAAAAGTTCCAAGTAGCACGGGCTATGGTGAGCCCGTAAACGGTGAGTAACGTGCGGTTATATCAAGCTCCTGAACATCTAGCACAGCTCTCTCTCTCGTAGCTGTCACGGGCTGCTTCCTGGGGGGTGAAGGCCTGGTCGAGGACCGGGCCGCGGGGACACTAAAGCCCCGAAATCATCTCAAGAAGAAGATCTCAAGATAACCACCCAGAGCGGGGGAGCTGAGACACACGCAGGCCCTGGGTAAGAGTACCACACTACACGTTACAGAGGGGAAACTTGGGCAAGTTCACGTAGGTGTAATCTGTAAATTTACTGTGTGGTGAGTGAGGCCGGAGAGAAGGACTTTGATCACTGGAGCGGTGATGGACGTCCTCTAATGCTTCCCACTCTTTTCCTCTTCAAATATTCCTCAATGAAGTAGCACTATATATATATATATATATATATATATATATATATATATATATATATATATATATATATATATATATATATATATATATTATATATATATATGTCGTACCTAGTAGCCAGAACGCACTTCTCAGCCTACTATGCAAGGCCCGATTTGACTAATAAGCCATAATTTAATAAAACTTTAATAATAATTTTAACAATATCAAAGCACCAACATGGGCTGAGCGGCAAGTAGTCATACCTGACAAATCTATTCAAATTTTATATAGATTGAGACCTGACAAGAAGAGGATGGGGTGGGCAGACTGCAGACTTTTGTCAGAAACAATTTACAATGTCGCAAATTGGAGGTTACGTGAAATCAGTCCGAAGTTAATAGCAATGACAAAAACTGAGTCAGACACTACTTGATAGACAGGAAGCAGAGAATAACAGTTAGAGGGATAAATATAAATTAGGAAACGCCGTTACTGGAGTCCTACAAGGAACATTGGGAGATTTTTTTTGCAGGGATATTCCTGCGCGGGCCCTAAGCCTCTGGCTGGCCCACTAAGTGTTGCTTGTTTCTGTTTTACTTGGGCGGAGTATGAGTATTTATGACTCGTAAGGTCGCTTCAGTAAGATTTTACCATATGTGTTTAACAACTTCTTCTGCTCTGTTGAATCTAAGTAGAATTCTCAATGGGTTTGTTACTCTGCACTGTGTTAGATAATGTTCCAGTGGTCTGTCGGGCATTTCTCCACAGTTCATTGGGAGATGACATTCTTAGTACAGATAAATTACAAGGCTGATGAAATTGACCCTATTTTTATTTTAATGTTTATATATGGTGGAAATTTGATGAAAATCAGATGAGAGACTCCTGTAGCAGCTTTCGGGCAGACTTAAAAAAATTGCAGGCATGGCCGGACTTATGGATAATGGACTTCATTACAGTTAGGTCCAAGGTCATGATGATAGGTACATGTGTAAGGAGGCCAGATGAACAACACATTATAAGAGGCAGGAACTTGGGACTGTGATGGGAAAAGATCAGGAGGAACACTTAAAAAAAAATCACAACAGCTACACATACTAAGCAAGAAAACACCCAGACAGGCTCCAGGAACATAGAGAGGAACGCTGGGCATACCATCTTGAGATCTTGAGGTTATCTTGAGATGATTTCGGGGCTTTTTAGTGTCCCCGCGGCCCGGTCCTTGACCAGGCCTCCACCCCCAGGAAGCAGCCCGTGACAGCTGACTAACACCCAGGTACCTATTTTACTGCTAGGTAACAGGGGCATAGAGTGAAAGAAACTCTGCCCAATGTTTCTCGCCGGCGCCTGGGATCGAACCCAGGACCACAGGATCACAAGTCCAGCGTGCTGTCCGCTCGGCCGACCGGCTCCTTAACCAGCCAGTGTCACAGTATGCCGCACCAGCCTGGAACACGCCACTCAAAAAGCACAAAACGAAGAATAAGAAAGTACAAACGCCTGCTACTATAACTTCCAGAAGTGAGGCGACTCAGCTACGGACCAGAGACTCGGGGGAACTAAACCTGATGACAAATAAAGAAAACTAAAAAAGAGTAAGCATCAACCAGACATAAAATATGGACCAATAATATCAATCAGATAGAACCAGGATATTTGATTGAGCCGTGATGTAACGCGAGGACGCAGATGAGCTATATGAACGAGGCAAACCTTCATATATATATATATATATATATATATATATATATATATATATATATATATATATATATATATATATATATATATATATATATATATATCAATATATGATATATGCAAACCTTCATATATACTGAAGCAAGAAAGAAAAACTAAAAGAAGAAATAGTAAAGGTTACATTAATCCTTAGTTTCTTACAGGTTCATCGAACGCTCAAAAGGACTTACATGAGAAAATCAAGGACAGTCTTCTTCAGCCGACAATGTAGAGACGCCAAACGTAGACCCGATGAAAAGCACTGACCACCTTGAGCAGTAATTAGCACGCTTGAGTGCAAACTGAGCGGAAATACAGCTTGAGAATGGCAGCAGCTAAATGCTATGCCAAGTTCAATCATACTGCAGTCACATCATGTGGAAAGCGTTCGAAAATTTTGATCCCTTGCGCTTATAAGTGATCCTGTCTTGCCCCCTTAATCTTATATATAGAGTCTTCCACTTCCTGCACTCGACAAAGGACGTTTCTAGCCCGTGCACTCATTAACGTCTCCTTCCATTCCCTTCACTCATAAATAGTCGCTTTCAGTTCTTGCACTAATAATAACTCCATCTCCCTGCACACATAAATGGACTCTTCAAGAACATGACCTTATAAATTGGACACTCCAAAATTTTTTATTAACTGCGTAGAATTTAAGAATAATGTGGATTATTGTTGTTAACAGGTAAGATACTTTTAATAATTTGGCAGATTATTTACTTTGCATACATTTTCATCAGTGGAAATTTTGGTTTTAGTATTGTAAATAAGATCTATCAACCTCGGAAGGGTTATTATGGACACCACAAGAGAATCTGACCAGCCAGGAAGTACACTTTAGTCCTGAACATTGTCCAGGACTTATGTATACCCTCAGTGTATACACACCGAGAAATGAGGGACCACCTCTCAGTGAATATACTCGCGGTGATCTGTATAATTTTAATTAAATTCAAGGAATTTTACGTGTTCTGAATAGTTTTGGTTAATTTTTAGGTTCAGTACACACATAAATCACAA
Source organism: Procambarus clarkii (assembly GCF_040958095.1). Classification (NCBI taxonomy): domain Eukaryota; kingdom Metazoa; phylum Arthropoda; class Malacostraca; order Decapoda; family Cambaridae; genus Procambarus; species Procambarus clarkii. Next base: position 11,224,582 of record NC_091188.1, on the reverse strand, counting down.
TACCGTCAATTATCAAATCCACAAATCCACAAGGGATTTGTGGATTCAAACTCTTGTGAATTTGTTTTTTTAGGTTCAGATTTATTCAACAATTTTCAAGACAATTGAAATATTCATATTTTATCCCGGAGAGTTTAAGTAAATAAAGAAAACTCGCCGTAAGCACTCCACATGCAAACTTTTGTGAGCAGGAAGTGAGTCATGATCTTCCCTCACTAAGTTACTGAACGTACAGTCATTATACAGGTCAGACCTGGCCGTATGAGGTCCTTAAGACACTCTCCAGCCCTTGTGGATATCTTCATATATTGCACCAAAAGTGTCCCGAAGCAGGACACAGATTACACGTCCCTTTGTATGACTATAACCATCCAGCCAGATAAGAGATATTTGCGTAACATACAGCTGGCTCTGAACACAAACTAATACAAGCTGCATATATGCAGATATACCTATGTTAATACGAAATAAATCGAATTTATTTCCACACGCTGTTGATTAACGTTATACATATGAAACAGGTGGAAGGGAAGGTCGGTGTTGAAAGACAGAGGGGACGGAATAAGAGGGAAGGGGTGAGGGTAGAGAATAAGATAGGAGGATGATGGAAGAGAAAACAGAGAAAGTTAAGGGAAGAGAGAGAGAGAGAGAGAGAGAGAGAGAGAGAGAGAGAGAGAGAGAGAGAGAGAGAGAGAGAGAGAGAGAGAGAGAGAGAGAGTGAGAGAGAGAGAGAGAGAGAGAGAGAGAAGGATGGAGGTTATTGCTCCATAACCTCCGTCATTGTTGTGTTATTACACAACACAATCCATAACACAACTCAATGTTGTGTTATAAACACATCAATAAGCTGTGTTAAGTTCTTTATGATTTGTCGCCTTGACCCCCTTATGAAAGATTTAAGAGCCAGCACAGCTGACATTCACACAATGCTATGTCGATGATCTTGCTCCATTGGCACTAACCCAATTATCTATAAGACAAATTTATAGAAGTATGCGAGGGATATAAGCTCTCAAGTATTCTGATGCTGTTGGAGACCTGTATATTAATTTGTGTTGAATTTATGAACGAATTTGGTCGAGGGTTATTTAATAGTTTGTACGATTGGTAACTACGGAACTTGTTAAAAATACTAAATTTACTAAGCTAAATAATATATAGAGGAAAGGTTGCAGACGTCTCCTATAGGAGCCTATCCTAGCCGGCATTGCAATCTGGCCTGATATCCACACCTATATTTGATGAAATATTTTATACATTAACATTATCCTTTTCTCTGAAGGGCATCGCCCATCTAGCCAGGTCGGGTCTCTTTTCTCAGGCTCTTGCTGATCAGTAGCCACTCAGACTCACCAGAAATATCAACTTGATTGCAAGAAAATACAACGAGTGGCGTGTATAATGGCGCAGCAAGTCAGCAAGATTGAATAATACATCACGATACGCAGCGACACCACTTGCTGGATATTGGATATTAATATTATAGAATTACTGCCAAAAAGAGTTGGCTTCTTGACAAGCAATTTAAACCCCATCGAAACCAGATCCTTGTTACGTGAGTTGTGACCTGTTTGATGGGGCACAGTCCAGACGCCTCCCACCATCTCTACGCTGTGTTGACGGGAAGCTCACAATTCTTCAAACAGGTCGAAGGAATCATTATCCAACTTTCTTCTTGGAAGACATGCACTGACTGGTTCGAGGTTTCTCAGACTTAGTTCCAATAAGTGTGAGTGGTGAGGGAGTTCAGGCGTTCTACTGCCCTTCCATTCCAAGCTCCTTAGACGTGAATATCAGGAGCTTCGCGTTCCCACATACTCACTATTCTCTGTTTAAATCACAATCAACATATCATTATTATTGTTATTATTTGTTATCGCTATTGTCTAAATTATTGTATAATATTTGGAAGGGGGATTGGGGTGGGGGTTGCGGTAGGTTCTGGGGGGGGGGGGGTAGGTTGAGGGGGCTGAGACCCAAGTTCACTTCTTTTCTAGTCAATTCATCAGCTTTTTAATGTCTACCGATGAGAAACACGAACAGCGTCTTAATATGATTATTAAGGAAGATGAGCCAATTTCTGAATTTTATAACGCTTCTTCTTGCCTATCTTTCTTCCCATAAAATATAAACAGGTAATAAAGAAAGAAGAAAGAGTATTTTTACCATGGTAGAAAAATGTGGATATTACATGGGAAAGACAAATGAATGAATCACGAGAGAATAGAATGAATACAAAATAGGAGAGACGAGGGGAAAGCTATCATGGGAGAGATGAGTGTGAGAGAGTACTGAGGCAGTACTGTGGGCTCGAACTCGCGTCTCTAGTCTCCTGCTGTTACCTCAAAATAATATATTTAACTAAGAGAATCTCTTAAATCTGTTCAGCTGGTATGAATAACAGTGTTTCATGCTTCAAGCTGTGCGTTTGATATGAAGACAGCCCTTCAAAGCGGATTCACAGAGGTCAGGTCTTTTTCCCCTTGCGAGCTCAGCCCTCTACGCTGTCTCAGAGAGGTCCCTGGACAGTTCCTGAGCTGGGCGAGGAACTTGACCTTGACATCACAGAATGTCAGTCACAGGAAAGGGATTAAACACGTGATTCAAACAGCGGAATCATTGATTGATCTAAAATGTCACGTCAGGGGCGGTTCCGGTCGACTAGGAGCTGGGAGGCAGAGCCGTACAGGCCCAGGGAAGACGAAGGCGCCCATGGCTAGATATGGGGCCAACTCTATCGACTGTACAGAGTCGAACTTTTATATAGTCGTGTATGAGTATGGGTGAGTTATGATAGAGTGATTCAGGGCGATGTATTTAAGGGATTCTGAGCTAGGTTTCAGGATGTTAGTGTTATGTGGAGAGGTTAGGGTCTGAACCGGGTTAGAATCATAGATGTGGACCAGTTGGGGCTCAAGTTATAGACCAATCATGGACCAAGTAGTGTTCTTTATGTGAACCGGTTAAGGCTCATTATGTGAACCAGTTAGGGGTTCATTGTGTGAACCTGGAATGCGGCTCAGGAGTAACCTGGCTATTAGACTTATAAACAACCATTAAAACATAAATTTTTAGAAAATGAAAACAAACACTGATGTGTTTGTTTATATTTGTTTTTGTTTTATTTAAATATACAATAGTTCTTACATTCTTGTACAGCCAGTAGCACGCATAACGTTTCAGGCAAGTCCTTAATCCTAATTTTTTCCCCGGAATACGATCCGCCAAATTGTTTGACAACCAGGTACCCATTCACTGCTGGGTGAACAGAGGCTATAGTTAAGGATTGGCGCCCAGTCAATCCTCTCCGGTCAGGATACGAACCCAGGCCAAAGTCCTCGCGAAGTGCCAAGAGCGGGTGTTTTACCACTGCGCCACGGGGACCTTCGATTTATGCGTTAAGTACTAAATGGTATCCAAGCACGTGTATCCTTTCCTTGTACTTCAAATGTGTGCCACGAGCCGACCGGTACTTCTCAAGAGACTAGCGTGAGGTTTTCTTTACGATTTACTCATTGTATGGCTTATACAATAAGTAAATCATGCATTTCCAACACTCCCTGAGAAAGCTCACTACCCCTAAAAAGTCATCAAAACCAGCAACTCTACTGAACTAACCAGGAGTTTTATTCCCGTAGCCACAGTCCAATTTTTATGGAATCTCCCTCCCCACTCTGGTGTAGCTAATGACGCTCCCACATTCCACCCATGTCAGTGCACAGTGCAGGCATAATAGCCTGATGTATCTATGAATATTGCTTCAGTAAGAGACGCGATTAAACATGCAAACCATAAAGTAGTGAGTGAAAATATGTATGTCATATATAAACTCACAGTGGAACATTTTTCTGATATCCATCTTACTGATGAATCACCACAACTTTCACTAATTTTTGGTGCATAAATCACTCTTTTGATGATTCCTGGACTGGAGTGTTCATCTGTGTAAAATACTTGCATACAAACCTCGTTTGTATGCAAGGGGGGCCTCGTAGCCTGGTGGATAGCGCGCAGGACTCGTAATTCTGTGGCACGGGTTCGATTCCCGCACGAGGCAGAAACAAATGGGCAAAGTTTCTTTCACCCTGAATGCCCCTGTTACCTAGCAGTAAATAGGTACCTGGGAGTTAGTCAGCTGTCACGGGCTGCTTCCTGGGGGTGGAGGCCTGGTCGAGGACCGGGCCGCGGGGACACTAAAGCCCCGAAATCATCTCAAGATAACCTCAAGAAACACAGATCAGTTGTTGATGCGGTTACTTGTGTGAAATGTTGTTGCTTTTTTCTTGAAGTTGCTTTTGTGAAATGCTGTTAGTTGAGGCATTTCAGGTCTTGTTGACGCTTGTGTTTTTATCTCTATTACTTCAAAAGTGTGACCTTGAAACTTCGCCGTATCGTTATCCAACGAGATTTAGATCCCGTTGGATAACGAAATAGGGATTTAGATCTCTTGGACACCAAGTCTCAAGACTCCTCAAGCATTTATACACGTCCACTTGCGAAAGTGGTTGTGTATAAATCCACTGTACATCTTTCCTCAATCATGGCAGGTTTGTTGTCATCTATTTAACAGTTTATGAGCTCCGAAACACTACGAGGCTGTTTAATAATAATAACTTTGTAAATTGTAAATTTTCAAACCACTTTCACCTTCTTAGCGCATTTCAATTGTTAACTATTATGTCACTGAAAAATTTATTTCCTAATATCTATGTGGCTCATGTGGATACTTAGTTTCTATCTGCGTCCACATGTTCGTCCGCCACACCTGGTAAATAGATTGTCTTTTTCAACCCTGTCAAATTCCTCTGAGCATCCAAGATTACAAGTGTTAAACCTCACGTCACTGAGAGAGAGAAGACGCAGTCGATCGTTGTATGTTGTATGTTGGTTGTTGTGGTGATCGTTGTATGTTGTATGTTGGTTGCTGTGGTGATCGTTGTATGTTGTATGTTGGTTGCTGTGGTGATCGTTGTATGTTGTATGTTGGTTGTTGTGGTGATCGTTGTATGTTGGTTGTTGTGGTGATCGTTGTATGTTGTATGTTGGTTGTTGTGGTGATCGTTGTATGTTGGTTATTGTGGTGATCGTTGTATGTTGTATGTTGGTTGTTGTGGTGATCGTTGTATGTTGTATGTTGGTTGTTGTGGTGATCGTTGTATGTTGTATGTTGGTTGTTGTGGTGATCGTTGTATGTTGTATGTTGGTTGTTGTGGTGATCGTTGTATGTTGTATGTTGGTTGTTGTGGTGATCGTTGTATGTTGTATGAGGTGATCGACTGCGTCTTCTCTCTCTCTCAGTGACGTGAGGTTTAACACTTGTAATCTTTCCTAATAGTTCATACCTCTCAGCTCTGGGACTACTATGGAAGCATACTACTGAACTTTCTCGAGCCTCGTTTTGTCTTTAATGACCTAAGGATTCCACGCAGGTGCTGCATATTCCAGAATACAAGAGTCCGTACGATTCTGTGTTCAGATTCCTAAAAGTTGCTCTTATATTAGTCAAACATCCGTACACAGCTGATGACGTTCTTGTGCAGGCGATGAGTCACAATAACGTGGCTGAAGTATGTTGACCAGACCACACACTAGAAGTTGAAGGGACGACGACGTTTCGGTCCGTCCTGGACCATTCTCAAGTCGATTGTACAGGTACACCAGTGTACCTCTCTTTCAATCGACTTGAGAATGGTCCAGGACGGACCGAAACGTCGCCGTCCCTTCAACTTCTAGTGTGTGGTCTGGTCGACGTTCTTTTGTTGTGGGCTTCTGGTGACAAATTGGGATCATTATCAACCCTAAGTCTTTTTTCTCTGTCCGGTCTCCGAATCCCAATACCCAGGCTCTTACTTTGGGTTTGCCAGAGTTGAACTCTAGTAGCCACTTGAGTGCCCATATAATAATTTTATCCAGGTCCTCTTGTAGTTTCATGTAATCTTCTATTGTATTTATTCTCATAATTTTGCATCGTCATCAAACACTGAGAGGATGGCGTCTATTACGTCTGATTGGCCAGTCAGAGATTAGGAATAACATCGGCCCCAGAACCGACTCTTGATTGGAACGCCACAGTTAATATCCCACCATGCTGAGCCACAGTTAATATCCCACCATGCTGAGCTATAGTTAATATCCCACCATGCTGAGCCACAGTTAATATCCCACCATGCTGAGCCACAGTTAATATCCCACCATGCTGAGCCACAGTTAATATCCCACCATGCTGAGCCACAGTTAATATCCCACCATGCTGAGCCACAGTTAATATCCCACCATGCTGAGCCACAGTTAATATCCCACCATGCTGAGCCACAGTTAATATCCCACCATGCTGAGCCACAGTTAATATCCCACCATGCTGAGCCACAGTTAATATCCCACCATGCTGAGCCACAGTTAATATCCCACCATGCTGAGCCACAGTTAATATCCCACCATGCTGAGCCACAGTTAATATCCCACCATGCTGAGCCACAGTTAATATCCCACCATGCTGAGCCACAGTTAATATCCCACCATGCTGAGCCACAGTTAATATCCCACCATGCTGAGCCACAGTTAATATCCCACCATGCTGAGCCACAGTTAATATCCCACCATGCTGAGCCACAGTTAATATCCCACCATGCTGAGCCACAGTTAATATCCCACCATGCTGAGCCACAGTTAATATCCCACCATGCTGAGGACTCTCCTCTCACTGTGATTCTTTTATTTTCTGATCGACTGGTGTACCTTCCCTCTCACTCCTGATTGCTTCTCCCTCTTGTGGACTGGTCTACTGTGGGGTATTGTCCAAGAATGTGTTATTTGACCACCGTTTTCTTTCTTGTCTGACCTCAATCGTCTGTTTATAAGAACCCTGTCAAGGTTGCGAGGAAGGAGTTGCCATCTCTGAAACCATGTTGGTGTTGCTTGCTTCTCTATCCAAGGTTAGAGGCCAGGCGCTTGGGTAGACAAGTTTTTCCAAACCTTTCAAGGTGACACATGGATGGTACGTGACTGTCATAGGCCGGCCGAGGGTCGGCCTCATTGCTCTCCTTTAAAAAAGGCTTCTGCATAATTGATGAAGTCTGAAATCTGGGATTTTCCAAAGTGTTTTTGAGCAATTTTTTTTATCTTTTCGTAATTTGCATTTTCTGAAACAGAGAAAGACAGATAGAGAGAGAGACACACAAAGAGAGAGCTAGAGAGAAAGAGAGAGAGAGAGAGAGAGAGAGAGAGAGAGAGAGAGAGAGAGAGAGAGAGAGAGAGAGAGAGAGAGAGAGAGAGAAAGAAAGAAAGAGAAAGAGGAGGGAGGGAGAAAAGAGGAGAAATGGTAGGAGAGGGATGATGTTGAGAGAGAGAGGAATAGAGAGAAAGAGAGTGGAGAAAGGGGAAATGGGTGGAATAGGGCGGATTGAAGTGAGAGCTGGAGAGGGAGAAAAGGAGAAGAGATGGCAGATACAGGAAAAGAAGGGAGATATCATAGAGAGAGAGGCATGAGAGCATAAGAGAGGGGGAAGTGGAGGAGAGCATATAGACCCGGGCACCACCGGGTATCCCATTCTAATGTTCCATGACACCCCTAAACGCTTCCACCCTCAGAACTTGAAAGGATATTTGAGGCAAATCATATTGGTATCTTTGCCAGCAATAGTTTCTCCAGGTCTTGTGCCCAGCCTGCCGCCTGGCCACCAGAGGGCCATATACTAGACGGTATGTATATATATATATATATATATATATATATATATATATATATATATATATATATATATATATATATATATGTGTGTGTGTGTGTGTGTGTGTATATCACGAAAATAAACACGTGATTAAAAATGTGACAATGTCAGACCACGGAGGAAAAATGAAACAGGAATTTCCTTAAGTACTTTCGTATATTAACACATCTTCAGAAGGAGTGAATATATATATATATATATATATATATATATATATATATATATATATATATATATATATATATATATTCTTATTCAAGTAGACAGTTCTGTGGATATTCATCTATTCGTAAAACAACTCATTGGATGATGTTGGAAGCAAATCATTCCTTGAGAGATCAAATACTAACTGGCGTGGTGCTGTGCATGATGTGTTGAGTTGAGACTTCTCAAGCATGGCAAGGTTACTTGGCCCATACACTTCAAACCTACCAACGTGTAGACCTTAATTCTGAAATTAATCCGGGAGTAAAGTACACTCGAGGCAGGAAGAAGAAATATATTGTTCATTGAACATGAGGATGGAGATGGAGTGGGCGTGTGTGTGCAGGGAGGGTGGAGACGGTGAGTGTGTAGGTACTGGGCGGAGAAGGAGGGTGTCTTAGGGCAGACAGTGCCATGGAGAAGGTGTACTCACCTAGTTATGCTTGCGGGGGTTGAGCTCTGGCTCTTTGGTCCCGCCTCATGTGAGGTGATGCAAGATGGTGTGTGAAGATGTTGACAGTGATGAAGACATTTTGCATCAATGAATGGAGACGGGGGAGGATATGTGCATGACAAGATGGTGATGGTATATATGGTGAAGATACGGGCACCAGGATGATACGGGCACCATCGAGTATCCCCCATCTAGTATATAAAAAATAAAAGAGTCGATCAGAGATTTACGGGCTCACTATAGCCCGTGCTACGTCGACACTTCGTTCTGAGTAGCTCAATCTAAAACAACAACAAACAACGATCAGAGATGTTAAACTAACCCGTGTCATTCTAAGAAAAATATCTTGAGATGTTGGGTAAATTTTCGCTCTCTTGGAAGATTGGTAAAATATTAATACAAAAAATAAATTTCGTTATGTTCTGAATGACTGCTTGAGAGCTGTTGAGAGCTGTTGAGAGCTGTTGAGAGCTGTTGAGAGCTGTTGAGAAAAGAGTTTTCGGGGAGTTTTGAGGGGGGGGGGGAGAGCTGTCGAAGAAAAGGGGCCTCTTTGCAGTAGGTTTTGAGTAGTGTTTACCTCGCGTTGTAAGGAGGACTGTTGAGTGAATTGGAAAAAATAATGATGGTGAGTTGAGTTGCAAGGCCCATTCAACACGATAAGCTAACAACACGACCAACTAGCTGACGGTAGTTGGAAAGTGTTGACAAGGAAATGCTCGACTTTGTTAAGAAAGTTGAAGGAGACACAGTTATTAAAAATAAGAGAAAAGTGAGAATATAGGATAGAAGAAATATGATAATAAAGATAAGGTAAAGGTGATTGTAATTTTAACAAAAGTGGATATATGTCAACACAAGACAAAGCTCGAAACAGTGGATATAAACTGAAGCATATATTTAAGAAAGACCTGGGTAAATACTGGTATGGGAACAGGACGTTTGGTTAATGACAAATAAATCGCTATAACATTCTATTCACTTAGGTATATAGGGAGCCGGTCGGCCGAGCGGACAGCACGCTGTACTTGTGATCCTGTGGTCCTGGGTTCGATCCCAGGCGCCTGCGAGAAACAATAGGCAGAGTTTCTTTCACCCTATGCCCCAGTTACCTAGCAGTAAAATAGGTACCTGGGTGTTAGTCAGCTGTCACGGGCTGCTTCCTGGGGGTGGAGGCCTGGTCGAGGACCGGGGCCGCGGGGACACTAAAAAGCCCCCGAAATCATCTCAAGATAACCTCAAGATAGGTCATCGGAGACTCGAGTCCAATACAAGTGGAAGACTATAGTTCTACCGACCAGGCTGCCGAACAGCTACAATACGAGAGGACACTACACACAGAAATCACAATAACGTGAAGCATCAAATGAACAAATGAACAAATTAAGGCAGCGTCTGGGATGCTCCCGAACGCTGGTTCGAATCCTCGTCACTGCCCTTGTGGATTTGTTACTAAGAGAGGATCTCAGAGACACTAAACTGCTATCCAACTGTGACTTCAGTCCTCCCCTGTGGTGCTTGTGGTAGTAAAGATATATGCAGCAGCAAAAATAATGTAAGGAAATGACGTTATTAAAGATAACAAAACGTGAAATATAAAATATAAAAATGAAGCACAAATTATTAGAAGGAACGATAACAAGAAGTATTATAAAGGAGGAAATATTACAAAACTGAGAAGCATCTAATAGACAAAATTTTGATAGTAATTTTTTATAAAAACTAAACAAGAAGCGAAGAGAAATATTGAAAGTAAAATACTTAATATGTTTTTAATAGCTACGAAAATTTGAGTTTTTTGAGGTACTATTAAAAATTAAAACAATTCCCAGAGTTGCAGAGATGAATATCCTATGAAAGTCTTGAACTTGAAGCTGACCTGACACTCTGCTCTTGACCATCAGAGTAGTTGTCGTCATGAATATCAATTCAAGTGACCTTCTGACAGCCCAGCTTCCTGAAATGACAGTACTTATAGCAACAAATCAGTTTTTGTTCAATTAATTCGTTCAATTAATTCGTTCAATTAATTTTGTTCAATTAAATCCGCCAGTAAATCAGTTTTTGTTCAATTAATTGGACAGAGTCCGGAAAAAAAGTTAAAACTAAATTCAAATATTCCTAGGCCTAGAATAACACATATATGCACTGTATTAGACCTAAGCTAGCGCGAATTAGGCCTAAGCTTGTTAGGAGAGGTTAGGTCAGGTTAGGAGAGGTTAGGTCAGGTTAGGAGAGGTTAGGTCAGGTTAGGAGAGGTTAGGTCAGGTTAGGAGAGGTTAGGTCAGGTTAGGAGAGGTTAGGTCAGGTTAGGAGAGGTTAGGTCAGGTTAGGAGAGGTTAGGTCAGGTTAGGAGAGGTTTTATATATTTAAGTAGAGGTTAAAATGTTTCCGGTTTATCCAAATTCAGTAACACAAAAGTCACAACCTTCTGGGGGTCCATCACTACATATATGGTACTTTCCACCACATGGTTACTGTATGTACTTTCAGTTTACGAGGCTGTGCTGGATTATAGAGACTCAGTCGATTATAGAGAATCATGCGTCAAGCTTGAGGATCATTCAAGCTTGACGCATAAAGAATACTTGCGTGTCCCCAGCATGATGAAGTGATTTGATGAAATATCTATGCCCAAATGGCCACCGACAGCTGTCGGGAATTACTTTAAGAGTCAGACGATTTTCAATTCTTTTGTACAGTCAGTGTGGGTCAAGTGGTGTAGTACAGGACATGCCAAGGGGCATGGAGCCCTGGCTGTGTGGGTTCGTATCCTTTTGGGGGAAATCAGTTTCCTGATCCATATATATATATATATATATATATATATATATATATATATATATATATATATATATATATATATATATATATATATATATATATGTATATATATGCAACAACGATCACGAAAACATTATAAATATATAAATAAACACAAGTATTTAACCCGTGTTTATTTATTTATATTCATAAATATAATATAACTACATTGTATTGCATGCTATATTGTAATGATATGCTATATTGAAGCTTATATGCGGGTCTAATTTGTACATTTCCACAAGGGCCGTGATTAAGTCGATTAAGGCAGCAGCTGGGATGATCTCGGACGCAGGTTCGAATCCTCGTCACGGCCCTTGTGGATTTGTTCATTGATGCATCACGCTATTGTGATTTCTGTGTGTAACTTGTACATATCAGGGGCTTACATTAAAGCTGTTTGATCAGAGCGGACTCAATCACATTTCGCTTAATGAAACCCTTAAAAATAATTAAATGAAAAACATTATTAATGCTGAAATTAATTATTTTTTATGCACAATTTTATGAGTTCAACAATGGTGTTAGTAGGTAAAGATAAATTATATTTATGAAGTTGATCTCACAAGAACGCAAACAGGTCATCGACAGTAACTCAAGTGGACAGAGCCGTCACATCAAATCTCACAAGTTTAAAACTCAAAATTTTATTTCAAACCAGACAGCTTGTTAACCAAGTCCAAATTGTTTGTTTTGTGTGAGCTGGAAATAGAACCTGCTAACGGGGACAAAACTTGGACAAACCATTCGGAAAGTTTGTATGCCTCAGATCCAACAGAACTAATAATAGGTCTTGCAGGATAATTGGGGTTTGTGTGTTTTAATAAGACGATATAATAATGGTAGGGAAGGGGTAACTTAATAACTTAGGAATCAACTCATTATCGTTGTTAAGCAAGGTTTTAGGAGTTTTGTTAAAATGTGTAATAACTTCTTTAGTTGGGACTCTAATAACAGGTAATTCCTCTAATTACACAATAGGCCTTGCACAATAGGCCGAGAAGTGCGCTCTGGCTACTAGGTACGACATTATATATATATATATATATATATATATATATATATATATATATATATATATATATATATATATATATATATATATATGTCGTACCTAGTAGCCAGAACGCACTTCTCAGCCTACTATGCAAGGCCCGATTTGCCTAATAAGCCAAGTTTTCCTGAATTAATATATTTCTCAATTTTTTTTCTTATGAAATGATAAAGCTACCTATTTCATTATGTATGAGGTCAATTTTTTTTTATTGGAGTTAAAATTAACGTAGATATACGACCGAACCTAACCAACCCTACCTAACCTAACCTAACCTATCTCTATAGGTTAGGTTAGGTTAGGTAGCCGAAAAAGTTAGGTTAGGTTAGGTTAGGTAGGTTAGGTAGTCGAAAAACAATTAATTCATGAAAACTTGGCTTATTAGGCAAATTGGGCCTTGCATATTAGGCTGAGAAGGGCGTTCTGGCTATTAGGTACGACATATATATATATATATATATATATATATATATATATATATATATATATATATATATATATATATATATATATATATATAATGTGTGTGTGTGTGAATCACGAAGAAATTAACACGTGATGAACAATATGACAAAGCCAGATCACGAAAGAAGGACTAAGACAGGAATTTCCTTAATAGTCTTCCGGCGAGTTATTCCTCTTATCTCAGATAATTAAAACTCTTCCACGAGTTTTAAAGTCAATTTATATAAAAACTTGGACACACTTTTAATAAGTTTACCGGAGAATAACAGTAGTGGAGAACGAGGCTATGACCTCAGGGGGGCCCACCACCACCACAACTACCACTACCACCACAACTACCACTACCACCACCACTACCACCACCATCAACTTATCGTAGCAGACAGCAGCACCACCAGCCAGTTAGATCAACAGTATTCCTCTTGTGTTTCCTGCCGCCTTCTTGTGATATATACTCTGTTAATTTACCTTCTTTCCTTCATATAGCCTAATATATATAGTTTTCGTTCGTATAGCCTAATGACAAGGTTTTGATTAACACTTTCAAATCAAGTATATACGATAGTTTTTTCAAGTGTTCCGCTATGTCAAATGTGGTTTAGCTCAGGTGTGTATACCGAGAGTCTGGCATAATTCTAAGATAGTTTTACATGGCTATAAATCATTTTTTTATTATACAGTTTAACTAATCGTTGACTTTGTCAGTTCGTCTTCTCTGCCGTCTATTTGTAAGGATTGTCTCTCGGTTAAACGGTAGATGATGTTATTTATTAAGCACCTGTTATAGAGTATTTTTTACCTCAGGAACACTACTCTGCTAGGTGTGAGTGATCATTAACAAGCACTAATTAAGCCCCTCCACCCTCTCTCTCTGCCATACCAACTGAAAGCTTGATAACTATTATCCCCCATACCTCTTCCTTTGTTCCCTGAAGAATAACGTATTCTTTACCAGCCTAATGCAAGCTGAAGGCGCGTTAACCCTTCTCCCACGCCATCTAAAGACTCGTTAATCTTCCTCCTTATCACCTTTCACTGTAATAGAAGGCTCGTTAACCGGCTCGTTAACCACCTCGCTTGCCACCTCCTGCTGACCTCTTAAAAGGTCGTTTACCCCTTGATGACTTGCAAGTGGGCAGATGGCGAAGCTGAACCAACAAATTTAGGAATAACGAAACACCTCAATGGGAGCACAACTGGAATTTTCGTTTTGCTTATTCGAGATCAAAACAATATACATTTTCATGAACAAATCCACAAGGGCCGTGACGAGGATTCGAACCTGCGTCCGGGAGCATCATTTGATGCATCACGTTAGTGTGATCTCTGTGTGTGAATATACATTTTCCTTTAGCCTTTATTTACAGTGATCACAATGCTTGCAGACAGTACGGCACAACAAAGGAGCGGGAAATTTGATTCTTAACCCAAAAATCTGAAAATAGAGGAATTGATGTTTCGGTCCGTCCTCGACCATTACCAACGTCGTGTAACGAAAAAGAGTTGATTGATTGACGAAGATTAAGCCACCCAAGAGTTGGCACAGGTATGAATAACCCGAAAAAACTAAATGTTGTTGTTGTTATAGATTCAGCTATTCGGAATAAGTTCCAAGTAGCACGGGCTATGTTGAGCCCGTAACTTACCTGTCACAGGAGCGGGGCAAGTAGCACGGGCTATGGTGAGCCCGTAGTGGACTTACCTGGCACAGGAGCGGTGCTGTGAACAAAAGTTGTAGAGAAAGCCAATTTATATGAGAAAGTGAAAGAGACTGAGGTGAAAAGTGAGAAGGAAGAAATATATAATTGTTGTTGTTTAAGATTCAGCTACTCTGGACTTCCAAGTAGCACGGGCTATGGTGAACCCGTAAGTGGAGGCTCTTTGGAGCCATTATCTGTATCAATAGCTGATACTAAAGCTCAGGGGATATATAATTGTGGTTCAGGTAAAGGAAGAGGCTTTCGAGTGGCGTGAAGTGTAGAAATAGGTTTTGAAGACTGAACCTTTTTTTTCGTATACCTTCTTACTATTCACTCTCTTTCCTTATAAGTTTGTCCTCGACAACCAATGTTTTTGTTACGGGCTCACCATAGCCCGTGCTACATGGACATTTTGTTCTGAGTAGCTAAATCTAAAACAATAACAACAACAACCAATCTTTTTCTTACGGGCTACTCATGCCCATGCCACCTCTTGAGTGGCTTACTCTTCATCATCATCCATGATAATCATCATCATCATCATCATCACTATTTTCTATACACGATTTGATAACTGATGATTGAAATATCGTCAATTCTTTTATATTCAGATTTGTGGGTTGTGGGTGCTAAATTAATGATTACACTGTTTAACTCACTATCTATGATTACTTCCTGTGCTCTAAATCTCCATATGATTTTTCCCATTTGATTTGTTAATTTTAGACATTTTGAATATTTGCGCCATTAAGGGGATAAGGAATAGTTTACTCTCCTGCATATGATTTTGTATGGAATGTGTTTTTTTTTTCAATATACGAAAAGGGGTTTTATATATTTTTCAGGGGAAGGTCTAGATGAAGGGGGAGGGTGGTCGGAGTGTGATAATTAGGATGGTGGAGTGGATGAAGTGTTGAATTGGTGATTTTGTTTACAATTATTAAACAGCTTATGAACTCCTATAAGTACTACGACGCTGGGTATAACTATAATAACTTTTGGGATGTGAAGAATCGAAGCTCGTAAACAAAGCCGCCATGAAATAGGAAAGACGTACAGGTTTCGTAATTAGTTGGCTATATATCTGATGAATCCTGGCCCCCTTGGTTTTCGGCTACTAGTAACCTTGCTATTGAGTTATGTTTATTAGAAAAAAATGAAAATTATTGAAAGAAATTAGGTTATTCACTACCCTTATATGAGGAAACGCCATTCTCTCTCTCACTTTATCTAATTAAACGCAAACACATGCGCGTAATCCATATTAAGAAAAGTTGTTTTTATCTTTTTAATTTTTTGAAGACAAACAAGTTGTCACGAGTTGATATTTGCTTTCATCAAGCGCAGGTTCTCTGAGAGGTGAGGCTCCTGGTAACGGGGTAAGGCAGCCAGGAATTCGTAGAAGTTACAGACATCTATTTTTGGTATTTTACCGTTGGCTCCAGAGCCTCGCCGCCTTCCTCGCCCGCAGCCAACGAGGGAAATGTCACTCTTGATTTACTCTCAAAAATCTTTCATACTTTCACCGCAGCTCCGGGGCACGTTTACTGCTGTAAGTAGCATCATTTTCTCTGATACTTTGGCTTTACTTGCCTCTCTGTCTCTGCCTCTCTCTCTCTCTCTCTCTCTTTTCTCCGCTCTTACTATATACTAAAGGGCAGTATATGGTCCCAGCGCCACACTCAATACGGTCCCAGCGCTAGGCTTCTCCACCCAGCGCCACACTCAATATGATGCCGGCGCTAGGCTTTACCAACACCAAGCTATGTAGGTGTTTTAAACACAGCTGACTATGGTTCTGGCATTGCCGCAAACGAGACGAAATGCATATCCCAACTATTTAATGAATCGATATATATTATTCTCAAATCTAACATGATTTTAAACCCTTGCTATAAAAATGATTTGAGCTGAAACCAAAAGATATAGGCAATTCCAGTAAATTAAACAGACAAATATAGAATAGTTTATATTCGGTCAGATAATTAAACCTAATCATAATGGAGATTTGTTTATATTTATGAAATAATTATCACCAGAGAGTGAGAGAGAGAAGGAAGGGAACTATCAGGGAGAAAGCGCCAAGCCATTACGACTATATAACACTTGGAAGGGGTTCAGAATATGGATCTGGGATGGGACGGGGGGAAAGGAATGGGAGCAAAATCTGAAATGTTATTTAAATCTGTCTGTTAAACTATATTTAGTGGGAGAGAATATTTATGTACATTGTTTATTAAAAGTTCAAAACAAATGCAATTTGCTTATTTCAAGCAACAGAAAACAAAATAAACTTTTTGTATAATAGTTAACAGAGTTAAATTAAAGCTCTTTTATTTTAACTCTTTGTAATTATTATATAGTTAGGGTCAAATGTGAACTTTACTTTAAATAATTCAGCCACACAACATATATAGTTTAACAAAACAGAAAGTATATTTCCAACTTCAACTACACAAAATCACCTTAAATATTCCAAATATTATAAAATAAATGATTAATACAAATATTTTAATAATTAATTAATAATAACAAAATAAATAATACAAATATTTTAAATATCACTTTTATTTTTAACCCGTAAGGTTAAAGGTATTTCCCTCACTCTTGAATCTCTATTGTATATATAGCTCGCCTTCACATTGTATAGTATTTCTTCAGTGAGAGACAGAGATCAGTTCAGGGCGCATGCCAAATGTGGCGTCATACGGCTGAGAAAATTATAAACGTAGGAAAGGGGGTGTTATCTTCTTATTGACTATGTTATCTTTGAAGGCTTTTTGAGTTCTTATAACCCACGTTGTGTCAGGTGCTCTCATTCCCCCACTATGTTAAGTGCGGCTGAAGAAGTCATTTTACACGCCGCAGGCCACTTGAAGGTGCACTTGTGTGCACTGGCTCCTTCCTCGTCTATGTGACGAGAGGTTGTTGTTATTGTTTAAGATTAAGCTACTGGGAACAATAAAGTTCCAAGTAGCACGGGTTATGGTGAGCCCGTAGTGGACTTACCTGGCACAGGAGCGGGGCTGTAACTTGGCTGAGTGACGAGGCAAATATAGGAGAGTTTATCTTCACTTAAGTTGCATGACATATGCCTCACGCCACACCTCCCTCACGGCACACCTGCCTCATGCCACACTTGCCTCACGCCACACCTGCCTCACGGTACACCTGCCTCACGCCACACCTGCCTCAAGCCACACCTGTCTATCACCTCCCCGCGCTTCTATCGCCCTTCTTCCCTGCTATTACTGCGATCTCTAGTTCCTCAGCGGTGGACAGCAAGCGCGGCTCAACATCAGTGTTTACTCCAGCAGCCAAGGGATTAATGGGCTTTACCCGGAGTGTTTGACGTACTAAATATAGCGGCAAAAATGTTTCGAGTTTTATAGTCAATCCTGATTGTCAGTAAACTTTGCAATTTAACATCCGTGTTCGCTCATATTCACAGAAACTCAAACACACAAAAAACGAAGCATTTGGCGAGACAGGAGTTATGAGCAATGATTTACGACACACGATGCTACATGGTGGAATTAATACCACACATACACACACACTATTTGTTCGGGATTAAGGAGCCGAAGCTCAACCCCCGCAAGCATAACTAGATGAGTACAATTAGGTGAGTACACACACACGACGCAATACATGGTGGAATACAAACACCCGCACGAGGCAATACATGGTGCGAATACAAACACCCGCACGAGGCAATACATGGTGCGAATACAAACACCCGCACTAGGCAACACATGGTGGGAATACAAACACCCGCACGAGGCAACACATGGTGCGAATACAAACACCCGCACGAGGCAATACATGGTGCGAATACAAACACCCGCACGAGGCAACACATGGTGCGAATACAAACACCCGCACGAGGCAACACATGGTGCGAATACAAACACCCGCACGAGGCAACACATGGTGGAATACAAACACCCGCACGAGGCAACACATGGGGAATACAAACACCCGCACGAGGCAACACATGGTGCGAATACAAACACCCGCACGAGGCAACATATGGTGGGAATACAAACACCCGCACGAGGCAACATATGGTGGGAATACAAACACCCGCACGAGGCAACACATGGTGCGAATACAAACACCCGCACGAGGCAACATATGGTGGGAATACAAACACCCGCACGAGGCAACACATGGTGCGAATACAAACACCCGCACGAGGCAACACATGGTGCGAATACAAACACCCGCACGAGGCAATACATGGTGCGAATACAAACACACACGTTTCAGAATCACATAGTGTTAGAAAAGCTCATCTTACACACAGCCGACAGTGCTCAAAGGAAAAGTCTGCTTCATTACATGTGCTTGTAGGCTCGAACGTCAGTTCCTAAACCCCGATGGTTAATGGTTAATGGTTTAACCATTAGTTTGTTTAATACAATGACTCCGTTTTCTCTCATTTTGCTCATAGTAATTGCATTTAAGTTTATACATTGAGTTATCGTCAGTCACTTATTATTCAATCTTACACACTGAAGAAGCTCTGTCGGGCGTCTATGTGGATCATTTGTGTGTTATTGCTGTTCCTCACTTTGAATCTTACTTCCTTATCAAAATATTTCAATTCCCCTTCGAATCCTATTTGTCGTAGTTAAAATGTCCTTTTTGTTACTTCCCTTCTGCAGTGAAGGGAAGCCCAGTATCCTGTCTTTATTTGTAGCTCAGTCTCCTCAGTTCAGAAAGAATCTTTGTTTAAAAACTTTTGATTTTTTCTTCTAGTTTTGAGCTGTTTCTGGTAGTCGTTCCCCGGTGGAACTGCATATCCAAGTTCATTTACTCATTTTGGTATACGATGCCGACGTTATTCTGGTTAATGTGTGCTTCTGGCGTCAGATTTGGGGGGTTATGTCTACTCCCAGGTCTATATCTCTTTTTATGTAGGAATCATGCTTGCACTCATTCAGGACAGTTGTAAAAGTGTGTCTTCACTCGTGCATGGGTTTAACTCCACTAACTCTCCTTTATATTGCCATGAACATCGTTAGAATAGTATTATCACTCGTCACAATCATTATATCGTCATCATAAACTAACATAATAATCTAAGTAAAAATACATCACCTCAACCGTAAACCATTAACTTAATTATTTTAACATAAACTCATCTCCCAGCATCAACACGAACACATCTCCCAGCATCAACACGAACACATCTCCCAGCATCAACACGAACACATCTCCCAGCATCAACACAAACACATCTCCCAGCATCAACACGAACACATCTCCCAGCATCAACACAAACACATCTCCCAGCATCAACACGAACACATCTCCCAGCATCAACACGAACACATCTCCCAGCATCAACACAAACACATCTCCCAACATCAACACTAAGACGTTACCAACACAATGTTTCATAACATTTCTCTCTCTCTCAACCCTCAAACCACTTCCCCGCCACTGTGCCTTGTCATATTCTAACTGGATCAACCTTAAGATATTTTATTTCGATTCTCAAATAATTCCTTTTTTATTTTCTGATCAAATCACTGAGATTAGCATTTACAGAGTGAAGGTTATTATCCCATGTTCTACAGCCCTTGCCTTCCTCGTCATCTTAACTACAGTTTGATAGTCATTTAACACAGCAATTACGCCTTTAGATATAGACAGCCATATAAATCTCGGTTCAATCTCTCTTATGAACTTCAAAACACGACTTATACAAAGGGAATTATAGAGAAATGCAATGCTTCAACTATGAACGCTCCTTCTCATCTCCCGTTGCAAATATTTACCGAGCATTAGACAACACATCAACTTCCTCTATGCAACGAGGAGAATCGAATGATCTTATCACTTGGCCAACATCTGTACAATAAAACCATTCCCAGCACAATAACTTTATCGAAGCAGACAAGCGCCGATAACACAATGACGCTACGAAGCTGAAACACGGTAACGTAACCCCTCGATAAGTAGATTGAAACATTTCATATACGGTAATATCATCCGTTACAAGTAACACGGTAACGCTCGCTATTATAAATACGGTAGCGAAGCCATCCAGCAACAACACAGAAACATCGCCCAGAACACAATCAATCAATCAACAACAATTACTCCGACCACCAGCAACACAGAAACAGCCCCCCAAAAGCAACACAATCAAGACAAGATATCAAAATATTAAAGAAACCACTCGCTATCATGACAATTGCGTCTCCCTCCGTTGAAACCACCGGTCACAACTACGCCAACCATCGCTTGTTCCACGACAAGCCACTGAGGTAGAGAGATACGATACTGAGGCGTGAACGGAGAGAGGGAGACAATTTGGGATGTTATCAAGAGCAGCCAATATGGAACATCCTTGCCTTCATACGGATATCGAGTCGTCAAAGTGAGTGGATGACGACCTTGTTATCACCGGCTGTGGCCGGGTAACGACCCGTGATCCTTACTTTATTAGACAATATTTCGTTACAATTCTATTTGGAAAAATAAATCTTAAGGAATCTTTACTTTTTGAAATAGTAATAAGAACAGATTCAAGATAGATGGCCTTAGCGAAATTATACATCAAAATACGATGCATATAACTCAGGAGAACGGGTTAGTTTGGCTTGGCTCGTTTGATGCATAATGTCCTCGCCAATATCCAGTCTTCTAGCGTGGCTGTGTTAGTCTTAGAGACGCTAGTCTCAGAGTTGCTCAGCTTCTGGAGCACTTTCTCTTCTATCCGAACAAAATATCATAATTGAATACAAGGTCCTGTGGCTCGTGACCTCATCGCTGATGAGCAAGAACATCGTCAACACACTAAAATAATCGACGCATAAAGCAACGAAAGAAGACTGGATATTGACGAGGTATTTATTCATCGAGCAAACCAAACATTAATCGTCATCAATTAATCACCTTGTAACCATTCAAGCTCTGCCCCTGATAATGTTAACAAGAATTAACGAAACGCATCTCTTAGTGTCAGGCTTGGAGAGATAGTTTTTCATCTCCTTAGACGAAGAAAAACATGAGAAAAGTAGAGAAGATTTGTCCTCGAATAATTTCTGTCATTAAATGATATATATATATATATATATATATATATATATATATATATATATATATATATATATATATATATATATATATATGTCTACTTCTCTCTCACCGTAACTAATAATGAACATTGCTAAGAGAGAAAACTCCCAGCCGCATTGAAGATCAAATTTATGACTCTTCGTTTGGTGGTTATTCAGCATTTTCCTGGTGGCTTGATTAAGGGAATCAGTGATGCCACTACCAGACGGGAGGCGGGAAGTCCCTGGCTGACGGATTATGGGTCTCCCTCGCTACTACAGCTGGAATTGAAAGCAATGAAACTCCACGTCTCTTTGGCCAGATAAGAGAATGTGTAATTTGAAATATGAGAAAGGAATCAGGCATGTTTTTATTTGTATACGTCTGTGTGTGTGTGCATTCAACTAGTTGTTACTAGCTACTAACTAATTATTTTTCACACACACACACACACACACACACACACACACACACACACACACACACACACACACACACACACACACACACACACACACAAACACACACCTAGGAAGCAGCACGTAACAGCTGTCTAATTCCCCAGGTACCTGTTTACTGCTAGGTAACAGGGGCATCAGGGTGGAAGAAACTCTCCCCATTTGTTTTCCGCCATCGCCGGGGGATCGAACCCCGGTCCCCAGGATTACGAGTCCTGAGTTCTGTCCACTCAGCCACACCCCCCCCCCTTATGTGTGTGTGCGTGTGTGTGTTTACTTAGATATGTCTTTATGTTGTCGAACATCAGCTCTTGAGCTCAGGCTTTCGAACCTCTAGTTAATAATTAAACGGCTAATTTAACGTTAAGAATGCAGTAGGCGTATTCAATTGACACCTACTCTATATATATATATATATCTTTCAGACAGTTTACACAGTCTTGGACTATGTTTAGAAATAAAGAATACCTGCTAGTTGGTGGATAAGTTATTGCAGTGGCCTAATTTATTATTCAGAAGTTGGTAGATCTTCAGTTTAACACCAAACTATCTATAGTGACCATAATTACAAATCAGAAAAGAGAAGCAGCATTAGAGATTTAATTTTAGCCAGTTTAGTTTAATTTTATATAAGGCTGCCACGAATCCATGACAACATTGTGGAAAGGTTTACAATCTCAGCTTAGGGAGAGGGAGGATTGCAATTGTTGGAAGAGACAAGGTAGAAGAGGCAGATGATGCATTGATGAGAGCAGGAGAGTGGAGGGAAGAGAGCGAAATGAATGGGGGGTGTTCTGGGGCACGATAAAGACCCTTTCTTCCCATATTCCTTCACATAATTTCACTACTCCATATCTCAGCCTCCTACTTTCTTCTGACCCTATCCACTTACCCACACTCGATCACTCCCTTTCTCCCCTTTTATTTCACTACCCCCTTCATTTTCATGACCCCTTCACTTTCCTCACCCCCTTCACTTCTCTCATGCATGCCTCCTTACCCCTTCCACCACACTGTCTCTTCCATCCATTCAGCAATTCAGCCAGCAACCCATCCGGAGGCTGGAATTGACCAAACAGAACACATACTAAGAATGAATTAAGAGCCTATATAAGGACCTGATATATCTATGAGTTATCTCTTAAATAAACTCAAAGGAACAATTTCGAACTTAATGTGATAATAGCTGTAATGATTACTATTAATCATTGCAGTTATTATTATAATGATCAATATTCCCAGAGGATGTCAATGGAAAAAAGACAAACTTTCCTATAACTTTTATCTGACATAATTATAATAAAGCTTTATAATTTTTGGCTTTACGTCTGTGCTACTCTAATTGTATTTTCCCACTTTATTTTTGTTATTTGTTGTTTAACATATCTTTGATATATCGCGAGAGGTCTTTAACTTAGCCTCTGTAGCTTCATATCTCCTTTATATGCCTTTCTTCTGTCTTATTAAATACTATGTAGTGGTACTCGGAGACGCCCGTATCACTGTCTGCCCTCCCCCTCCCCGTCTCTCCTACTCTCTCATCTCTGTTTCCCTATTCCTTCTATCTTCTCATTTCCATCCCCCTCTTCTCCCCTCTCCAACTATCTCCCCAAGATCCCTTAATCTCTCCTTCCTTCTCCGCCCTCTCCCGCTTTCTCCTGATACTTCTCTCTCCCAGCATCCCCTTTCTCCTTCTCTTCTTTCACTCTGACTCAGAAAACGTAATACTGAATTAACTTTCATAGTTTCCAGTGAAGAAATCTAGGGCCTCGGCCAGCCACCTTTCACTGGAAATGTGGAGGGTGGGTGAGGGGGTGGGGGGTCACTAATGGACCTAACCTCCTCTTAATTTGACTAATAGGACCTAACCCGACCAGCCTATGTCCATCGTGGACCGTAGACCATTCACCCTACAAAGTTGGAAGAGGCTAACCTCAAGCGTCTGACCTCTAGCCTTGGACAGACTGATAGACACACGGGCAGACAAGCAGACAATCCAATAAATACACAGACATCATTTTTCTTGCCAAACATTTCAGATCTAAGTAGCCTAAAATATTTTTTCTCTTGTATTCTTTTGCAAAATACTTTTAGATTAAATATAATCCACGTTAGCTGCAAGTGGGCCTAACAGTATCAGATCTGTTGTATTGCGTCCCTTCACGCCTGTAAGTGTTGCTGATGTATTGCGTCTCTTCACACTGGCAAGTGTTGCTGGTGTATTATCTAAAAAAACATCAAGTGAATTTATTTTTTTCCACAACAATTGCTTTGTTCCGTGACTGCTTCCTTTTTTTACAGCATTTTTAGACGAATGAGACAATTTTCAGGATAACGTAGCCTATTAAGACTGGAGATTAAAACTGCAATACCGAAGATATCAGAGCGGCAGTATGGTCGTTGCTCACCCTTAAGATCTGGTGGCGTCGGGAGCACATAAAAAATCTTTTTGAACCAGTAAACAGTGAGAATAACAGATACGATTTTAAAGACATATGGTAGTTTCACGGCCAGGTAAATGGCTATTTTGACAATTTAGGCCAGATGGGGTGACAAGGCCAGATGGGGTGACAAGGCCAAATGCCATATCAAGACCAGATGGGATATGAAGGTCAGATGAGATGTTTAGGTTAGATAGGATATTGAGACCAAATGGGATGTTAAGGTCAGACTGGATTCCAAGGCCAGATGGAATATTAGGGCGAGATGGGAGATCAAAGCCAGATGGGATATCAAAGCCAGATGGGATGTTGAGAATTCGAGGAGCAACCGTGTGATTGAAAACTTTTCGCTTGAAAACTACTGAACTGGTGGTGAATGAAGATGAAGGGCGTAAGTGCTTGAATATTATTTATCTTTGAAAGCCTAGCCAAAGAGCTAGTGAAGAGGTGGTGAATTCAACTGAAGGTTAAAGACTTGTGAATTCAATAACTGCGAAAGCCTCGTCACCGATCCAGCAAATATTTAACTCAGGGTGTGAGTTCATTTAAAAATATTTGAGATCCAACTTTATTGAGCCGTGTTAGCCTGACGACTGTCAGACTCGCTGGTGAATGTGAAACACAGTTTTATTAAATATATTGCAACAAATACATCGTGGCTGATTAAAAAATATAATAAACAAAAATTGAGCTCGTCGCATAAGGTAAAATAAATGTGTACTCATCTAGTTGTGTTTGTGGGGAGGGGGGGGGGGGGGTTGAGCTCTGCCTCTTTGATTTGTGTGTGTGTGTGTGTGTGTGTGTGTGTGTGTGTGTGTGTGTGTGTGTGTGTGTGTGTGTGTGTACTCACCTAGTTGTACCCACATAGTTGTGCTTGCGGGGTTGAGCTGTGGCTCAACCCCGACCACACACAGACCAACGGGGTTGGTCTGTGTGTGTGTGTGTGTATGTACTCACCTAGTTGTACTCATCTTGTTGTGCTTGCGGGCGTTGAGTTCTGGCACTTTGGTCCCACCTCTCAACTGTCAATCAAGTGATGTACAGATTCCTGGGTGGCCTCTATCATATCTACACTTGAAACTGTGTATGGACTCTGCCTCCACCACATCACTTCCTAATGGATTCCATTTGTCAACTACTCTGACACTGAAAAAGTTTTTTTCTAATATCTCTGTGGCTCATTTGGGCACTCAATTTTCACCTGTGTCCCCTAGTGCGTGTGCCCCCTGTGTGTATGTGTGTGTGTGTGTGTATATTCACCTAGTTGTGTTTACGGGGGTTGAGCTCTGCTCTTTCGGCCCGCCTCTCAACTGTCAATCAATCAACTGTTACTAACTAATTTTTTTCACACACACACACACACAACAGGAAGCAGCCCGTAGCAGCTGTCTAACTCCCAGGTACCTATTTAGTGCTAGGTAATAGGGGCATCAGGGTGAAGGAAACTCTGCCCATTTGTTTTCCTGGCGGTGCCGGAGGATCGAACCGCGGTCCCTAGGTCCACGAGTCTAGAGCGCTGTCCATTCAGCCACCACGTGTGTGTGTGTGTGTGTGTGTGTGTGTGTGTGTGTGTGTGTGTGTGTGTGTGTGTGAGTGTGTGTGTGTGTGTGTGTGTGTGTGTGTGTGTGTGTGTGTGTGTGTGTGTGTGAGTGTGTGTGTGTGTGTGTGTGTGTGTGTGTGTGTGTGTGTGTGTGAATGTGTGTGTGGGGGGGGGGGGGTGCGTGCGTGCGTGCGTGAGGTCGGCAACAGAGTCCGCCACCCAAGTACGGAATACAAGAGCAATCTTGGTGCGAGCAAGAAGGGCTTCTCTGCCGTTTATTCTCCACTGATTGAATTATGTCTGAGCGAACCATGGAAAGACGGCGAGGAACTTTTAAGATGAAAAGGAAACAACTTGTCATTCTTATCTTTTTTTCACTTCGCTTTCTCACCGTTTTTCGTCGACATCAAAGTTAAAAAAAAAATAAAAGTTGCTTAGCTGAATCAAAATAGGTTGCTTCTGCAATTTCGTTTTTGACAATTGAAAGTGTAAGAAATGGGGAGATTTATACTTGAAAATTAATGTTTGTTTTGAAAAGGTCATAGATGAGTTTTATGGCAGTGGAGGTTACACCAACCCATCCTCCTGTTTAGATAGCCTTCTGGGTTACTATGTTGACCATTGTACATATATTGACGTAATGAACAATCGGATAGTAGAATTTGGTACTATTTATTTCATCCGGAAGTCTGGAAAAATAAAGCCAAAAAAACAAATTTAATAT
The DNA here is from genome assembly GCF_040958095.1 of Procambarus clarkii. NCBI lineage: Eukaryota > Metazoa > Arthropoda > Malacostraca > Decapoda > Cambaridae > Procambarus > Procambarus clarkii. The sequence continues at coordinate 11,197,921 of NC_091188.1, read as the reverse complement.
TCATAGGCATAGTAATAGCACACATATATGTACGATATAAAGCCTCAGATTGCGTGTACTGGTCTTAGGATGGTTAGGTTTTAGTTAGATTTACAAGCAACATAAATAAACAACCTTTACCGATTTGTCCAAATTCCACTATATATATATAAATATATATATATATATATATATATATATATATATATATATATATATATATATATATATATATATATATATATATATATATAATTAGTAGTATTAGTAGTCATCCATCAGTCATAGAGGACTATGGACTCATATATATAATGTTTGTTTTTACTATTAAGACAGCGAGTGTCGTGCGGGCGTGGGCGACTGCATGACTAACGACGTGAGAGGGTCGTATGAGAGAGTGCGGGTCCCTGGGAACAAATACAGCCACGCCATTTGCTCTCACAAAGAAAATCCATTACAGAAGGTGCGCTCAGAGAAACGTCTACGCGCCCATGCTAATACGGACGGAATTATATTGACTTCCTCGAGGGATCCAGTTCCTTTCAATTTCTCCATTTACGAGTGGTGGAAGGCATGGTTTGTGAAACTGAGGGAAATTGAGATTGAGTTATTAATCTTTAACTATTACCAGTTAGACTAAAAAAATCACTTATAAATGTATGACCTAAAAATATTATAACGGAAACATTATATTATATATATATATATATATATATATTATATATATATATATATATATATATATATATATATATATATATATATATATATATATATATATATATATATCAAAAGCAAATCTTCAATGTGATAAACACAAATATAGCTGGAGCGTGTGGGAGGTGCTCCACGTACTTTGATGATACATATTACCTCACTTCAAGACGATAGCGAGTAAGCAGATGAATCGTAAGAACTATTAAACCAATCTTTGTAGTTGTAACTAAGTTTTAAACTCTAGTAAAAATACCCCAATCCTCGTACAACCCCCTCACCCCACTCCCTTCCTTCTCTCTATCCTTCTCTCTCTCCCTCTCCCTCTCCCTCTCTCTCTGCCTCTCCCTCTCCCTCTCTCTCTCCCTCTCCCTCTCCCTCTCTACTGTCAAAGACCTTTACTGAAACTCCGATTGAAATTTGCAGCAGCAACTTGTCCAGCGACTCTGCCTTGACTCGAGTAATCTTCCTCCCTGGCCCGAGATCATGGATGAAACACGACGCTCATCATTTTGGGTACGAGACGGTACACCGAAAATTGCTCTGGAGGAAGACATTTTAAGTGGGCCACGTAATCTAGAGATAAATTGAATTGTTGCGTAAAGTGCCGTTTTTGTCCTGGCCTTTCTCGACGAGCCATCCTCAGTCTGGCTTGTCTGGGTGCTCTCGTGTAACCTTGTTGGAGCTCGGCGACTTAAGACCTCTAAACTCTTACTGATTTGACTCTTCTGTGCTCTCTTGATGAACGTTAACTGTATCAGGCTTGGCTGCGTTTTTTTGTAGAACCTGACTGAATCTGGCTTTCCTGTGTTCTCATTGAGCCTTACTGAATTTGGCTTGGCTGCGCTTTTTCGTAAAACCTTTCTGAATCCAGCTTGTCTGCGCTTACTCGTAGAACCTTACTGAATCTGGCTTGTCTGCGCTTACACGTAGTACCTTACTGAATCTGGCTTGGCTGCGTTCTCTTCTGATCCTTCTGGATTGAATGCGCTCTGTCGCGGAACGTTACTGATTCCGCTTTGGATGGTGATGTGACCCAGCAATCATCTCAGTGGCATTACTCCTGCCGTCTCTTGTACACCTGTCCTTGGGTCCCTCTTGCGGAAAATTAATGATGCTTGCTGTTAATGATGTAAATCTATCACCATTATAGCGGACTTCGTCACGCTGTTCTCTTAGTCGACGAATCGGAAATAAAAGTGATGACAATATAAAATGTTTTTATTAATTTTAGATCTTTGCCTTAAACATTTTTGTTTGTAAATTCGTCGAAATTTTTACTTGTATTTTCTCTCCTATCTTTCTCCTCTCATTATCTGTGAGAGACGAAATAAATTGTAAGAGAAGATGTTAAATTTGTCTTTCAAATGAATAGCGTAAATTTTTTCCGTGTACATTGAACATAATTTTCATTGATGTGTTAAGTCGCAGTGCTATAATGTTATTCATCATACGGTGTGGGAACCGACCTGTGAGATTTATATTTATTAAATTTGTTTGAATTTATATAGAATTTATATTTACATTAATTTATATATTTCGATAGCAATTTGTATGATGTTTAGCGGACTGTATTTCTGTAATATTCTCACAAATCGATTCTTACACATTACGGGGGGGGGGGGTTATATTAAATTTATATATATGCAGCCAATCAAACTACAGTTTTAAACTACATATATTAGTAATAAAATTATGAGGCCTTGTCTTATTGTACAGCAGGCTTAGTCCACCAGGTATAACTAGGATGTAGACACTAAATAATCCTCTTGCGAGGCTAGCTTCCAACACCTAAGTAACTGATGTACCAAGATTAATTCTTGTTTCCTCTTCTATGTTCCTGTCAAAAGGGCACTTGCTGTAAAACCGGAATTCTAATATATGACAGCTATATCAGATGAAACATTTGTTATATTATTAGATAAGGACCAAGGATTAATTACCTGGGTTGAGTCGTTGTCTCATGTCCTAACCGGAATTAATCATATCTACCTAACATTACTGGTCAATAATGACTTAGATAAGATTTCCAAAAGACACTTCCCTTGTGGTTGTTGACTGCGTGTTGATGTTGGTAGAAGCACTAATTTGATCTCCATAACACTTCGTCCAAGAGAGAATTATAGGAGTTCAATTTGCTCCAGCGACTCTGGTCTAACAACAATGGGTAGTTATTACAACTGTGTAAATCTCTGGTGTGCCCTAATTTCGACTATTGTATCCCAGCATGAAGACCTCATCTTCAGAAAGATATATCTGCTTTGGAGGAGTTCAACACCGGGCGACAAAACCCCTTCCATAAAGTCTAATTCCAGAACTAACTCTCAAACCAGGAACAGTTGAGGGCCTACAGGACACGGGACTAACAGCACTGCAAACCAGACAGGACAGCGCTAATCTCATCGAAACTTTTAAAATACGGAACAATTTGGAAGGTATTGATCCAGATCACATCTTCAAAAGGTCGGATGTAATTCAAACAAGGACCAAGGGCTTCAAGCTCAACAAGCCACAGTTTAGAACACAAAATACGAAATGCTTTTTCACCCATAGGGCTATAAATCCGTGAAACCGCCTACCCGTCGAAGCCGTCGATACAAAAACTTTGATGCAATTCAAAATCCAGTTCGATAAAGTAAAGCCTTGAGGTAAAATCAGGTAATTAGAAAACTCAGTAGATAAGCATAATAACACACACAGATAATATATTAAATCACATGTGAATGTAAGTTAATTTGAAAGAAATAGTATCGGTTTAAACGTTTTATAAAAATAACACAACATTCTAAAGAATTAACATACTCAGTAATATACCTTAGTTATATAAGAGGTATATTCATACCAAGAGGTATTTACCCCTGTTCTCGGAGGATATGCAAAGTATACTGTAGTCCTGATGTATATTTGGAACTTTTTTTAATTAAAAAAAAATAATCATGTTAGTTGGTCGATAAGCTTTAGTATTGTTGCCTCTTAAGACTCCGGAGGTTGATAGGTCGTGCGTTTAGCCCCTGCTTAGGAACGCATGAGGTAAGTTGTAAGAAAAAAGCAAGTAAAAATTAAGGAAAAACGTACTATAGTGCAAGGATAACCATGAGAAATTAAGAGGATAACCAGCACTACGGGCTCACCATAGCCCATGCTACTTGCAACTTTGTTCCAGGTAGCAAATCTTTAACAGCAACAACAACAGGAGGTTTGGATGAAAACAAATACGATTAGAAATATACAGAAGATCGAGATGATCCTCAATTCATGGGCTAGGGTCATGGGATGGCGCCAGACCGCTAGAGGAGATAGATGTCACAGCAGTATTAAAGAAAACGAGACAGACAGGAACCACACTATTATTTTATATATTCAAGAGTTCTTACATTCTTGTACAGTCACTATTAAGCGTAGCGTTTCGGGCAAGTCCTTAATCCTATGTTCCGTGGAATATGATCCCCGCGAAAAATCGTTTAACAACCAAGTACCCATTTTACTGTTGAGTTAAACAGAGGCTACAGTTAAGGATTTGCGTCCAGTAAATCCTTCCCGGCCAGGATACGAACCCAGGACAAAGCTCTCGCGAAACGACCAGGCGAGCGTCTTAACCACTATATATATATATATATATATATATATATATATATATATATATATATATATATATATATATATATATATATATATATATATATATATATATATTTATATATATATATATATATATATATATATATATATATATATATACATATATATATATATATATATATATATATTTATATATATATATATATATATATATATATATATATATATATATATATATACATATATATATATATATATATATATATATATATATATTTATATATATATATATATATATATATATATATATATATATATATATATATGTCGTACCTAATAGTCAGAACACACTTCTCAGCCTACTATGCATGGCCCGATTTGCCTAATAAGCCAAGTTTTCATGAATTAATATATTTTCTCTAATGTTTTGCATATTAAATGATAAAGCTACCCATTTCATTATGTATGAGGTCAATTTTTTTTTTATTGGAGTTAAAATTGACGTAGATATATGACCGAACCTAACCAACCCTACCTAACCTAACCTAACCTATCTTTATAGGTTAGGTTAGGTTAGGTAGCCGAAAAAGTTAGGTTAGGTTAGGTAGGTTAGGTAGTGTTATTGAGATAAAGGGTTTTACAGGTCTCCAGAATAGATCAAATAGGTCTGTGGGTTACAGAGAGGGAGAGGGATAGGTGGTGTGAGGGGGGGGGGGGATTTTAAATGGGACCCGTGTAGGTCAACTAACCACTGCTACGATGTTTTCTAATTTCTATGGTAATTTTATCGTTTATCATTCAAATTTTTCTCACATAATCTCGTTCAAGTTGATGCTCATCAAAACTTTTTAAAAATATCTAATTACTCTAAATAAAATTTGTTTCAGAGGAAAAACACACATGACAATTCTTTTTGTTTTGTTTCGCCTTTTTTTTTTTTTAAGCCACCACCGCTAGTTCTTCCACTCTCCCCATCCCCCATTTTCACTCGTCTCCTTTGTAAAAAGACAAGGAAGAAGGATGAGGAGTAGATATAAAATGCTAAGCAAGTAGAACTAAATAATACTTCATGGAGTAACTTATAAGTATTCAAATTGATATATATTTTTTGGTGTTGAGCTTAATTGCATATCAACATGAATGCTTGTGGACTGTCAGCCTTAGTCATCTCAATATATAAGCAAGACGACATCTTTTTCAAGGCCCCCAGGGGCCAGATTCACGAAGCAGTTACGCAAGCACTTAAGAACCTGTACATCTTTTCTCAATCTTTGGCGGCCTTGTTTACAATTATTAAGCAGTTAACGAGCTCCGAAGCACCAGGAGGCTGTTTATAACAATAACAACAGTTGAATGGCAAGTTTTCAAGCTTGTAAACTGTTTAATAAATGTAACCAAAGCCGTCAAAGATTCAGGAAAGATGTACACGTTCGTAAGTACTTGCGTAAGTGCTTTCGTGAATCTGGCCCCTGGTAACGCACAAACAACAAGACTCCACCAAAGATCACATCGTTCCTACACACTAGTCCATCACTAGACATGTCCTAACCAACAACTCCTAAGCAATCTACAGAGAACGACAATACAAGATAAAGAGATAGTCAAGCGATTACACATCAAGCACATATCAATAACTAGCTTATAATTAAGACCTGACCATTTTCTAGACCAAGACTGAACTTCCCCTTCACCTACTGCCTCAGGTGATATCGACTGAGTAGCACCTTATGTCACATGATCTTACCTAAGGGGCCTCGTAGCCTGGTGGATAGCGCGCAGGACTCGTAATTCTGTGGCGCGGGTTTGATTCCCGCACGAGGCAGAAACAAATGGGCAAAGTTTCTTTCACCCTGACTGCCCCTGTTATCTAGCAGTAAATAGGTACCTGGGAGTTAGTCAGTTGTCACGGGCTGCTTCCTGGGGGTGGAGGCCTGGTCGAGGACCGGGCCGCGGGGACACTAAAGCCCCGAAATCATCTCAAGATAACCTCAAGATAACCTAGAGCATATAAGATGAAAGCTTACTACTATGTATCAACTTTCCTTCTGCCTCTGTAGATTGTCATAGAGCTGTTTAACGTGTAATCAGTTACTCGCATCAGTCCAAATAAAATTGTAAAATTATATTTGGAGAATTATTTGGTTTTCTATTTTCTCCCAAAGCGAAGAAAAATATAAGAAATATATAACAAATTCGTAAACGAATCGTTGATCCAATCCTTTGTCTTAGTTTGGAGGTCAGATGCTTGGGGCTAGCCTCATCCAACTTTGCAGTCTGATTCCTGTGGGGTATGTGCCCAACACAGACGGGTTAGGGTTGTCAGAGTTCAAGAGAGAACAGTACGCCACGGTCACATACTGATCCCCCTGATGGTTTGAGCACTGGCTGCCAGCTTACATCTGGCTTAATATTTTGTTAAAAAAAAAATTATAAATAATTTTTTCCTTACAGTATTGTACCACTGGGCTCTGGAAAATTTTGATATTTTGCCCATAGCAGCAAAAACATGTAAGTTTTAAAATGTCATCTCGTGAGCTCATGTCCCTTCAGTTCCAGCTTCTTCCTTTCAGGCATTAGAGAATATGCACGAGTTAAATATATACTAGATAATGTTCTTTGCAAGAATAAAGAGGATTCAATACCTCTCGTATGAGACTAAATAACCGATCAAGTTACCCATCCATATGTACAGACTGGATAAATTGACATAACTAATCATCCCATATTCCCGATACCACGTCCTGGAATTATATGAATAACTATATTCTCGTCTGGGGTTTTAAGTACAATCTTCCAGTAATTTACACTTAAATCTTCACCGCAAGTCAAATCTCTTACCCGCAACGTTATGCACACATATTCACAGCTCAGTTACGCTCAATGTAAGTCAGCTCAGCTTCAAAGGGAAGATTATGTTCAACTCTAGCAACTTTAATATACTGAATTTAACATTACCTACATTTCTGACAAGTTAAAAGCTCTGATACGGGATATCAATGACGTTACTGAATGCTAAGGCTACTAGCCGTGAAAGACTCCTATGACCCAGTATATACCTTGAACATTAATCGTACGAGACGTGTATGTTGAGCCCAGTGGAATGTATATCCAGATTAGCATCTGAAGGACACGCTTCGGTTCTTCTTCTTGGCTCCTTTTTACTAACCACTGGCGTAGTAACAAAGTTTAATCGTCGGGAAAACATCCTGATGCCAACTGTAGACACACACACGATTCCGAAGGAGAGTTCTTGTTGTTAAAAGGTAGAATAGTTAGGAGAGCAGCCAATATGGTAGGCACTGACTCCAGTTCAAGATTACGGTGTGATCAGACCTGACAAATGTGGTGATTGGATGGGCATGCGAGCGCCCTACATGTTGACGTCAATCACTTAAAGTTAATAGTGTAGCAGAAAATATTTACGTTGAAAGTGTTGACTGTGTAGGAGCGCATTAGATATTGACAGCAAGCGCTGTCAATATCTAGTGCGCTCCTACAACGAGGTGGACCAAGACTGTCTACCTCGACGTCGTCGTTCACGATGTAAACAAGGTGAATGTAATCGTTCACCACGTAAACAAGGTGAATGTAATCGTTCACCACGTAAACAAGGTGAATGTAATCGTTTCATCCAACTTAAACAAGGTGAATGTAATCGTTCACTCCGTAAACAAGTGAATGTGCGTTCACGATGTAAACAAGGTGAATGTAATCGTTCACCAAACGTAAGACAAGGTGAATGAATCGTTCACGATGTAAACACGGTGAATGTAATCGTTCACAGATGTAACAGGTGAATGTAATCGTTCACGATGTAAACAAGGTGAATGTAATCGTTCACCACGTAAACAAGGTGAATGTAATCGTTCACCACGTAAACAAGGTGAATGTAATCGTTCACGATGTAAACAAGGTGAATGTAATCGTTCACGATGTAAACAAACGATGTAAACAAACTTTTGGGCAGACACAACAAGATGGAGGGCGTGGCGTACTGGGTGGCAGGACACTTAAAGTGAGATGATGGTTATTCCCTTACCACCCCCAAACTCCTTCTCATCTGGAAATGTAAATAGTTGGAAAGAGTATAATGTCTTGCACACCATCATCTTCCCACCCATATTCCATGATCTCCTTATCTTCCTATTCATCTCCCGACCTCTTCATCATCTCCTCTCTGTCATCTCCACACTCCACCACGATGGTCCAGGGTCATCAGCAAGCCACACGCACCACACTGCCAATCGTATTATCTAAGATTGGAAATTTCTGGCCGAGAAATGAGATCTGGATCCTGGTGGCAATATAGCTCGATGATGAGGCTGATTGTCCCCCCCCCCCCCCCCCCCCCCCTGTGGAAAATGTTGAGAGGAAGTTAGTGAAGCCAACCTAGGGACTCGAGGAGGGGTATGGATGTATATGTTCTTGGTGTAAGGCGCTGTGAATATGGCAGTATTATTGTTTGTAAAAATAAGTGAGTAAGTGTGCACTTCCTGTGAGTAACGGGTAACATATTTCATGACTTAAAAAAAGTTACATTGATTACTTAAATCGGTCTTCTTTTGCTTCGCGTTATGAGGTGTGCGAGTAATTGGTTGATTGATCATCATCTGATGTCGGTGTTGTGAGAAACTTTGCGGATATGTTAGTTCTTCTGCTATTCTTACGCAAGGTAAAAGTTACTTTAAACATTTGTGGGAGCCGAATATCATGAAAGTCTGTGTGTACTCCTCTACTCGTGTCTGCAGGACTGAGCTTCAGGATCATTAGAACATCTTGGACACTGCTTCTCTAGCCGCTGGTTGTTTAATGCTACGATTTCTGGCCTATTTCCTTTTCATATCTAATATTAAAATTATGAACGAACTTCACTTCTAAATCCTGCTCTTTTTAGATGATTCCATTTCCCCTTCATTCTTACACTAATATAAACTTTATAACGTCTCTGTGGCACTAACATCATGTTCGCGTTCCGGACTTGCTCTCACACTCATGGCGGGCAGAGTGAATAATTCTGTTATTTGCACGTTAATGGTGAGTTGTTCTACTTTTGGGAGCACAGCTTCAAGACTTTGTAATCTTCTCCCGCCAAACACACACCAAAACTACGACGTTGGTACAACGTCCGAACAAGTTTTAGTACTTCCTAACTAGTTTTAACAACTAATATAGCAAGTTGTAACAACGTTTAAATACGTCATAAACACGTTAAGCCAAGATGTAACAACTTTATTATAAGTTGTAATAAGCGAAAAATAGAGACAGTTTCGGTTTGTGTTTCCAGGGTTTACATCTTAGGCTTCATCTAATATGCAAGTGTTTATTCAACATTTCTCTTGTTAGGTCAGTGTCATGGGCTTTTCTCATGTGATTTTTAGAGGCACCTGATTGAAGATGACAGGTTAAACACCTCGAGAGTTTGGTCGACGTCTTACCTATGTACATAGATTGAAGATGACATCCTGACATCCTTCATGGAGGGGGGGGGGCAGGTGTTTTTCGGCCCGTTTTTAATGAAGGTCAGTGAGTTTTTTGTTTTATTTTATAGCATATGATGTCTGTGTTTTAGTTAGAAGTTGTGTTTTTTACTCCTTTACGGATTATTTCTTTCTTCTTTCTTGTATTCACTGAGTATGATGGAGTTGTAGAATAATTTTAGTAGCAGTGTTGTGGTTTCTATTCCTGGTTCAGGTTTAACATAATATAACCATAATATATATAAACTCTTCAAGTGGCCCCGCCTCCCTCCACAAGTGGCCCCGCCTCCCTCCACAAGTGGCCCCGCCTCCCTCCACAAGTGGCCCCGCCCCCCTTCCCTCTGTCCAAAAGGGGCCAATTCTTTCCCAGTAAATGCCGACACCTTTCTTTTAAATGTCTTTGCCACGTCGCGGCACTGACTCTCTCTCACAGACACTGTTACTCTCACTAGCACTGCCTCTCTCTCACAGGCACTCTCCCCCCCCCCTCCCCTCCTCTCTCTGGCACTGGCACTCGAAGGGCCTCATTACCGACCCTCGTGCTTCACTTAGCTTTGGAGGACCAACAGCTCAAGGGCTCAGGCCCACCCCAGTGGCACGCTCCGATGTGTGACCCACTCTGGTGGGTGACCCACTCTCCTGGGAGACCCACTCTGCTGAGTGACCCACTCTGCTGGGTGACCCACTCTCCTGGGTGACCCACTCTCCTGGGTGACCCACTCTGCTGGGTGACCCACTCTCCTGGGTGACCCACTCTCCTGGGTGACCCACTCTGCTGGGTGACCCACCCTGATTGGTGACCCACTCTGATGGGTGACCCACTCTGCTGGGTGACCCACTCTGCTGGGGTGACCCACTTTGCTGGGTGACCCACTCTCTTGGGTGACCCACACTCTTGGGTGACCCGCTCTCCTGGGTGACCCACTCTCCTGGGTGACCCACTCTCCTGGGTGACCCACTCTGATGAGTGACCCACTCTGATGAGTGACCCACTCTCCTGGGTGACCCACTCTCCTGGGTGACCCACTTTCCTGGGTGACCCACTCTGCGTTCCGACTCACTCCAACAACTCGAGAGACAGCCGGCCCTCAGTTCAGGCTTCAGGTGGAAACAACGCTCAAGTGACAAGCCAGAAGAAGCCTACACTGTGTCTCTCAAGTGAGCTTCAAGCGTCAGGGCTTCGACTCTCACCCCCGTGCATCACCTCGCCCTGGTGTCGGCTATTGATGCCAGCATCACTGCAAGATCCTGTTGATCACTGACCAGGAGAGGCGCAGTTAATGAAATTGATTTAGTGATTGTAATCTGTAGATAACATGGAAGGTTTATACGAGTCAATTGTACTCAAAATGTTTCCCACACGGCTCGTTGTTAAAAGGCTGAACTACGTTATTTTAGTTTACGATGGGTTGGGATTTGTTACGATTTGATAAAGTTGTAGATTAAGTTCAATAAGCAACATTTGCACAAAAAACTTTTTAAGTTATGGTTTGATTTCCACCCAGGACGAGAAACGTTTGGGCACGTTCCTTCTCACCTGATGCCCCTGTTTACCGGGAAGTAAGTAAGTACTCGCAAGTTAAGCAACTGTTGTGACTTGCATCATGGGGACGGTCAGAATAACTGGCCTAAGGGAATCTTGATGAAAACGGGACAAAGAAAACGTGGGGGGGGGGGGGGAACATAGTTTAAGACAACAGAAAATGTGGTGGAAACTGCTTCTAGAAGCAACATATACCTGACCTGACAAATATTAATCACCAGAAGAGACGACACCCCATGACTCAGAAACATGACATGGCTGGAAGATGACATGACTAAGATACATGAACATGGCTAAGAGATAACATGACCATAACACATGACGATGCAATAAGCGGTGATTGACTACAAACAAAACACAAAGACATATGACGTGTCTCAACCAAAACAGATGACACTGGTGCCAATCATCAAATTATTAAACACGGTACGAAACAGGGGTTACCAGAGCTGCGGGACCGGTTATACCAAGTAACACCGGTTGGATAAGGACGTTAGCGGGAGTGGCTGCGTCTTACAGACGCTTCGTATGTGCTTGGACGTCTCCGGCAGACACTTATTCACTCTTGTGCCACAAGCATTTTTATTTTGTTAAAGGCGACAATATCTTGTTATTTTGGGGGATTTTGGTGGAAGAAGGTGATGGATGTGGGTGAGGAGAGTGTTGAAAGTTGAGATATTATTTGAGAAGAGCGTGGTGTGTGAATTGAGAAGTGAGAGAGATAAGATATGTCTGAGGAATGAGGGATAAGGCAGATGAGAGTTAAGATGTAAAAAGTGAGAGATAATGGGTAAGAGTTAAGGGACAATGGGTGAGAGTTAAGATGTAAAAAGTGAGAGATAATGGGTGAGAGTTAAGGGACAATGGGTGAGAGTAAAGGTCAGAATGAGAGGCATTAGAGACGAGGGAAGTGACCCAATAAATACCGCAGGGATGTGTGTCTCTCTCTCAACCTCCCTTTTGTACACTCTTATACCTCCAGTTTTCATTATTTCGTTAAAAAAAAATCAAAACAAGAAAGCGCATAAATAAGAAAGGGAAAACCTCTGAGAGCAAATGTGTTTGTATTCGTCTGGGCTTTCTTTCCCGGGAGCCGGAATTTAAATTAGTTCCTTAACTATCTCACCACCACCACTACCACCACCATTACCACCATTACCACCACTACCACCACTAAGACCCACCAGCAACACTAGTCTTGGTGTTTACCCCATAACGAGGATAATGATAATCAAATTGTAACACCGTAAATTATTTTTAAATATATATATATATTAACATACAGAGTTGAGGCTAGCACGAGAGAGAATTGCTAGGGCCAGACATCCTGACGTTGGACAAGGGGTAACTTCATCAAAGTGTTAACTCTCACCTAGACCCAGGAAGTCTCTCTTCCTCTCCGTCCCATTCCCCTGTCACGCAGCTGTTTATTACAGTTATATGACTGCTGAACATGGCCCAGTAACATACTGCTCATGTGACGAAGCCTCTGATTTATGAATAATACGTTTTATTCTACTTACGATACTTTTCTCCTAACTGATTCGACTAGAACCCAAAATAAGACAGAACGAATGATCAATAAACAGTTTACACACGACTGGTTTGCTCTCCGTCGGCTTCTGTAGACACCACCTCATACTTTGTGGCTTCCTTCAGATATGTTCACTTAAATTTGCCTCGTGAGCAACGAGTCCGGTTATGGAGATACCCGGATAAAGGAATCTTCAGTACATATTTCCCTACTTCGCCATAGATAGTAGCGAATGTACTGATAGTACTAACCTGGTAGATGGATAATACTAACCTGGTAGAAAACGGGGATACCTAGAAATAAATTACTATGTATTAAGCTTTGACAGGGGAAACAAATGTAGTCCCACGTTGACTGCCGGCGTGCATCCATCTCTCAACCTGCCCGGCTGCCCGCCCGCCCCTCTCACTCCTCCCATGTCTTCACCCCCTTCACCGCTTGTCTGCCTGGATCCTCCCAATACCCATTCCCGGCCTGGAGGTGGTGTGGTGATGACAAAAGATCCTGTAGAAGGGGGACGCCTGGCCCAGTAAGTCAACAAAGTGCGAGACACTTGTCACACGCTCCGGACGTTTTCATCAATTCCCGTAAGATAAATTGCTGCAGGGGCTGCTCGTCCTCCCGGCGGGGGAGCTTGGGGAAGACACAGCCCAGGGTGGAGTGGGGGAACCCTCCACCTGCAGGGGAGAGGGAGGGGGGAACCCTCCACCTGCAGAGGAGAGGGGGAAGACTAGAGAAAGACGATGTTAAGACGGCAGCTGGGAGCTTTTACCTTTGGTAGCTTTCCACTAAACCATTACAACAGTCTTTCACCAGTAGTGCAAAATGTTATTTTAACTTGTTGCAAGATTATATCACATACCCGGGTTATCATAGTCCCGTAATGATGCCACCATCACGCCGCGCTAACGCGTTACCAGATTTACATAACATTAGCATAGTTGCATTTGACAGACACAGTCGCATCGCATTAAGTGAAGCGCTGTCTCTATCTCTCACAATCCCCCCCTCTCTCTCTCACAGCATCAAGCATTACCGACACATCTATTCAGTCCCTTCGAGATGTCTGTCAGGTTTTCACCACGATCTTTAATAATGCCTGCATCCCATCTATTCAGCCCTCAGCATAGCCATCCCCAGCCCTCAGCATAGCCATCCCCAGCCCTCAGCATAGCCATCCCCAGCCCTCAGCATAGCCATCCCCAGCCCTCAGCATAGCCATCCCCAGCCCTCAGCATAGCCATCCCCAGCCCTCAGCATAGCCATCCCCAGCCCTTACCACAGTCGACTTCAGCACGCAGCATAGTGATCTTCAGCTCTTAACAGTCATCTACACAGCCTTCAGCAGTCATCTCCAGAAGTGGTAAAGCTTGGAGTAAACAAGTAACTACATCTCAGACACCGAGTGAGGGCTTTCTTCAGGTTGTTCCTCTGAACTCCTCCTCTATCACTCTCAACTTTTACTCCGCTCTCAGTGTGCTTGGAAGACCCTTTGTTGCTTATCCGGGGACATCAAGACGGTTTGACAAAGTTTGGAGCCTGGTTATTGTTATTCAACTTCCTTTGTACTGCTTTTCTAAAACGCTCGTTCTGTCATCTGCTCTACCGCTCTCGCCCTGTCATCTGCTCTACCGCTCTCGCCCTGTCATCTTCTCCACCACTCTCGCCCTGTCATCTTCTCCACCACTCTCGCCCTGTCATCATCTCTACCACTCTCGCCCTGTCATCATCTCTACCACTCTCGCCCTGTCATCTTCTCTACCACTCTCGCCCTGTCATCATCTCTACCACTCTCGCCCTGTCATCATCTCCACCACTCTCGCCCTGTCATCATCTCTACCACTCTCGCCCTGTCATCATCTCCACCACTCTCGCCCTGTCATCATCTCCACCACTCTCGCCCTGTCATCTTCTCCACCACTCTCGCCCTGTCATCTTCTCCACCACTCTCGCCCTGTCATCTTCCTTACTGTTATCGACCTTATAACAAGAGAACAGTATACATCATAACAGTATAACATGTTTGGACATAGCAAAGACCAGCGAGTCTAGCAGTCGACACTGTGAACTCACATCTCCTACGGGTGCTATAACAATGGCCGAGTCAGGTCAGATCAAGAGCTTACAGGAGATAATGATGTCAGAAGTACAGCCTCGCTAATCCGCTTGTGATGATTCATCTACATCAAAAAACGTGGCAGAACCTTCGCATTCTTGTTCGAATGCGAACCTTCGAACCTTGTTCGCATTTGTGTTCCTCACGTGTGCCCCAAAGAATGAGGTGATTTGGTGAAATGCTATGCCCAAGATTACCATCCGAGTTGCCGTCGGGGAAGTGGCTCAAATAGCCTCGGCTATCACTTCCTTTTGACGGCCGTGATGGTCAAGCGGATTAAGGCGCCCTGTAGTTACCAGTTGCGTTGCTTCTGGGAGTATGAGTTCGAGTCACTTCTGGGGTGTGAGTTTTCATTCGCATATAGTCCTGGGGACCATTCAGGCTTGTTCGCATTTGTGTTCCTCACGTGTGCCCCAAAGAATGAGGTGATTTGGTGAAATGCTATGCCCAAGATTACCATCCGAGTTGCCGTCGGGGAAGTGGCTCAAATAGCCTCGGCTATCACTTCCTTTTGACGGCCGTGATGGTCAAGCGGATTAAGGCGCCCTGTAGTTACCAGTTGCGTTGCTTCTGGGAGTATGGGTTCGAGTCACTTCTGGGGTGTGAGTTTTCATTCATATATATATATATATATATATATATATATATATTATATATATATATATATTATATATATATATATATTATATATATATATTAGTCCCAAGCTAATAGTAGTTTTCAACTATTTACTGTCAGACTCCACCCGACACTGTCAGACACCACCCGACACTGTCAGACACCACCCGACACTGTCAGACACCACCCGACACTATCAGACACCACCCGACACTGTCAGACTCCACCCGACACTGTCAGACACCACCCGACACTGTCAGACACCACCCGACACTATCAGACACCACCCGACACTGTCAGACTCCACCCGACACTGTCAGACACCACCCGACACTATCAGACACCAACCGACACTGTCAGACTCCACCCGACACTGTCAGTCTCCACCCGACACTATCAGACACCACCCGACACTATCAGACTCCACCCGACACTGTCAGACACCACCCGACACTGTCAGACACCACCCGACACTGTCAGACACCACCCGACACTGTCAGACACCACCCGACACTGTCAGACACCACCCGACACTGTCAGACACCACCCGACACTGTCAGACACCACCCGACACTATCAGACACCACCCGACACTATCAGACACCACCCGACACTATCAGACTCCACCCGACACTGTCAGACACCACCCGACACTATCAGACACCACCCGACACTGTCAGACACCACCCGACACTATCAGACTCCACCCGACACTGTCAGACACCACCCGACACTGTCAGACACCACCCGACACTGTCAGACACCACCCGACACTGTCAGACACCACCCGACACTGTCAGACACCCCCCGACACTATCAGATTCCACCCGACACTGTCAGACACCACCCGACACTATCAGACACCACCCGACACTGTCAGACACCACCCGACACTATCAGACTCCACCCGACACTGTCAGACACCACCCGACACTGTCAGACACCACCCGACACTGTCAGACACCACCCGACACTGTCAGACACCACCCGACACTATCAGACACCACCCGACACTGTCAGACACCA
Source organism: Procambarus clarkii (assembly GCF_040958095.1). Lineage (NCBI taxonomy): Eukaryota > Metazoa > Arthropoda > Malacostraca > Decapoda > Cambaridae > Procambarus > Procambarus clarkii. The sequence goes on along the minus strand of NC_091188.1, from coordinate 11,181,335 downwards.
CCCGACACTATCAGACTCCACCCGACACTGTCAGACACCACCCGATACTATGAGACACCACCCGACACTGTCAGACACCACCCGACACTATCAGACACCACCCGACACTATCAGACACCACCCGACACTGTCAGACACCACCCGACACTATCAGACTCCACCCGACACTGTCAGACTCCACCCGACACTGTCAGACACCACCCGACACTAACATAGTTCAGTCATCAACATGAAGCATGATTGTGGGTTCAGTACCTTCCAGCGCCCAGCATTACTCAGGAGCTCCTCGTCCTTAATGTCTCCTTTGAGTGACGAAGCCAAAACACGAAACTTCAATCGGAGTCCTCAGTAATGTGTGAATTTGCCGCGTGTTGGAGACGCTTGAATATTTCCGTCTTAGACTCTTCATCATAAACTCGAGTCCTCAGTCCGTTAAAATAAAACGAGAGAGAGAGAGAGAGAGGGAGAGAGAGAGAGAGAGAGAATTATATATTAAACGAAATGAGAGACAAAGTAGGATAGATAAAGACGGTAATCAAGACATACCAAAGACAGACAACGTCTTAAAACTGCAAAAGGAGTATACGACGGAGCGGCGTGGAATGCAAGTTACTGCAGCTGTCAAGCCCTCAGCGGTGCGAGCGCTGAGGGAAGCTTTGGGAGTAGGCGCCTGCTTGCTGCTGCTGCTGCTCCGAGGTGATGGGTGGATTAGCCAGAGGAGCAGCGGGTGAGCACCTCACTTTATACTTTATACCCACCACGCCACTGTTACAGCCCCGTTCCTGTGCCAGGTAAGTCCACTACGGGCTCACCATAGCCTATGCTGCTTACAACTTTTGGTTCCGAGTGGCTGAATTTAAAACAACAATCACTGGTATACCCTCCATACTCAACCCACCAGCACACTCTCCATCCCTAACCCACCACAGGCACATCCCCAACCCACCACCACCACCTTAGCCCACCACCACCACCACCACCCCAGCCCACCACCACCAACCACCCCAGCCCACCACCACCACCACTCCAGCCCACCACCACCACTCCAGCCCACCACCGCACAACCCACCACCGCCGCACCACACCACCACCACCCCAGCCCACCACCGCCCCACCCCGTCGACTTCACCTCCACGGGGATACACAATTTGCATTTAGATCTTCCATTACCTTAAGGGGGTGAGCAGAGGAATTACAGATTTTGCATGCAAAGATTTCTCTCGGGGGATATTCTCCGCAGGGCTTAGCCGATAGGAATCAACTCTCTTTTTCTGATATCGACTCAGACATATGAATGAGCATTACTTGCTTTTTTTCCCCGATATGAAATGCGACATATTTTTTTCCTTATCATGGGTAACATAAGCGTCCTTTTTCGAGAGGGCGCTCCAGAGAAAGGGGCTGATTGGGGAATGGTTATGTCTGAGAGCTGTTAGGTCGGTTAAAACTCGGTACCTGAGCGGGAGTTCTCGCAGGCGGTGGAGAATCCTCGTCCTGTTCTTAGTGCCTATAATGTACATGTTTTTTTGCGCTTGATTGATCTTACTTTGTTGGGCAACTTGTTTCTTAAAACAGGAGTTTGAGGAGTGCTGTTTGTGTGTGTGTGTATTTACTATTTTTATTTATTATTTGTGTGAATTTACTAATTTTTATTTATTATTTGTGTGTATTTACTATTTTTATTTATTATTTGTATCTGCAGAATCGAGCTATTAGCTCTTGGACCCCGCCTTTCTAACCAATTTATTTTAACTCTATTATGTCTATTACATATATTTCTCTCGAACACACACACATCCCCAGGATTCAGCCCGTAGCAGCTGTCTAACTCCCAGGTACCTTTTTTACTGCTAGGTGAACAGGAGCGCCAGGGTGAAAGAAACTCTGCCCATTTTTTCTGCTTCTGCCGGGGATAGAACCCGGGCCTTTAGGACTACGACCCCAGAGCGCTGTCTACTCAGCCACGAGACTCCCCCCCCCCCTATGTGTATGTGCGTGTATGTGCATGTTTAAAATGTGTGCCTGCAGGATAGAGCTATTAGTTCTTGGGCCCCGCCTTTCTAACCGTAGGGTGCCTAAAGTAGGACCCCCGACCTATTTTTCTCTGTAATTTATACTACATATGTTTATCTCTAGTACACACACACACACATTCTCAGGATGTAGCCCGTAGCAGCTAGTCTAACTCTTAGGTACGTATTTACTGGTAGGTGAACAGCGACATATGGTGAAAGAAACTACCCATTTGTTTCTGCCTCGGCCGGGAAACGAACCCGGGCCCCTCTTGATCCCCATAAGTATTATGTATGAAGTGATTATGTCCTCCCTGTTTATCCTGTCTTCCAGTGACATGAGGTTCAACTCCTTTAGTCTTTCCTTATTCCTTATTCCTCTCAGCTCCAGGACTAGTCTGGTGGCATCATTATGCGGAACTCTGGTGCCGCACGTTACAAAATTGGTATGACATAAACAGTATATAAGATTATGAATACCTCATGGTTCAGGTTACTAAAGGCAGTTCTTATGTTGGCCAACGTTGCATATGCCGCTGATGATATTCGGTTGATGTGGACTACTTTTTTATATCTTTTTCTGCTACATTTATTTACAAAGCTAAGCAGCACATGTACATTCTCATCTGTCTTGCATTGACAGTGTTAGAGATCTGTTCTTCATATTGTACAGTGGGTTATTGAGCACTCAACCACGGGTTATTGAGCACTCAACCACGGGTTATTGAGCACTCAACCACGGGTTATTGAGCACTCAACCACAGAAGGTGATTGAGGTGCTTTTAGAGTACACGCCAGGATACATACATGTTATGTACTACATAGACAGGCTCAGAAAGTTGGTACAGTACATAATGAGTTATTGAGCATTAGACTACGTAAGGTAATGGGTGGTATGTTCGGTGTACTGTTACAGCCCCGCTCCTGGGCCAGATAAGTCCACTTCGGGGCTCGCCATAGCCCGTGCTGCTTAGAACGTTTTGTTCCGAGTAGCTGAATCTAAAAAAAAAAAAAACAATCCTGACAGATCCCTGTGTACTGCTGTGCTGTGTACCTTGTTTATATTTACCTCAGCAGCTGTGGACAAGGATGCTGATCATTCCAATCTGTCAGCGTCTTTTACGGGTACTTGGAACAGAATGGATACATTTACCACATTTACCAATGGTGTCCCGCTCGTGAGAGTTGTCAACGCACCGCGGCTCTCTGTTTTCTATGTGTGTGTGTGTGTGTGTGTGTGTGTGTGTGTGTGTGTGTGTGTGTGTGTGTACTCACCTAGTAAAGGTGTGTGTGTGTGTGTGTACTCACCTAGTAAAGGTGTGTGTGTGTGTACTCACCTAGTAAAGGTGTGTGTGTGTGTGTGTGTGTATGTGTGTGTGTGTGTGTACTCACCTAGTAAAGGTGTGTGTGTGTGTGTGTGTGTACTCACCTAGTAAAGGTGTGTGTGTGTGTGTGTGTGTGTACTCACCTAGTAAAGGTGTGTGTGTGTGTGTGCGTGTGTGTGTGTGTGTGTGTGTGTGTGTGTGTGTGTGTGTGTGTGTGTGTGTGTGTGTGTGTGTGTACTCACCTAGTAAAGGTGTGTGTGTGTGTGTGTGTGTGTGTGTGTGTGTGTGTGTGTGTGTGTGTGTGTGTGTGTGTGTGTGTGTGTGTGTGTGTGTACTCACCAAGTAAAGGTGTGTGTGTGTGTGTGTGTGTGTGTGTGTGTGTGTGTGTGTGTGTGTGTGTGTGTGTGTGTGTGTGTGTGTGTGTGTGTGTGTGTGAGGCGCGAGGAGGGGGGAGAGAAGGGACACCTGCGCATGATCACCTAAATTAAACAAACAGTTGCTCACAGGATCAAGCACTGAACACCTGAGATCCCCCGCTTTTGAGAGCCATTAGCTGTCCAAAAGCCAATGCTTGCTTTATAATGTACCGCCATTAACAAACTTTACAACGTACAATACAGTACAATACAATTTTATTTAGGTAAGGTACATACATACAATGAATTTTTACAAGGATTGTTAGACTTATAGGTAGAGCTAGTACATACAATGCCTAAAGCCACTATTACGCAAAGCGTTTCGGGCATGAAATAATACATACATAATACATAATACATACATAATACATAATACAATCGCTGTACCAGCCAACAATAAAGTCCCCGAAAAATCCCAATTGATTTTTTAAACTCTCGTGTAGCAAACATTAGGTTTCAACGGTACTAAAAATATATATATATATATATATATATATATATATATATATATATATATATATATATATATATATATATATATATATATAAACCGCTGTTTTGGCTATCACGTCCCATAAAATTGGAAGAATTTAAATATATTTTGGATGATATTGTTGACTACGACTATTTGCAACTTTTTTTGAACACTGACGCCGTGTAGATAGTAATCGCGTTATCTTGAATTTGTGGACCCAATTATCAAAGAGTTTTGTACAATTCGAACGAAGTAATGAAGTTGAGCTGAGCTCGTGTGTAACAGAACTCACGGGTCAGTTTGTTAATTAGATTGGGTAATGCTGTTTTGATTCGCATTTGTATGTTTGGTATACCGCGTGAGATCTGTTTGGTATACTGTAATATGATTGGTATACTGATTGTTTAATAACAATCACGTTTAATACCATTTGTGGCATATAAGTGAGGTTCTTGAAGAGTTTTATGGGTGAACTTCTAAACAAATTCTAAGTACAAAAGGTATCAAAGAGACAATTAAAATTGGTCCAAAACAGAGGAATACCTGAGCATAACAGCCGACGCATGACAGCCGACGCATGACAGCTGACGCATGACAGCCGACGCATAACAGCCGACGCATGACAGCTGATGCATGACAGCCGACGCATGACAGCTGACGCCTGTTAGCCGACGCATGACAGCCGACGCATGACAGCTGACGCATGACAGCCGACGTATGACAGCTGACGCATGACAGCCGACGCATGACAGCTGACGCATGACAGCTGACGCATAACAACCGACGCATATCAGCGTTCACTGACGGAGAGAGAATAATGATGTGGCGAAATATACATAAGGTAACTAAATGGGGAACTGGCGGTGCCCGGGTCTCACTATCATCCCCTTCCCCTCTCTATCCCAATCTACTCCCCCCCTCCTCCCCTCCCTCATCTCTCCCCCTCATCTTTACCCCTCTACACTCACTCTTTCTAACTCTCTTTGTCTCATAAAATGTAATACTTTAACCTGAATGATTTCACGTTCATAAATTTCCACGAAAATGCGCGAATAAAAGATTGGAAAAAGCATCAAAACTCTATGGCAATTACCTTCTCGATTTCATTCCGAACCTTCATGAAAATTACAGGTTGGTGGTTGGGTCGCTATTGATGCCGATATTTTGGTATAGCCTGGCACTTGGGCTAATTTCGACTGGCTTATGACACTCCCATACCCCAAATGTTGCATGTTGGAAAGTTGGGTAAGGCTAGCCCCTAGCGTCTGGCCTCCTACTTTGGACAGGCAATATATCGCCAGTGAGTAACGTAATTGGGGCCACAAATCCCTATAGGTGGTGGGAGGGGGGGAGGGGTCATATATAAATGCGAAACACCTCTTTCTCTCTATATGGGTCACATCTTGTAGGGGAGGGGCCACACATCCCTATAAGGGGGGCCACATATATCATTATAGGGGTCACGTCTCCATTTATGGGCCTCATATATCTGCCTATAGGAACCACAGCAACATAAATTCAACTTTAATCTCTGAGAAAATTCTTGCGACGTCTCTGATGCTCCGGCCTCGTTAGGACCTTTTTCATCCTCTTGTCTCCTCTTCGCTTCCCTTAATCTTCCTTAGGAGGCTAAAACATCTTCAGGTTATTTCCGTGTCTTCCTGCGACGTTCCTAAGTCAGCCGAGCGAGCGACACACTGCTCTGTGAGTCAGCAAGAGCGACACACACTGCTCTGTGAGTTAGCAGAGCAACACACACACTGCTCTGTGAGTCAGCAGAGCGACACACACTGCTCTGTGAGTCAGCAGAGCAACACACACTGCTCTGTGAGTCAGCAGAGCGACACACACTGCTCTGTGAGTCAGCAGAGCAACACTGCTCTGTGAGTCAGCAGAGCGACACACACTGCTCTGTGAGTCAGCAGAGCGACACACACTGTTCTGTGAGTCAGCAGAGCGACACACTGCTCTGTGAGTCAGCAGAGCGACACACACTGCTCTGTGAGTCAGCAGAGCAACACACACACTGCTCTGTGAGTCAGCAGAGCAACACACACACTGCTCTGTGAGTCAGCAGAGCAACACACACACTGCTCTGTGAGTCAGCAGAGCGACACACACACTGCTCTGTGAGTTAGCAGAGCAACACACACACTGCTCTGTGAGTTAGCAGAGCAACACACACACTGCTCTGTGAGTCAGCAGAGCAACACACACACTGCTCTGTGAGTCAGCAGAGCGACACACACACTGCTCTGTGAGTCAGCAGAGCAACACACACTGCTCTGTGAGTCAGCAGAGCGACACACACTGCTCTGTGAGTCAGCAGAGCGACACACTGCTCTGTGAGTCAGCAGGAAGACACAGTCTCTCTGCAAGCATAACGAGAGCTATTATTCAGTAACTTACAGACATTAACAATTACGAATCACAAAGTTATCATGTAATTATCTATGTAAATATTATTGCATCATTATAATAATTGTGGCGGAGACGAGGTATTTTCTTCCCTCCTTCAACAAGGGATGAGAAGGATGAGGAAATGGGACACGCTCGCATTTCTCACTGAACGAAGGTCAACGTAAAATGTATTGCTTGAAGGATCATTTTTGTACCTTTTTCAAAGTTTTGTGTCTACCAAAACTATTGTCAGTGAATGTAAGTGTTTTGTAAATGATAACTGATAGCGGTGCATGTTTTACCCAACAGATATCCGAGTTATTGTGTAGCTTGTGAACGGATTAAAGTGCACAGATGTGGAGCTTGTACCATCTGAGTGACATTTAATATAAGTGTGAGACGCTCGCTTAAGTAAGCATGATGATACTCTTCCTCTGTATACGCTCTTAGGTGTACTACTTTGCCCCCTATTTGTCAGCGGGGCTAATGGGGTGTTGGGGGAGGGCAATGACTGCCTCTTGAAGTCAGTCGGGCACCATGGCTGCTTCCTCAAGTCACGACGAGATGACGTTGCCTCCAAGTCAGCAGTAAGGTGACGCGGTGCATAGTTTAAGTCACCAGGATGGTGCATTGCATTCGTTTGGTCCAGAAAGGCGACACTGCGTGCTCCGCAGTACAGTACAGTATAGTACCTTACCTCTGCAATTCATCATGGTAATGCTGTTTCTGATCAGTATGACACACATCCTCTGATCAGCAGAGAGATAACCAGCCTCCATAACTCAGCAGACGCGCGCTCAACGACACCCGGTTTATCTATGCAATCATCAACAAATCGAAATCAAATTTACCGGTTGGGCTCCATCACAATAATTAACACATCACTCTTGGTAAAACGAAAACATTTACATTTCAATTGAAAAATCATTTAAATGTTTTACATCTTCCTTTTTTAATGCTTACCAGTCAGGTCAAGGTCAGCCTTTGGAAGGGTGACCGCTTGGACACACACATACTCGAAAATAAATCAAAATTTCCAATACTATTTTTGCTGCCCTAGTGAATTATTATAGCTGGACAAAATCTTTTTTAATTTGTCTGCCTTCAAAGAAACATATTAAACTAGTAAAGACCAAATATAGCAAATAACATTATTGTTTTGGTTCAAAATATCTCAGAAGTTAATTCGTGGAGATTCAGACGTGTTTTATTTAGTGGATAACGCAGAGGAGATTAAATTTATGTGGCATACATTAATTACTTTTGAGAATAATTCATCGCAGTGGCTTCGTTGTTCATGTGTTAGCGAGAGGATGAGCTCAGGAGGTCTGTATATGAGGAGTTTGAGTGAATATTCTAATAATGTGGAGTGTAAAGTTTGAGTGCATGTTTGAGTGATGTCGGTTGTTTGGTAGAGTGGGAGTGTCTGTTTGAGTGACGTGGAATGTTTGTTGATGTTGGAGTGCATATTTGAGTGATACGGAATGTTTGTTGATGTTGGAGTGCATATTTCAGTGACGTGGAGTGCTTGCTGATGTTGGAGTTCATGTCTGAGCGATGTGGAGTTCGTAATTAAATAATAGCCTAGTGCACATGTATAAGATATTAGTGTACGTATTTTAAAAGTGAACAGTGATGTTATGTGTGGTCCTAGAGTATAGGCTTTAATAGTCTTACGTCCAAGTGTAAAGGTATACGAGTGCAGGTGTAGGGGTGTAGAAGTACAGGTGTATGGTGTAGGGGGGTTTATGAGTGTAGCTGAAAGGGGCTGTGAGGGTACAGGTGTAGGGTGTATAACGCTGCAGGTGTCGGGTGTAAAAATTTCAGATATAGGGATATATATAAAAGTGCATGTGTGTGTGTGTAGGGCTGCAGGTGTAGGGTGTTGGGCTGCAGGTGCTAGGATGTTGGGCTGAAGGTGTAGGGTGCTGGGTTGCAGGTGTAGGTGAGGGTTTAGTGAAGGCGAACATGGCGGATGAATGTGTAGTGCGTTCCTATATAGTGAGATTAAAATGTATATGTTGTCATAATGTAGGTTGGCATGGTATGGGATGGTGTTGGAATACTAGTGTGAGTAGCCTGAGCGGGCAGGTGTGTGTGGTGAGGCTGGGGTAGGTGTGGGTGGGGCAGGTGTATATGGTGGGGGGTGGGGCAGGTGTGTTTGATGTGGGTAGAACAGGTTAGAATAGACAAATGCCATCTATTTTTTCTTATCTTTCGTGTCGAGTCTTGTACGACCGTGTCAGTAGAAGTCAATCATGTATTGTTGTTATTTCAGATTCATCTACTCGGAACAAAAATGTTCCAAGTAGCACGGGCTATGGTGAGCCCGAAGTGGACTTACCTGGCACAGGAGCGGGGCTATAACCTTGAAGTCAGTCAGATTCGTCAGGTACTCGTCTTCCCTTATCCAAACCCTACGATATCAGTGTATTCGGCTATCCTCTTTCTGTTGATCTTCTTCAGTGCATTTCAAGTAGTGTCAATGACCCAGGACTGAAGACTAAGGCCTCATATTAATATCGCCTGTCTTGAATAACGTATGCAAATTTCCGGAACCATAGAGGCTTCCTTGTGGCATATTATAGACCCCTATAGAGAGGGTGGCATAGCATCCCTACTGTCTGTTTCTATATCAACGGCGAAATATTTGCCTGGTACTCTGGTGTGCTTATAGCAAATTTGTCCAGGCGTTTCGTTATCCTTCCTTGGTTAATGTCGTGTCATCCATAATGGCTTTCACCTTCCCTTCCCGGCATGCTTTATCCCCCCCTTCTTAATGGCTCGATCCTGAAGCTCTCCTGAGATTTCCTAATGTAAGAGCTCAGTCATTTTTTTGTGAGTTTTTAAATTGTGTGTGTGTGTATGTGTGTGTGTGTGTGTGTGTGTGTGTGTGTGTGTGTGTGTGTGTGTGTGTATGTGTGTGTGTGTGTGTGTGTGTGTGTGTGTGTGTGTGTGTGTGTGTGTGTGTGTGTGTGTGTGTGTGTGTGTGTGTGTGTGTGTGTGTGTGTGTGTGTCCGTGTGTGTGTGTGTGTACTCATCTTGTTGTACTCACCTAATTGTGTTTGCGGGGGTTGAGCTCTGGCTCTTTGGTTCCGCCTCTCGACTGTTAATCAACTGGTGTACAGGTTCCTGAGCCTACTGGGCTCTATCATATCTACACTTGAAACTGTGTATGGAGTCAGCCTCCAACTCATCACTGTCTAATGCATTCCATTTGTCAACTACTCTGACACTAAACAAATTCGTTCTAAGATCTCTGTGGCTCATTTGGGCACTCAATTTCCACATGTGTCCCCTTGTGCGTGTGCCCCTTGTGTTAAATAGCCTGTCTTTATCTACCCTATCAATTCCTCTGAGAATCTTGTACGTGGTGATCATGTCCCCTCTAACTCTTCTGTCTTCCAGCATGCGCGCGTGTGTGTGTATTTATAACATATAAAGCTGTTATAAATACACACACACACACACACACACACACACACACACATTGGTTCCTGCGACGGCGCTGGAATCAATCGTATTGGCGTTTGCCTTTCCTTTGGAGACTTTCGGCGCCGTTGAGAGGAGGGACCTGCTGCATGGGTGACAGCTTCCCCCCCCCCCCCGTATCAACCTACCCTCGGTTTGCGCCCTGGAGAGGCCACTCCAGACCGACACCAGAGCGCAACTCCATAATCTCCTGAGACTGATGGATGCCTACTGAAGCTGTCACTCTAGCAACCAGGCCAAGATGTTCACACTATAGGGATCGAACTCACAAACTATATATGCTGGTAGTCAATCTAAACTTTAAACCTTCCCTGGAGAATCACTTCTGAGTCTAATGGCAATTCGCACTCCAGATTCATCACCTAAATTACACCTGGCGAAGAGGTAAGGTTTGATTAGAAGTGCATTACGAGCCCTCTGTATAAACAATCATACGAGGATGTTGAACGATAATTCGAGAGAAGATACGGTCGTTTACAAGAAATATCATTTCCAGGCAATAGGAGAGTGGAGAAAATTGGACTGACGCGTATTCCCACAACCCATCAACCATCCATCAAGCGAAGCCTAACCATAAAATATTGTCCGTGTCTCCCACAGCTCCCCAGGCTATAATTTACACAAGCCTCTCGCAAGACACAATTATATTCCCACCAAGACGTCCATGACAGCGCCGGCAGTGCCCACAGGAAGCTCAATTATCCGGAAAACAGAGTTTCAAGAGAGAGAGAGAGAGAGAGACTGAAGGAAACACCAATATCAACGCCCTCTTTGCCCTCATCACCGTGCCCGCTTGTGACATCAGTCTTGCTTCGTATAATGAGTATTTTATGATAATGTATACTAGGTTATTACAGCTAATGGTCATAGGGTGGTGGGGGTCAGGTTGGTCTAAGGGGATGGGAGTAGGTAAATAAATAAGGTGATAAATGATTAAGGAGTCTAGGGCAGAGGGAAGGTAGGAGTGAGAAAGTATAATATTATATTCAGGTTCTGTGATCGGAGGGGAAATTGCAGTTAACGTGACTGAGGAAGGGAGGGGAGTGTAGTATCACCATCACCTCAGTGAAGCCACCACTAGTAGCTAAAGTCAAGCTGTTGTATATACAGGCACCAAGTGACTGCTAGCCCGCTGCCAGGTGGTGGACAGGGGGGGGGGGGGAGGAATACCATCGGCTCTATAGCGCTTCTCCAGGCCACACACAAGGCTGTAATAACATGAGGCTGGTGATGGAGGCCTGTAACCCTCCCTTAATAACGCTAAGAGGTTCTAAATAATGGAATTATGAGGCCAATTAAGTTATTTCTTTATGGGTTGGCATAAACAATACCCCACCAAAAAAAATCGCAACACAAACACATACCCCACTCCTAACTACCCAATCACCCCCCCACAAACAACGCCCGCTCCCGCTAACAACACAACCCGCGTGCCTCCAGCGCCATACAAGACACACAAACATCGCAGTATCTGTTCCTTCGACCATCCTCCGCCGCCAGACAACGGTCGCAAGAAAGGTAAATTCTTGACAGATGTTCTTGGAAAACACGTGTACCCGCAGGTGAGGAGACGCTGGAGCCCCGGCGGCAGGAGCAGGTGTAACACCCGGGGAATGACGACGCCTCAGTATCCTTATCTTGAGGTTATCTTGAGATGATTTCGGGGCTTTTTAGTGTCCCCGCGGCCCGGTCCTCGACCAGGCCTCCACCCCCAGGAAGCAGCCCGTGACAGCTGACTAACACCCAGGTACCTATTTACTGCTAGGTAACAGGGGCATTCAGGGTGAAAGAAACTTTGCCCATTTGTTTCTGCCTCGTGCGGGAATCGAACCCGCGCCACAGAATCACGAGCCCTGCGCGCTATCCACCAGGCTACGAGGCACCGTAAGGCACCGTAAGGCACCGTAATCCTGGAGGAAATATTTTGATCTGTCTGTCTATCTGTCTCTCTCTGTTCGTGGTTGGGGCCCGACCCTTTGGGTTACCCCTCACGAAACTTTGCAGGGTGACGAGATTGTATGGCGAGTGTCATAGGGTCATTAGGGGTAGACCCCCCCTATGCCCCTTCTTAAGAAAAATCGGCTCGTATTCTGATCCCAGCGACTCATCCTGTGAAGTCTGATATGGAAGGGGGAGAAGGGAGGGGGGGATTTGGTGTTCCGAAAAGTTTTTCCAACACTTTCACAGATCAGATTTTTACAGACAGACAGACGAAAGGAGGGAGGCAATGGGGGGGGGAGGGTGAACAGAGGAGGTAAAAAGGGAGAGAGGAGAGAAGTAGGGTAAAGGGGGGGATAGGGGGACATGAGGGGAATAGGAAAGGAATAGGAAAGATTTGGGTAAATGGGTAAGAGGAGGGAGGTGGGGGAAGCAGAGTGGAGATGGGTCAGAGGAGAAGGGAAAGAGACCACGTGTAAGGAAAAGGATGGTATCTGAGTGAACAATTATCGAATCACTAATCACAAAAAAAATTATCGAATCACACTAATCGAACTGTTAGAGAAAAAGTCTGAACGTCATCAGTTGTAAGTCATGTGTAATGTGTTTTTTCCAATCATAACCGGGGTTTAGTGACTGCAATAACCTGTATTTGGCTAATGGTTTAATTATGGGATGCTTTGTTTTGATGATGAGCTGGACAATTTTAGCGTGAGGTTTTGTCATAGTTCCACGAAGCTTCGAAACAATGTTCTCGGCCATTATGTTTCTAGACAGGGAAGGTGACGAGGCGCCGTGCTGCTAAGAGTTCTGTCATTCCGTCTCCTGTCTCTCGCACACAGGAACATCAGAAACTTAATCGCGAAACTGTCACTTATTTCTGGTTTTATAAAGGTGTTTTAAGACAGTTTACAACTATCGACAGAAGAAGATTTGCTCGCAAGTATCATCACCTTCGAGCAGAAGCTCCTCAGGAAGTCGTCGACACCATCAATAAAGCTTTGAGGTCAGTCACTGCAGGTTTTTGGGGGTGTCGCTCTTGACTCCTGGCTTGTCTCATGACCAAAACTATCCGTAGCCTGCTCTAGGGTCGTCGGCGCCATGCAGACATCTCTTCCTGCTGGCTCCTACTGGAGGGAAAACACCGCATGTAGTCTACAGTCAGGTCGTAGAGTAATGTGACCTTGTGTCACCCACTTGCCCCTTACCAGTCGTCACCCCCCAACCACCTCCACAGTCACCGTCGGGACTGGTAACTATCAGTTATCTCTTCAACCTCCATTATTTGCACTTATGCATAACACCACTGTAAATAACACCGGTACATTACTGAACATACCAACAGTACACCACTGGTACACCACTACACGTCACGAGTATACTACTATACGCAACACCAATACACCACTACGTATAAACCGCGCATTGGTGTCTTGGTATTAACATGATGGTATATGTGTACCACCGACACACACACACACCTGCACCACCAGCACAAGTGTAAGACCCACTCCCTTGTTCCAATTACAAGAGACGTATACACAGGCAAATCAGGACGCCCACTCAGTATCAAAACACCCTTGAAAGCGGAAACAATCATCCCGAGGCCAAGACGGACTCCCGCAGACGGCTTTGGACGAAAGATTGAAATTGAAAGGAGTCGGAGAAAAACCCCAGTCAGGTAGTCTATTTGTTCAGTTGACTGTGCAATGGTGGGGGAAAAACTGTAACAACGAAATGTATTGTTCCTTTATGGACGAATTGTATAGTTCCTTTATGGAGCGCCGAGAATATCAATAAATATGTGAAGTCATTGGAGAGCGAGATCTATATGTACACATAGATAAGGGGGGGAGGGAATAGGGATATATATAATTAGTGTTACCGCCAGGTAGTTTTTTGTGGACTACTCATCCTGTGAATGGTAGTTTATTGTGCCCCCCATACTCATCCTGTGGCGACAGATTATTGTAGAATTATAATTAGCTGTCGAGTTGTGGCACAAAGACGATTACAGAGCGCACAAAAGGTCTTAATGTGACCTCCTAGGTCCCCAAATGGGCGTATAAAGGCATAGTAGACATTCCTTTCTTTTAAGGAGTTTTTGTTTGGTCTCTGGAGAGTTTGTCATGAGCAAAGTTGGCATAGTCTTCTTGGTGTTATGATGTATTATTAGTTCAGTCTTCTGGTTGGTGACGGTTGAGGTCACATTTCTATCAATAATATTTTTTTCAGGACTCTCTCTCCCGCTTTGTTGGCCGTGGAGAAGTTCCTGTGGAATATTTTAATAGGACCGATAGTGTGCTGTTGTCTACTTCGTCTGAGGTAGCTCACCTGGCGGGTCTCAGGGCCATCCAATACTAAAAGGTTATTGCTGGTGCTGTGGTTACGGTGCTAGACAGCCAAGTGCAGGCCCAGGTTCGAATCCTCTTAAGGAGTCATTGAGTTTATAATGATATATATGGTGCTTATATTTATATATATATATATTATATATATATATATATATATTATATATATATATATATATATATATATATATATATACACACGTGACCAAGAAAACTAAATATTTATGTGCGAGTATTATCAGATATTCAGTATCCGGAAAGAGCGGGAGAGACCAAGGCAGAGAAAGCAACTCTGATAATTATTCTTCTCCTTACCAGCAGGAAGGAGCAGGACCGACATTTAACAAAATAATTCATTATTCAAACACCACTAGCTCCAAGGTCTGGTCTGGCGGCCAGAACTCTACCCGGCTTGCTTGTGTTGTCTTCCCCTTAGAGCCGCACATCTTGAAATGCGAGAGACGACCTTGATACCCAGATTTAAGAGCCAGGGTGGGATATGAATCTTTACCCCCGGGGTGTTTTACCGAAGGGAAGAACACCAGATGTTCCGTAGTCTTCAAAGATTTCCTTTACCACTTGCCTGACTCTGCGCTTCTTCCCTGCCTGAGGGAGAAGGAAGGGGGGGGGGACACAGAAGGCCTGCCTCTCTCTCTCTCTCCCTCTCCTCTCGTGACGGGTGAGCGCCAGGAGGCATTGAGCGCCGGGAGACACAGCTCCTCGAAGTCTCATAAATTTCGAGATGAGTTAGACGAGCGTCTTGAGGAGCTGTTTGTGTTCCAGACGCTAGCAGAGTATACCCTGCCGCTTGTCACTTATTTCTTGTGGAGTTCAATCAGACGCAGCTTCGTACAGTAGCTAAACACACACTTGGACGTAATTTGAAATGAAATTGACTCACAAAAGTGACGTACTGTTCCGTTTTCTGTTTGAGTCCTCCAGCCCTCCTCGGACAGGTTAGGAGAGGAAACTTTCATTTCACGTTTTTCATAACGTTTTGAAACTTTATGAGAATTTCCTGCCCACATAACCTATCAGAGGACCCTTAACTTCCTGTTGTTGAAAAAAAAAATCCCATATTTATTTTCAATTTTTTTTTCATTTTCGTATTACGTCCACTTTCGGCCATACGGGCAAACGGCCAAAAGCGACGTTATTTTTAAGAGGACAGGTTACCAAAGCAGGTGGTACACAAAGCGTGTATCCAGTTGCAAGGTTAATTTTCTTTCATTCCTGCGCTTGTTCCAAGACTTCCAGCTCCTATAAACTTATAAACTAGGCAGTATACTCAGCTTGCTGCTAAATTAAGGACCTTTGTTAAATTTAAGACACACACACACACACACACACACACACACACACAAGCTGAGAGCTGAGAGCAACATCACACAATTAATTTACTTTGCCAGATAATTCAACTCATCT
>NC_091188.1:10908001-11163001 GCF_040958095.1 Procambarus clarkii | reverse complement strand
TTCTTGAATTTCCGGAAAAAAACTTTTTTCCAGTATTTAGTGGAACTTTACGCACCCAAGTCTTAAGAGTCCTGTAGGGTATAAAAGAGATCTTGTGGTCCATGGCAGCCACTCCTGCCTCATAGAGCTGGCACTCCTGCCTCATAGAGTAGAGCTGGAACTCTTGTTTCAGAGTAGAGCTGGCATTCCTGTCTCATAGAGTAGAGCTAGCACTCCTGTATCATAGAGTAGAGCAAGCACTCCTGCCTTACAGAGTAGAGCTAGCACTCCTGTCTCATAGAGTAGAGCTAGCACTCCTGTCTCATAGAGTAGAGCTAGATCTGAGATCTTTTCACTGGTATTGCATCAAATACAATTTCAGTCGTACCTGATTGGCTAAGACAGGTGACACCTCTATGAAGCTTCTATAAGATTATATTAATTAAAAATATTAATACTAACTCAATAAGAGCCTGGGTTCATCTTTACCTCCTTGACCTTATCTGACCTTCATTCCCTGACCTGACTAATTTGTCCCTTCGTATGTACTGCTCTTGTATATTTATGCTCTATTTGTTGAAGACTTACAGCCTAAACGCTCTTAACAGAGTAATCCTACTTGTTGTAAGTAAGTCACCCAATAAAGTTACTTTAGTCTCCCCATAAGTGTGTATTTTATTAATGTATGTTATCATTCTAACTGGCAAGCTGCTGGGTGCGCCTGGCAGCTAAAGGTTTGTCTAACCCCCAAAGGTGGTCAATGTTTATGATGGTGCTGCAGTTATCAGTTGTACCAAAAAACATGCTTTTTCCCTACAGGTGGTTGAGACGGGGTTTACTCTTTTTGCTGTGTAAAACCTAGGGATATAAAACCCTAAATTTGTACCTCACCTACTGACTAAATATACTGATCAGTATAATGTTTCTGATCAGGTAATGTTTCTGATGGTGCAGTAGATTGCTGGCTAGAATTGTTGGTTCATTATAGACAAAGTTATCGACTTGATAATTGTGTTTGTGAAATGGTTCTTCTTTCCCATGGCTCGGCTGTTGGAGATTAAGTATACCGTAATCCCAGAGTACAGGATTAAAGTAGACTCAGTCTGCATACACCTCTTGGTATACAAGTATATTCTCTGGCTTCAGTCGAGAGGTTAGTGGTGGACCTTGACTAGTCACTGGAGCAAATCCCTCCCGGCCGCGTCAAGCACAGATCTCTGCCACAGCTCTGCCACAGCTCTCTGCCACAGCTACGCCACAGCTGTGCCTCAACCTCCACAACACGCGACAAATGTATTTCCAGAACGCTTTCATTGGGCCTGCTGCCGCCAGCCGGATGGCCTGGCTGGGCTTAAGCTCAGTGTGGGTTGGGTTGATCTTACCTCAAGGCCGATCCCACGAACAAATACTGTTGCGTCATACCATGTTAGATATGTGTGTAGACTCCAAGTTTGGGAGCGAGGCGAATAGGTTGAGTCACAAGTAAATACAAGAGGCTTTGTAGGCAACAGAAGGTGCCGTTGTCGCTGGGCAGTCTTGACACTGACGCAATTGGCTGTTTGTGCCTCCGTCACTTCCTCGCCTTCGAATGGTCAATATTTGTGAATTATGAATTTTGAGTACATATATTTTTGTATACAAATTACCTGATTTGACGCCAGTAGCTTAATGATGGTCGTTGATGACCACCATAATGTTATATGTGTAATTCTGTCTCATATCACTTTTATAATTAAGACTAGGGGGTTCATTAGAGCTGTCAATTGAGGTACAAGGGGGAAACTGCAAGCAACAGCTGTTATGCTACCTCAGCTCATCTGTAGCCTGCCCCTAGATTTTTATTTCATTGGGATTTGTGTTTATTTAAATCTAAATAACAATCATATAATATTGTAGTCCCTGTGGCGTAGTGGTAAGAGGCTCGCCTGGCGTTTCGCGAGCTCTTTGTCCTGGGTTCGTATCCTGGCCGAGGAAGATTTACTGGGCGCAAATCCTTAACTGTAGCCTCTGTTTAACCCAACATTAAAATGGATACCTGGTTGTTAAACGATTTGGCGGGTCATATTCCAGGGAACATAGGATTAAGGACCTGCCCGAAACGCTACGCTTGCTAGTGGCTGTACAACAATGTAAGAACTCTTGTATATATATATAAACATATATAAGGAATAGGATGAGTCAGTAGCCAACTGTGTGCCAGAACCTTTATGTGAACTTTCTCTCTCTCTCTCTCTCTCTCTCTCTCTCTCTCTCTCTCTCTCTCTCTCTCTCTCTCTCTCTCTCTCCCTCTCTCTCTCTCTTCTCTCTCTCTCTCTCTCTCCCTCTCTCTCTCTCTCTCTCTCTCTCCCTCTCTCTCTCCCTCTCTCCCTCCCCCCCCCCAACTACTAGCCTGGGGAGAGAGTGGGATTATCGGTGATATTTGTGTTCACGTGTAATGGGTGGTGAAGGAGAGGCACAGGGAGTGAAATGAGGCTCCGAGTGAGGAAGTCACGAGGCGGCTAATACATAATGGAATGGAAATCTTCGGAAATTGTGATGGGGGCGGCCGAGTGGGCGGCAACCAGCTGCAAGACAGTCTGACGAGTGGGGTGGCAGGCTATGGTGTGTGTGTGTGTGTGTGTGTGTGTGTGTGTGTGTGTGTGTGTGTGTGTGTGTGTGTGTGTGTGTGTGTGTGTGTGTGTGTGTGTGTGTGTGTGTGTGTGTACTTACCTAGTTGACCTAGTTGTACTCACCTAGTTGTGTCTGCAGGATCGAGCATTGACTCTTGGATCCCGCCTTTCGAGCATCGGTTGTTTACAGCAATGACTCCTGTCCCATTTCCCTATTATACCTGGTTTTAAAATTATGAATAGTATTTGCTTCCACAACCTGTTCCTGAAGTGCATTCCATTTTCCCACTACTCTCACGCTAAAAGAAAACTTCCTAACATCTCTGTGACTCATCTGAGTTTCAAGCTTCCATCCATGTCCCTTCGTTCTGTTACTATTCCGTGTGAATATTTCGTCTATGTTCACTCTGTCAATCCCTCTGAGTATTTTAAACGTTCCTATCATGTGTGTGTGTGTGTGTGTGTGTGTGTGTGTGTGTGTGTGTGTGTGTGTGTGTGTGTGTGTGCCCAGGGCAGTGTACCATGAGGGAGAGGGCGCTGTGAGGGGGGGGGGAGATGGGAGAGAGTAACCCCTCACTGGTTACTGTGTGGTCGGTAATATATGGTTTCAGGAACTGTCAAACGTTTCCTGATATATTAAAAAAAGAAGCGGGAAGACTAATTCCTGTTCATAAAGAAGGAGTTACTGTTCATTAAGAGCCAATGAGTAATGGTGTCCCAAACCAATGGGTGGTGGTGGTGTCCCAAGCCAATGGGTAGGTGGTGGTGTCCCAAGATAATGGGTGACGCTGTCCCATTGGCTTGGGACACCACCACCCACCGGTGCGCCCGGTCTTGGGAAACTGGAATGGGGGGGGGGGGTTAAGTGAAGCGTCTTGCTTGACCCATACCTGTTGTGAAATGGCTAATTCCGCGATTTCTTATTCATGAAACTCTTGTCTAAGCTGCTGACTGTGCTCTAACCTTTACAAATACAAAAGAGTCAAAGCCGGCTGCTTCCAAGCTCACTTGACCACTCCTTTAATTAATGTAATTTTTGTCCTGGAATAGATAACGGCGGGTTACAGTTGCGTGAGAGAAACCACAGGTGATGAATAATAACTTTGACTGCATGCCACTGAGCCTGGGACAGGCATACGACTGGGTGAAAAACATTTAAATGCTTGGAGACGCATGAAGCTTGATCTTCAATGACAATGAAGAGCGACGTATTGAGGAGGGCAAAGAAGGCGGCCAGGAAACTAACAACCTTAAGGCGCTATTTCGTATCTTCTCGACAGTAGGGATTGCAAAACTCTTATATGAAGCACATGTTCGCTCCCGTCTTGAGAATGCACTGCTCTCCTGGATGACCTGCCTTTCATCATTTACCCGAATTCTGTAATAGGTCTGGGTGAGAACTTTCTCCATCATTAGTCTTGACCCGATCTGGTTGGACTGCATATTGGAGCCTTCTGCACTTGAGATATGCTGGTGTCCGCAAAACAAGGCTCTCAGCCAAGACAGCCTCATGCATATAGTGTTAGTCTGAAGAACATCACTAAGTGCATGATCATTCAATCATGGACTGACTCCGATTTGATCATTAATATATATATATATATATATATATATATATATATATATATATATATATATATATATATCACATATTTGCCTCACCAAAGAGGCAAGTATTCGCAACTAATTGGCAAAATCTATCCGCCTCCCTTCCCCCCCCCCCCTCTCTCTCTCTCCCCTTAATATCATGACGATATTTGTGGTGGTCGTCGTGTGCAGCATGATTAGTTGAGCAGTGGCACTCCATCAGTTGCAACTGATCAAAGCTTCAAACTCAACGACTTACACATGTCTTCCAATCTTCTAATGGCGAGCATCAGTGGGCATCATCGTGGAATGGCCACCCAGACACGCTGCTCTCCATTAAGTTCTCTTTGGCGGTAGAAATGATTGATTTATCAAATAAGTCGTTGCTCCTCTGATTCCTTTAACATTTGCCTTGTGATGCCTTTGGCATTAATTTGTTTATTATTGCCTACGTCTATTTGCAAAATTTTTCGTATATATATATATATATATATATATATATATATATATATATATATATATATATGTAGTATGGTATAGTGGCTATATAGTGGCCGTGTCCTTTGTCGGGGACACGAAGGTTATAGATATGATGGTCAGTTTAACTCCAGAGAGTGTGCCATCAAATGGTCGAGGAGGCTAAGCTAAAATCCACGCACTAATGCTTGCCAGGAAGCCTGGACTTGATTGATGGAGGTGAGGCTGTCCTGGTGGCCGGAGGCTACTGAGCTGCTGGGTCGTGCCCATTCGGGATTAGTGAGTGATTGCACACATGCATTCATACATTCATACATACATACATACACAGGCATACACTCAGGCACAGACAGATAGACAGACACACACACATAGGGCAACCCGACCTCCTAAAAGTACGTCGCATTTTGACGTATACTTTACCTAAGACCAAAAATTGTCGTACTAGAAAATGATAACGGCTCGCGAAATTGACATAATGTCCCGTTTTCTGTTCTGGGTCCTCTGGTAGGTTAAGATAGGGCACTGTTGTATGACAATTTCCTAACGTTGTGAACTGAAACGACAAGACGAGGGGTCATAGATGGAAACTGGAAACTCAACTTGAATCATAAACACATCAGGAAGAACTTCTTTTCAGTGTTAGAACTGTCAATAGATGGAATAGATTAGAGGCAGAAGTAGTTGAAGCTGTTTCCACTAAAAATCTACAAAGTACGTAAGAAATGAATCATTGTATTAATCTTAGAACGTTCAGAAGGCGGGGGCTAGGAACCTAGCCTGACCCTGCAAGCACATCTAGGTGAGTACACACACACACACACACACAAATGTAGATATGATAGAGCCCATTAGGCTCAGGAACCTGTACACCAGTTGATTGATATGTTGAAAGGCGGGACCAAAGAGCCAGAGCTCAACCCCCACATGCACAATTAGGTGAGTACAATTAGGTGAGTACACACACACACACACACACCAGGAAAGGAAGCTTCACAAGACAAATAAGGGTGATTTTCCCCTCACTTGTTCTGCTAAATAATGGAATAGATAAGTCACCCCAGAGGTTCAAATACTCGCCAATGATACGAAGCGAAGCAGCACACAATGGACCAACATTTACAGCCTCAGGCTTCCAGAAGGACGAGCGCATGACGATTAATAACATTATTTTTCTATGGGGCTTCTTGTCACAAGATAATTATTGTAAAATACGGTTTTCAGTTGTCCTCAGTGTACAACATCGTGGCTGTCACCCCCTAGACAAAGCTGGAGTCCCCAGCACACAGGGAAAGCTTCCCCCTATACTTCCCGCTCCGGCTGACATCTCACTGGTTAGTATCGTTTTACTGAATATTAACGGAGACGAGCGTGTGAGCTCGACATATAGTAGTAGGCGTCCATCAGTCTCAGGAGACTATGGTGTTGTGCTCTGGAGCGGCCTCACTAGGGCGCAAAGCCAGGGTAGGTTGATATGGAGGAGAGAAAGATAAACATAACACAAACACCAATAAATAATCTCAATCAGCAACATGTGCTTGTATGTGAGGAAAAGGACGCCAGAGGCGGACACAGTTCAGCCGCTCTCAACACGTTCACTTAACACGGTGTGAAGCCGATATCAACGTAAATATTACACCAGGAATAAATACAACTGCAGATCTATTGGCCTGATACGAGGCAGCTCCTAGTTACATACGTCCGAATTCATTCCTAACCTACGGTAGGAACAATCCAGCATTCCTACGCCCATTAGGCTACCCGATAACTTGATCCAGTCATTCCACCTCCCTGCTCCCAAACCAAATCAGTATTTATACCCACGTCTCTTTATAAGTCTAAATTTTGCCAATTTACATCTATTATTTCGTGTTCTATTTTCGTATTGGTATATTTAAAAACTTTATTTTTATATGCTACTTGTTACAGACTTTCACCTATTTGTTTACTTCTATGCTGTTGCCCCTATTCTTTGTCTTTCATTAGAGTATGTAAATTAAGCCGCTTTGATATCTTTCTTAATAAGAAGGGATTGTAATGATTGGGATTAACTTTGTCATCTTTGTAATTATTGGATTAACTTGATTATCTTTGTAATTATTAGGATTAACTTTGTCATGGATCTCTGTACGCGTTCAAGTGAATATATGTCCATTATATAGTAAGGAGATCAAAGCTGAACTGCCTAATCTAAATGAACCTTATCATGTACAAGATAAAGCTGTCGAAAAGCATTTGATGTCTTAGTACTAACTCTTCTAAATATAAATCCTCCTATCTGCTACATTATGTCAAGATAGAGAACAAGAGTAATAAAGTTCTTTGCTTTCATAGTAACAACCTTAACCTGGACATTAGTAAAGCTTGCCATAAATATGCCCCAGGAGTTAGGACTAGTAAGGACCAGATGGCACCCACAGTTAAAGCACTTTACTTTGTTTTTGAAGTTTGTCGTGATTGTCGCCATAATGGGAAACCTGTTAGCAGTAACTCTTTCCCAACCACTAAACATTTGTAGCAGCGGATTTACAAGCCATTACCGCCGGTAACAGCTGCCGAATGCGTTTAAAGGGACGAGTTTAAATCCTACAGCGATTGTTGTGGAGTTCCTACTCCACTACACAGTAAAATATGAATCATCTGAGCCTCCGGGTATTTGAAACACCAAAATACTTGCATCATATAGTAATATGATTTATTATTTGCTTTGGTTGTACCAAGCAAAGGTAAAAATTGTCCCGTTTTCTATTCAATCGCATATTATGTCTATAGTAGTTTACGACTTTCAAACAC
Organism: Procambarus clarkii; assembly: GCF_040958095.1. NCBI lineage: Eukaryota > Metazoa > Arthropoda > Malacostraca > Decapoda > Cambaridae > Procambarus > Procambarus clarkii. The sequence goes on along the minus strand of NC_091188.1, from coordinate 11,155,556 downwards.
ATATTCGTTACTTATAAAACAAGACGTTCGCTCATCTATTGTGTAAATTTCTAGCTATCTTAACAGGTTATACCTTCTGTATATATATATATTCCTCGATAAATGAATATGCAACGCTTCACGGTATATACACACTGAGGGATATAACACGTTATTGTTATGTCTCCTTGCTCGTTCGAACCCCATTGGAGCTGGGTGGGAATCGAATGAGCGTCCTGGGGTCCCGCCCATGCGGAGGGCGGGACCCCAGGACCCCATAACACACCAGAGTGCAGGTGTGTTATGTGTAACACTCAGGTTGGGCTTCCAGCTCGGTGCCTGCAGACAACCTTTGGCCTATCGTGGCGTTATGTCGCGCGGTGTCTGGGGTTACCCAGAACGCCGGTTCGATTCCCCACGTCCTGCTCCAAAGATTTTTGATCATAAAGGCGGTGGGGAACTTTCCCTTCGCTATTGGCTGTTAAATGCAGTCAATAGTTAAGTGCAATGACCACATTCAGACGCAACTCAGAATGCTGCAACCTCAGTAAAAGCCACCACCTAGCCACAGGTACGAGTAATTCTCCATTCTAACTACAGGTAAATGTAATCATTCAACTACAGCAAAGTATTATATTTTCTCCAACGACAACTGGGCGTACTCCAGTATATGGGGTATAATAATTATGTATGTTGATGTTATCATTATGATGTTATACACATATGAACAATGTGCGTACAGGTTCGTGTGAAAGAAGTCAATTGTAAATGTGCAATTACCTGTGGACTCTCACCCGTGTCTCCGTGGACTCTCACCCGTGTCTCCGTGGACTCTCACCCGTTTCTCCGTGGACTCTCACCCGTGTCTCCGTGGACTCTCACCCGTGTCTCCGTGGACTCTCACCCGTGTCTCCGTGGACTCTCACCCGTGTCTCCGCGGACTCTCACCCGTGTCTCCGTGGACTCTCACCCGTGTCTCCGTGGACTCTCACCCGTGTCTCCGTTGACTCTCACCCGTGTCTCCGTGGACTCTCACCCGTGTCTCCGTGGACTCTCACCCGTGTCTCCGTGGACTCTCATCCGTGTCTCCGTAAGCTCTCTGATCCGTTAAAACTGCAGATTTAAGATAATTCACCTTAGAATCTCCCTCATTAAATGATCATAGAATGACCAACCGCACCAGGAGCATCACCGCTTCCTTCATTGGCTGGTATACAAGGAGGTTGGTATACAGTGAGGCTGGTATACAGCGAGGCTGGTATACAGCGAGGCTGGTATACAGCGAGCCTGGTATACAGCGAGGCTGGTATACAGCGAGGCTGGTATACAGCGAGGCTGGTATACAGCGAGCCTGGTATACAGCGAGGCTGGTATGTCTTTCGGGGGAAGACATCAGAGTGGCGAGATGTCACCAGCGGAGTCCCACAGGGCTCAGTACTTGGACCCATCCTGTTTCTAATATATGTGAACGATCTTCCAGAGGGTATAGACTCATTCCTCTCGATGTTTGCTGATGATGCAAAAATTATGAGAAGAATCAAGACGGATGAAGATAGGCAGAGACTACAGGATGACCTGGATAAACTGGAGGAATGGTCTAGAAAATGGCTGCTGAAGTTCAACTCTGGAAAGTGTAAGGTGATGAAATTAGGCGAAGGGAGCAGGAGGCTGAACACAAGGTATCATCTGGGAGGGGAAATCCTGCAAGAATCAAATAGAGAGAAGGATCTGGGGGTTGATATCACACCGAACCTGTCCCCAGAGGCCCACATCAAAAGAATATCATCAGCGGCATATGCTAGACTGGCCAACATAAGAACTGCCTTCAGAAACTTGTGTAAGGAATCTTTCAGAACCCTGTATACCACTTATGTAAGACCAATCCTGGAGTATGCAGCTCCAGCCTGGAGTCCATACCTAGTTAAACACAAGACAAAGTTAGAGAAGATTCAGCGGTATGCCACCAGGCTCGTCCCGGAACTGAGAGGATTGAGCTACGAGGAAAGGCTAAAGGAGCTGAACCTCACATCCCTGGAAAACAGAAGAGTAAGGGGAGACATGATAACCACCTACAAAATTCTCAGGGGAATTGACAGGGTGGACAAAGACAAACTCTTCAGCACGGGTGGGACACGAACAAGGGGACACAGGTGGAAACTTAGTACCCAGATGAGCCACAGAGACGTTAGAAAGAATTTTTTCAGTGTCAGAGTAGTTAATAAATGGAATGCACTAGGAAGTGATGTGGTGGAGGCTGACTCCATACACAGTTTCAAATGTAGGTATGATAGAGCCCAGTAGGCTCAGGAATCTGTACACCAGTTGATTGACAGTTGAGAGGCGGGACCAAAGAGCCAAAGCTCAACCCCCGCAAGCAAAATTAGGTGAGTACAATTAGGTGAGTACAGCGAGGCTGGTATACAGCGAGGCTGGTATACAGCGAGCCTGGTATACAGCGAGGCTGGTATACAGCGAGGCTGGTATACAGCGAGGCTGGTATACAGCGAGGCTGGTATACAGCGAGCCTGGTATACAGCGAGCCTGGTATACAGCGAGGCTGGTATACAGCGAGATCTGGGGATATTTATTTAGCAAGAGGAAGAAGCAGTAGCTGCTTACTGTAGTGTTGCTTTTCAACCATGGCTGATGGAGATCACCGTTCAACTTAGGTTATTCTTTCGTCTAGATATAGCTCAATATAATCCTTTTTTTCAAAGGACTGTGAATATAAATACACTACCTAGTGACAGCCAGGTGTAGCCCCGTAATCATGCATGGTTTAATGTAATCCCCTACCTAGCAATAAGTGGGTGCAATCCCATAGCCAGACATAGTGTAGGTGTAATCCCATAGCCAGACATAGTGTAGGTGTAATCCCATAGCCAGACATAGTGTAGGTGTAATCCCATAGCCAGACATACTGTAGGTTCATACTCTACCTACCTAAAAGTAGATGTAATAATTTAATAAGACGCATCTTAGTGTATCAAATGGGCCGAGAAACAAATAAACAGAGATTCTTTCATCCTGGTGTCCCAGTTCACCTAGCTAGCAATAGTAAATACGTACCTGGGAATTAGACATTTGCTAGGGGCTGCTTCCTGGGGATGTGTGTGACAAAATAGGAGGCCTGGTCGACGAGACTCTGAGGCCCGAAATCATCTCAAGATAATCTCAAGGTCTCAAGATAGTGTAATCCCTCCCTTAGCCGCAGCTAGATGCAATCTCTCAAGGTGCAGCAGAGCGTATTCTCTTCAAATGCACAAAGAAATCACATTAATGTGATGCATCAATTTGTGTGAAACCCCGGGTTAGGCGTCAATGTAAGCCTCGGGAACTCTAAAGGAATCAATCGAAATTACTTTTTGACCACATCGTGGTATAGTTGGGGAGGCGTGTACTTGGGGAGTACCCAGATAATAGGTTCGAATCCTCTTGATGGCTCTTGCTGATTATCTCAGAATGTGATCTCCTCTCACTCTACGATCAATGTGAACCGCTGTTCAGACCTAATTAATGTCGTCGAGTAATAGGCATCCTTCAGTCTCTGGAGACTATGGAGCTGCACTCTAGTTGTCAATCTCCAGAGCAGGTCAATATGGAGGAGAAGCTGTTACCCAAGCAGCAGGTCACCCCCTGTCCACGTCGTTGTCGAGTACAGCGACGATAACTGCTAAATTAAACTGATTTAGCCAGAAACGTTTTCAAATTCACTTAATATTTCACTCATGAATCAAATGTTTTTTAGACTCGGTAAATAATGGTATTGTTAAATGACTGAAATTGTACTGCATCACCTCCCGCAAAATGTCATATTTTGTGTATGTCAAAGTCCATTTGCTGCATAAAAAAAATTATTCGTCCAAAATAGGGGCTGAATGTGATTTGTAAAATGTGATAAAGACTGATGGTTTTCAATATGTCACTAAACTACCATTGATGATTGTTTACCATTTTTAATTGCAATCATTAACATAGTATTGAAATTTCCACAATTTATTATAGTAATAATACTGTAATTTTTACAATTTATAAGTGTAATTGCATCGTAACTTCCACAATTTATAATTGTAATAGTACTTTAATTTCCACATAAATATATGGAAATTACTACATTACAGTATGGAAATTACAGCACTACAGTAATAGTACTGTTAACTACAATTTATAATTGTACTTTAATTTCCACAATTTATTCCATTTTTTTAAGAAAAAATTAAAGCTAAAAGACACTCAAGAAACACCTTACATATCGACTTATATAATACCATCTTCTCTCACATATTTTCTCCACTGTGTACCTAGGAAAAATAATAATAAAGCTCTTAGAATATCCCCATTAAATTGGTCTATTAGTGTTATTCTCGAGAATCTCACATCATTCGATGTTTACGATTATAAATATTTCGATGTTTACACTACATTCGTGAGTATTGTATAATGCGTAGTGTAGTGAATTTCATTCACTTCGCCGCGTATAAAGGTCAGATGAATGACCCAGTGGTGTCAGTCAGCTGGCGCTCGACTATTCGTAATTCATTAAAAGGCAAGATAATGATTTAATTCATGCCGATGCTGATTAGCAGAGTAATCATACATTATACAGAATGAACGTGTATTGATCATGGAGTAATGAGGTTAATCAGAGAGGGAACTGAGGGGAAGATTGGAGGAAAGGGGAAAGGGGGACTGTGGAAAGAGGGGTAAAGAAGAGGGGTGAAATCGTGAGTTGTGGGGGGGAGGGAGAGACTACCCCGGGCACCGCCGGGTACCCCTCTAGTATAGTAATAAACGATTCATATGCTCAGTGGCGCCGGTAGAGAAGGGAGGTATCAGGGAAAAGCACCAAGCCATTACGACTATATAACACTTGGAAAGGGTCAGGATTAGGATTTGGGATGGGACGGGGGAAGGCAGAGAAGCAGTAATACATTAGAGAGGATTTCAACCCCCAGGAGAACTAGTTTGTGAAGAAATGTATCTAGCTGGGACACGACCAGCTCACCTTACACACCAAGTCATCAGTCGACGACATGACCAGCTAACTTTACCCAGCAAGTCATCAGTCGACGACACGACCAGATAACTTTACACACCAAGTCATCAGTCGACGACACGACTAGCTAACTTTACCCAACGGGTATCAGCCGATGATATGACCAGTGCATTCTACGCAGCACTGAAATGAGAATATCAGCTTGACCAATCAGTCAGGTGTCCGCTCAGACGCCTTGGAGCTGCGAGAGAGCCACACCAGGACAATCTTCCTACGAGGTACTATGAAAAACTGCAGCTCAAACATTTATGTATAATACTCGTTAGCTACTTAGGTGGTCTGATCTATTTACGTTCCCGCGATTTAGTACCCCATATTTTGTCCGTTGAGGCAAGTCAAGAGATCGGGTTGTCCTGATACCAGTCTTTACTTAATAGTGCTTATCTAATGGTGGCTCTTAACATTTCTTTGACGCCTTTTCGTTTCCAACTTCCACCTATACCCTCTTGTTTAATTTTATCTCACTTTAAGGAGACTATCTTTCTCCACCTGGTAAATTTACCATAGTATCTTATATGTAGTGATCATGTCTTCACTGTTTCCTCCCACTCAAGCGTTGAGAGACATGAGTTCCCTTAACGAACCCTCATAGCTTCGTCTTCTTAACTCGTGCAAACTGCATTGCTGCAGACTGCATTTTTTTCAAGTGAAGTGTTGTGTGTGAGGCAGTATAGGCACTCCTTGGTGTGTTGTGTGTGAGGCAGTATAGGCACTCCTTGGTGTGTTGTGTGTGAGGCAGTATAGGCACTCCTTGGTGTGTTGTGTGTGAGGCAGTATAGGCACTCCTTGGTGTGTTGTGTGTGAGGCAGTATAGGCACTCCCTGGTGTGTTGTGTGTGAGGCAGTATAGGCACTCCTTGGTGTGTTGTGTGTGAGGCAGTATAGGCACTCCTTGAGGGTGCTACGTACACTAATATTGGCCTCACATAGACTGTACGCTTTATGAGAGAGCTGGGAGCCAGACCCATATGACACCCACCTTGCTTATAATCATTCTCTAAACACTCCCCCTCTTAGCCTTCCTTGAAACTGCTTCTTGTAATCTGGCGCTCACCCCATGCGTGAAATTAAACCTGGATGAGCGACCTTACAGAGGCCTGTTAAAGTAGGACTTACTTCGTGTCCTCCAGGTGAATGTGTTTTAGTTGCTTCATTAATGAGGCAGCACATCACTGTCGATGATAGTGACAGAGATGCAGTGCACCATACTTGGTGCTGGTGCCTGGGCGTCGGCGGTAATCCAAATCAAATATAGTGAGAGTCTCGAACACTATAACACAAGACCTAAAGAACTCTTACTATGATGTTGTTAAAGATTCGCTACCTGGAACAAAAAGTTTCAAGTAACACGGACTATGGTGAGCCCGTAGATAGTTATAACTTTTAATTATAAACATCAACTATATGATATGACCCGACTGATATTAAATTACCGCTCATACAAACTTATATAAATATCGTAGATCTTATCCAATTATGCAAGTAATTTACAATGTACTTGGTTTATATTCATATTATTGTATTCACTGCGTTAAATAAAAAGGATTCAATTATTCCTTTCATTAATAGATTTACATAAAGAAACGTGACTCCGATCTGCACTAACCAGAAGCTGCAAGTCGCCATATACTTGCTCAAAAAGACGTCTTCTGATACCAAGGGTAGCGCCTTAAAAGACATACAGGAATTCTTGTTGAAACCTTTGTGTTTGCTGTTACAGAACAGATTTCATGATACACCGCCTCACTGATACTAAAATCTTCTGTACAAAAATACTCTTGTTATATGACGTCACTTACGGCCACAACGGAATGGCATAGTTATTTTGTTGTTAGTTATTGTCTTCACTTGTTTTATTAGTGAATGTTATTAGCCCTCATTAAATAACATTTAAATACCTTCTGTACCACCCATACCTTAAGCATCTCCAGGCGGATATTAACAAGCAGTATTCTTGGTAAAATAATGAATTTTTCATTTTTATTGTCATTTAAGACGTGAATTGTGTCTAATGTTCACGTCTTCTCTAAGTTATGCTCGAAGCTCCTGAAAACGGATATTTAGCTCACTATCTGCTTCGCTAAACGCCCGAAGACAATTTCCAGAAACCATAAACACCGTCCTTAGTCATTTCCTCTGCGGGCCACCCACACCGGTGCCTCACTCCTGCTGGGATCAACCCCAGACCTTCCTGTTCAACTTGCTCCACGTTCCGTCCTAAATCCTTGCAAGACTAGCATCAGCTACTAGGCCCGGCTTTCACTAGAATTTTAAACATATAAAATAGATGAAACTATTGGTCTATTGACCATACGAGGCCACTCCTATTTATATGAAAATAAACTCTCTCTCGTGTATATGTATGACCTACGCTTGGCACACAACTCAGGAATTCCACGTCTGTCATGTTACCTGGTAATCTGTTCCATAAATCAAGGATCTTATTTTCAAACTAATATTTACCCAGGTGCTTTTTGTCTAATCTAGATTGAATCCATTTTTTATTGTGTAATTTTTCTCTTCATATAATATTACTCTGTTTATAAATCCTCCTTGTTATACTCTTTAATCTACTAGTCTCTCCAGAAAATGTAAATACAGCTTTGCTGATCCCTGTTCAAATGGGTGATAATTCCTGGATTAACTTAATCATTCTCTGTATATTTTCTGAAGAAATTATATTCTTTCTATATTATAGCGCCTTAAAGTGAATGAACACTGTAATGGGAGCCTATCAAGGGCAAGATGACGCTGAAGAATGTACATCATTCACCAGGGCGCCCATTGTCCCGGTTCCCAACCCTTTTGTTGGTTATTATAACATCTCCGTTCGTCCTACCTTCTCTCTATAGTCTTACACTGAGAAAGTGGCGTCTTGCATCACTGTGGCTCACCTGGGGTTTCCCAATTTACATTCATGTTCTCTACTCGTACACTTATTCTTAATAACATTTCGTTTTTGTCCAATTCTTCAATGCTTCTACATCTTGTCTGTTGTGATTATATCGTTTCTCGCCTTTATTTATTTTTAGCTTAGTGAGATACAGTTCCTTCAGCATTTCGTCGTACTTCAATCTTCTAAGGGACTAATTTTGTTGCAGACTTCTCGACGGGTTATTAAGTCCACCACTACAGCTTACATTAGACCTAAAGTAAACTTTCTGTGTAAATACACTGAGAAATAGGATACACTTTCCAGCGTATATACTTTCCATTAAATTTGTCTTCAAAGTTTCATAATTTGAAACCTAATATACGTGTATTATATATGCAAGTTGAAATAATGCAGCCTTTTAAGCAACGTTTACTGGTCAATATATGCTTTACAAATATATTTTTTTATGATTTATCTTCCTTTAATTCATAGGCTATAAACTTCATATTAATTGTATGGAAGTCTCATCTTTCTCATTTTATGTTTAGACGTTTTGGCAATATAAGTCTCGCCTCTTTAATTACAATTAAGCCATACAATTTGCATGCATGTGTACCTTTTCAGCCCAATCAAGACTGATTCGTATGAATTAGTTACGAATAAAATAATTAATCCTTAATTCTGCATGGTGAATTATTCTCGTTTGGCTTCTTCGTGGTTTTGTTGATTCTCATATATTCGTTCTTTTGTATGTTTTAGTATTTTTGGGTTCTGCTCTGTCCTGTTTGCCCTTGGACTTCCGTTATACTTTCATCCCTTGAGTCTTACTTCAGGGAGGAATCTGTCTTCAGCTTCTGAGGTTTTGTGAGGTCATTCAATCCAAACTATCTTACCAAGACATGTTCCCGAGTCTCGTCTCTCACTGCACTCTTCAAAACTTCCTTTACTTTGGCATATATCCCTTCCTTATATGTAATGATCTTTTACCCCCCCCCCCCCCGTGCTCTTATTTTGATCTTCTCATGAACTATACATTCAAACTTCACTACACAGTAATCAGTGGCTGCTAGTGGTGTGTCACAGTTTATTCTCTCTCTGTATCCTCTACACCGATTGTCTCCACCGTAAGAATACATGACGTTATTAACACCTACTAGCACACGAAAAATTAAACCACACAGAGGCTACCTTAAATCACCCATATGCTAACCATTTATTATTCTTAACATTTCCGACGACCCCTTTATGGTTTGTTTTGTTATGTATATAATAGATATGTGTTCAGACATTTGACGTTCTCATTGTTACACATATATATATATATATATATATGTAGATATATACCCAGGCTTGAGGTAGCTCTCAGAGAGACAGGGACACGTTGCTACCCAAGCTGGCAAAAGGTACACCAGCACATTTGGCTCACTGCCACGGTAGCCTCCATGCTATGATCAGGTTGAATATTTGCATCATACACTCCTTATTGTGGCGTCCTTGGAAAGCCGCCATTGTTTTGAATTAGGTGCCTCCGCTACCCCACCAGACTCTTGCGTCTCTATCACAGCTACAAAATCCTACCTCGGTGCCTCCAACTGCTTTCTCACCACCAGCACTCTCGTCAAGACAATACATTGTCCCCTTCCTCGTCCTCCATTATCATAAGCTAAAGAGTCCTGGAATGGCTCAGAGCCGTGATTGAGGAGGCAATGCATCTGAGCTTGGAGTGTATTCGGTAGTGATGGTAGTTATGTCCCCCTGAATAAGGTATTCTTGTGTAGCTATCTATGCCTGCCTCATTCTCACTATCCGCGCTTGCTTCAGTGCAACTATCCAAGCAGGTCTCGATGTCACTATCCACGAAGCCTCTTTCCATCCATACGAACCTGAGCCAAGTCCATCGAAATATCAAACAAACTTAATTTCCCCTTAACTTAGGCTTGGTGCTAGGCTTGATGCCTATCAACTTCTGGAGGGTTATTAAGGCCACCACAAGTGCTTACTGAACTACCAGCACGTATACTTTGGTGCTAAACGTATTCCAGGACTAAATTTGTTGTTGTTTTAGATTTAGCTCCTCAGAACGAAATGTCCATATAGCACGGTTTATAGTGAGCCCGTAACACTACAAAAGTAAACTCCCAGTGTATGTACATCTACACTGGGGCACATCCCACCTCCCACCGGGGCACACCCAGTGGAGGCATTGTCACTCATTGGCTTAGGAACTGGAGGGTAAGGAAAGAGTTGCAGCTCAATGGGCGGACTGTTGATCAACAGAGCCATCAGTGCAGTAGGTAATTGTATTGAGGGTATATTGTGAGCCACTGAGACCGAGGGTTCGGCTTTGAGATGGTGCGGGTGATACATTTCCTTCCTTGAGTTCTGTAGGTTTATGGTAGTATCACGATCGATACTCCCATGGGTAGTACCCCATGGTAGTATCGATCGTGGGTGTCAGGTGGTTGTGTTATCGCTGCACTACAATAGGGATTTTCATAAAACAAACTCGTTTTGTCTGATTTAGTTGTGTAAATGTTACTAAGAGAGAGAGAGAGAGAGAGAGAGAGAGAGAGAGAGACAGAGACAGAGACAGAGACAGACAGAGAATGCATTTACATATTTTTCCAAGTTGTCACACTTTTTCAGGCGTCACCAAGCTGTAGCGGAAGAAGTGGTCCCACCAGGAAATTATAGCCGCCACCGATATTTTAGGAAACATACTTATTTCTACCATATAATTCAAACCATCCTCAGTCTATGCTCGTTCAAGCTGCGGCCGAATCCACAGACGCTGTCCTCTATTTTAACGTACAGTGTAACCCAAAATTATATTCTCTCAAATTTAAGATTATTAATGTATTTTATCATTCTGCATATAGTTAATCCTAGGTTAGGTTCGGTTACGTTAGGTGCTTAGTTCTGTTGGTAGTTGTTGGTATTTCAACCTGTCCTCAGGCCAGGATCGGTAAATCATTCCTCAATTTTTACGTTTTGTGCATTAAAAATACGTTTGTTCTCATTTAAATGAATATTATTATATCTTAAACCTCTATGTACAGTTAGGCATATATTAGGCGTAGGTTAGGTTAGGTGTTTAGGTTACGTTGGTGATTATATTTATTTATAGTACGCGGGTGAAGTACTCACAGAGTTTCGATTCGAACAGAGGTCGTCAGCGAGGCATTGTTCGAGAAATGTTCGAAAGTCATTTGTTATAAGTAGTGTGCAAAACAGTTTTTCATTTATAAACAGGGGTTTTGGTAGGTGGATTAACGAGCATTTGGCGTTTGTTGATGAGGACGGGTTGTTAAACACGACTGACAACTGATGACGTTCGAGCCTTTCTCGAACTTTGCTTCAAAGCTTACGACTTGTGTTCAAATCTCAGCCCTGTGAATGCTTCATCCCACAAATCAGCCCGGCCTCCAAAGACCTAAAAGTGATTCATTACACCCGCCAACCCCCCCTGTTTATGAATGAAAAATGATTTACACACGACTCACAACTGATTTCGTTCGAAAATTTCCGGAACAAGTGCTTCACTGACGAATTTTGTTCGAACCACAACGCAGTAAATGCTTCACCCAGGTAATACACATACAAATAATCAGCAACGAAACCTAAACACCTAACCTATCCCTAAATGCACAATATGCTAATATGTTATAATATTAATTTATATTTGAGAAAATTCCCGTTTTGATTGAACAGAATGTACTAATTTATGAATGCGTCTGTGGGGTCGACCGCTGGATGTAATGGATTTGAGTCAAGGACAGGTTGCACAAATAGAAATAATTGCAAAAAGAACCTAAACGCATAATTTAACCTACGACGCCTAAATCTATATATGCAATATATATAAGAATATGAATTTTTATTTAAGAAAATTCCAATTTTGAATAAACAAGTTAGATTGATGAATGCGTCTTTCGGGTCTGCCGTATCTTTGAGAATGATTGTGTCCGCAGTGTTTTAATTAAAAAAAAAATAAGTGAGACAGTTTCTGAAGTCAATGGTTATTAATAATGATACTGATCTGCCCGAAACGCTATGCGTGTTAATGGCTTTACAAGAATGTAGTCATCAATGCTATGGACTCTCATAAATCAAATGTGTCGGAAAATCCGACACCATTTAATATATCATACAGACAGATAATAGCTGTGTTGTATAAGCAAGTTAACCCATAGAAAACGTAACTTGTAGTGGAATTACCGTCTAAAGAAAACGGGATATCATCACCACATACCATTATAAATTCACCAGCTATTCTGCTGGGAATTATTCTTAAATACATTAGTCTTTGGACTTTACCATCATAAAACATATCATATAAATTAACTTAATTATCAATATTAAAGTAGAGTAAATGTGACCCTTCTATCACTTTCTGTCATGTGGACAATGTAAGCCAGGCAAGAGTGAGGAAGGAGGGGCAGCCATTGTTGTGTCATCTCCTAGACGTGTGGAGCAAATTCGGCTCCTATCATATCTGGACAATGTCGGCCAGTAGCGTCAATAGTATGGAGTGTTAGACATTATTGAGACCAGAGGCGCAGGGAGCAAATTCGGATCCTGTTAATTTTACTTGGACGAAGTGTTATGGAAACCAAAGGTGTACCATTATCACACGCTGTCAACAAATTCAAGTTAAGTGTCTTTCCGAAACCCGTATATCTATCATTAGTGGCCATTAATGTCGGGTAGGGTTTACAGGTTAGATCACGAAATCGCCTCATACTAAAGGTAATTAAGCCAGGTCTTCAATGTTCCATGTACAGTATTTTCTCTGATATAGCTTGTCATATATAGGTATCTGGCTTTACAGCTAGCGCCCTTTTAACAGGTCAAGACGAGGAAGCAAGGCTTTGTGCATCAGTTACTGGGTGATGGAAGCTACCTCAAAGAGGATAATTTGGTGTCTACACCCTAGTTATACCTGGTGGACTAACCTGCTGTACTATAAGATAAGGAACCTCTTCAATGTATGTAGTCTATTACTGTAGTTTGATTGGCTGCATATATAAATTTAATAAACCCCCCTAATGTGTAGAGGATCGATTTGTGAGATTATGAGATTATTGCAGAAATACAGTCCACTCATTATTATACAAATTGTTATCGAAGTATATAAATTAACGTAAATATAAATTCATATAAATTAAATATAAATCTCACAGGTCGGTTCCCACAAAATGTACCGTCTTACATATATATATATATATATATATATATATATATATATATATATATATATATATATATATATATATATATATATATATAATGTCCTCCATGTATCTGTTGGAAAAAAAAAAAAATTTCTCCTGAGAAATATTGAAATTTATGTGAACCCTTTAAATCTTAAAAATATTTAGAGTGGTTTATCCTCTGAACTGTGAAGATTTTCTATAATTAATGCATAACTTGCGAAAACAAAAATGGATCATTAAAAATTGTAATGAATCTGCACTCGTTCCTGGGTTACCTAAGCTAATTACTATGTAAAACAGTATTGGTCATTGCTTAAATATCATTAAGCAATGTAATGTTTTCACTGACTCAGGCGGTGTGGAATCACACTCGCTCGGAGGCAGTGAGCAAGTGGAGGCTGTTCATAGGACCAGGCTTGGTTTAATTAGGTGTTGGGATTTAAGTTCTATCAACCTCTGGAGCGTTATTAAGTCCACCACAAGGGCTTACTCACTAACCAGCATGTATACTTTAGTCTTTAGTCCTGAATATAGTCCAGGATTAGTCCAAGTAAACTCAGTGTATATACACCGAGAAGTAGGGTATACCTCGAGGTGTATATTATATATATTATATATATATATATATATATATATATATATATATATATATATATATATATATATATATATATATATATATATATATATATATATATGTCGTACCTAGTAGCCAGAATGCACTTCTCAGCCTACTATGCAAGGCCCGATTTGCCTAATAAGCCAAGTTTTCATGAATTAATGTTTTTTCGACTACCTAACCTACCTAACCTAACCTAACTTTTTCGGTTACCTAACCTAACCTATAAAGATAGGTTAGGTTAGGTTAGGTAGGGTTGGTTAGGTTCAATCATATATCTACGTTAATTTTAACTCCAATAAAAAAAATTGACTTCATACATAATGAAATGGGTAGCTTTATCATTTCATAAGAAAAAAATTAGAGAAAATATATTAATTCAGGAAAACTTGGCTTATTAGGCAAATCGGGCCTTGCATAGTAGGCTGACAAGTGCGTTCTGGCTACTAGGTACGACATATATATATATATATATATATATATATATATATATATATATATATATATATTTATATATATATATATATATATATATATATATATATATATATATATATCACTGTTGACGCGCGGTAATAACGGCATCATATTACTGCAAGGCGTTGAGTTAATGACGAATATTAGACCACAGTCATATAAACATGTGTATCAATACTGAGGTCAGGCTATAGAATGAACAAATGATCCAATTACATATGACATCATGCAACCTCGTGTACTGGAAAATCAGGTGACATCGCGTCTTGTTACGCTTGCAATACGTGATGTAAATATTAAGCTGCATTAAGGGATCTGATGTTGATTGAGAATGACTACAGTGTCACAACATTCGAAATCTGTAAAATATCTCCGTCATTCTCACTGTTTGAACAGCTTGTCATAGATAAAAAAAAGTGTATGCACCACTAAGTGTACTCCATCTCTCGGTGTATAATTTACTGAGAAATTATTTTAGTCCTGAACTAAAGTATACTTGCAAGTTGGTGAGTAAGCTATAGTGGTGATGTTAATAACTCTTCCCAGAGGTTGAGAGGTCTTTAAGTCCAACACCACACGTAGAAGAGTTGTGTCTGATGAAGGTCCGGCCACTCCAGATATAATTTGTTAAATGCAATGACCTCTCGTGTTTTAATTCCAAATATATAATTAATATTGCTTAATGGGATCGCTTTATTTCATATAAACCCATTAAAAAGACTCATTATCACAGTTGTCTAATTTTGTGAGAATGTGTGTATGAACCTAGTACCTTGTACAGGTGCGCTTGGGCCCCGCTCTTCTATTTCTCAGTTGTCTTATGCAATGAGTCCCTTTGTTTCGTATTATATAAGCGTTTGCTACTCGCCTTTACTCTTTTTCCTTATAATTAGTTTCACTTACTACCCTTACACTAAAGATGTAATTCTACATTTCCTTTCGGCATTTTTGCGTGTTTTTATGTCTAAATCATGTTTCCTCTATATCTTCTTTATTTAAAAGTTATTCTGTTCGCCTGACGTTGTAGCTCAGTTGTCCTTCAATTGTATGACAAGTCTCATACCAGAGTTCTGTTCTTTCTTGATTTTCTGCGTTTTAGAAGTATGCTGCCACTGCATACTCTAGCACTGGACAGTTGTAGGTTTGGTATGGTATTTTCTCCAAGATCCGCGTCGCTGCCTAACCCTGGTAACGTTCTCCCTTTAATTATGTATTGTTCCTCACCCAAGCTTTCTTTAAAGACCTTGTACATTTTTGGGTCGAAGTCCATTAGCCATTAGTTCAAGCAAGAATGTGGTTCAAGTCTTCCTAGAGTCTCCTCGAGTCCCCGCGCATCCCGATGCTTCTCGTGAACTTTGGGTTACAAGTAACAAGTTAAATCAAAGTTTCTAGTTCTTGAACCTGTGAGTTACCTGTGACAGATCTCGACAGTTTTTCTACTCTCGCAGCCCTACCTAGGGTGTTGGGTCTCACTGCACTAGATATGAAACGGGTAGGTGGACGATAGATAAGATTTACAGGGTCACCATAGTCCTCTGCTACATGGACACTTCGTTCTGAGTAACTAAATCTAAAACAACAACGATAGATAAGATCATAAAAGGTACTGGCGAAATCTTTAGCTTGTGGAGTAAATAAAGGAACATTTACTTTACATGGAGTAGTGAGTAAAACCAATTAATTAAATGAGGAGGAAATAACAGAATGGTGTTTACATTTTTACTTGAAGGTACGATAAGGTTACCTACATAATTTGCCAGTGAATCTGGAGAAATTGTATTGATCGGCATACAGTTGGACCAAAGGAAAGAGGTGAGTGACATTTGGTTCTGCAGTCATCAGCGAGTAAGCTCAAGACCCTGGAAACTCTGAGAGGTAAATATTGTTAGAGGAGACACACACACAAACTAGTGTAGGTGGTGGATATATTGGGAGGTAAACATTGTTAAGGAAGTACAGATATACAGACAAACGGGCGGACACACACACACACACACACACACACACACACACACACACACACACACACTGGTAAAGGCTGTATTGTGAGCTGGGCGACTACATCATACTCTGGTCTGCCATCAAAGGTGTACACTTCATGGTACCCAACCACCGTATTGAATTGTATACATCACCCGAGCTCTCTGTCCGCCTGAATGAGTTCCCCCAACACGAATCATTTAACAATATACATGGAGAACCGTGATGGTATAAAATAAACTAGAGCATACATACATAGGGGTACCACCTCTGGTGCAATTGTTGGGACCCATAGCCTCGGAGAAAAGAATAAGGGGTATTCAGAGAAGACCTTGTGGAGTCTCCCTGAACACTTGTATTTTCTTCTCCTTCCACCCCTACTTTTGTTTTATTATTTTGTACAATATGATGTATTTATATTATTTATTTTATTATATTATGTTACAGTTTACAGAAAACACACACACATATATGCATATGTATTTTCTGTAAAAGAAGTGCGGTGCGTACCCAAAATACACAGCAAGCAAGCATATATATATATATATATATATATATATATATATATATATATATATATATATATATATATATATATATATATATATATATATATATATAATTAGACACTCATACCTACCAGGAGACTTGAACCCTGGCCATCAAGATGGCAGGTATGCACTTAAATCCACTACACCATACTCAGAGCCCCTAAAGAGGTGGGAATTCCGGGGTATTTCACCACCAGACATCCCCATCCTCTATAGGCATCCCCATCCTCTCCTAGTAATACGTTACCCAGCCGGGCAATACCCAGCCGTACGATACCCAGCCATACGATACTCAGATGTTTGACATTCAAATGTTTTTGGTGTTGGGTTTATGGCCGATCAACCTCTGGAGGGTTATCAAGGCCTATCAGCCTATTAATTAAGCCCACCATAATAACTTATACTGACCAACCAGCAAGTTTACTTTTGTCCTGAAGGTGGTCCAGGACGAAAGTAAACTCAATGGATATTGACTTAGGAAACGGGTACACCTTTTTGGTGTATATATCGGTAATACAGTTACTGTTTTAAATATTTACATACACATGAGCATTTTATTTATGTATACTTTATCAATGAATATTTATGAGTACAGTACTTCATTTAGACAGAAAACAATACCTAATTAAAATCTTCATATGAAATGTATGACTAATAGTCTATTTTGGCTAAAATATAAATAATAATAATAATCAAATGTATGTTCCTTTTATACTAACAGACCAATATCCCGGTTCTTATTATCGTAAATGGGCACATTTATGGAATTAGTTCAGACAAGAGGCGGCCGGCAGAAACATACGCTCACTCCAACATATTCGACAAATCTTGTAAACGAGCGGCCAAAATGTACATGTCAAAAACTATTGTGTATTGCGTTATACAGAATGTTGTTTTTAGGTATTGTTTCATGCTATGCTGTATTTTTGTAGTCATATAACTGGGGAACGTACGAATATGTACGGTACTGTACCGTGGTATATCTAATAGTTTGCCCTTCATTGGCTCTGGATTTGCGTAATAGTTATAGAGTTGCATGTCTTTGTTTACCCAGGTACTTATTGTCTGCTGTTTGTCCATTTGTCGCCGTTGATGTGAAATGAACTTTTACGTGTACACTCTGAAGGTTTTATTGCTTCCGGTGTGTATGAAGACTTATGTTCTTAAAATGTTTAGTGTTGGTTTACACGTTCTTCCCAGCATCTTGGTGTTATGTCAGCTTGTGTGTATCGGCTAGGATGTGCTTAAATATATTATAAATATTGTAAATACTGATTTGTTTTTTAATAAAAGAAAACAAAATAAGCCATAATAGTAGTTACAGACATACCCGCATTAATACAAATCGTTGTACAAGAAAGCGTAGTTATAACTTTCATTTGACCAAGTAACTGATGAGAAGTGTAAACAAAAAACACGAACAAAATAATAATAATAAACTATAATAATAATTAAACAATAAAAAATGGAGTCACAGTCACAACTACCAGAGCATGAGGCAATAATTTCCGGCTTGCTCTAACATAAACCCTGTGAGTACAATTGTATAGAGTCTGTAGCCCCCCAGCCCTGCTCAGTGAAATATTATACCAATTCGCATTACCAAGAGAAATTCAACACACATGAGCAGGAGAAAGGGGGAATTTAATAATTTATAGCAAGATGTTTTAATAATTTTCTTTTACGTGTGTGGATGCAATCTAATTCCACGAAGGATGCACTATTCTAGAAGTAAGGGCTGGGAAAATTTGCATACTCTATTGCACACAGTGTTTTATGAACCAATTGCAGTGTGGGGGCATCAGTCAGACAGGATTAATGTGTTTGGAAATCTTCCAGGATTAACCATATATACACCGAGAGGTATACCCCGCCTCTCAGTATATTATGTATATATATATATATATTCGCTTGAGAGTTTACCTTAGTCCTGGACATATGCGCTTGAGAGTTTACCTTAGTCCTGGACTATCATCAGGACTCTTCTTGCTGGTTGGTCAGTAAGGTATTGTGGTGGCCTTAATAACCCTTCAAAGGTTAATAGGACATAAGCCCAACATCAAACCAATCCTCGCCTCGAGGAGAGAAATGTGTAGGTGGGATTAGATTCATCTCACCGTGAAGACAAGGACGAGAAGGCACGGGGCGTGTGGATGCGCAACAAGCAGATAAGACTGGCTGGTAGAGAGCATTTGGAAATTATAATGCATACAACTGAATTAATGTATAGCTCGATAATAATGTATTTTCTTTGGTAATATAATTAAATACGAATTGAAGAGATACGTCAATAGTCAGATTATATATCTATATTTTTTTAACATGTGGTTATTCATTTTTTTTAATATGTTTTAAATATGTATGCGAGCCCGTCCTCGCATACAAAGTTCCAAACTCGTTAAATCCAGTCGCCAAACTCCCTATTTATGAATGAAAAGCGGTTTACACACGACTCACAACTGATGACGTCCGAGCACTTCCGGAACAAGTGCTTCACTGATAAATTTTGTTCGAACCACAACGCTGTAAATGCTTCACCCACGTACAACAAATAGTCGCCAACAGAACCCAAACACCTAACCTAACCTAGCCTATGCACAATATGCACAATATGCACAATATGCTAATATATTATAATATTAATTTATATTTGAGAAAATTCCCGTTTTGAATGAACAGCATGTAAAAATTTATGAATGGGTCTGTGGGGTCGACTGCTGGATGTAATGAACTCGAGTCGAGGACGGGGTTGATAAATGCTTCACCCACGAACTTCAAATACAAATAATCGCCAACAGAACCTAAACACCTAACCTAACCTATGCTTAACTATACATATAATTTTTATGTGTAATAATATGAATTTATATATGAGTACAAACTAATTTTTTAATACACAGTATGTTAAAATTGATGAATGCGTCTGGGGAGGACGACCGCTGCTTCAAACAGCCTAATGTGAGGACGGGATGCAGTGGTATACCGCGGCACCAGCGACGCTCACTGATGTATCTCCACAACCACCATAACACATTCAAAACCTCGTTCATTCCTACCAGCAAGACACGGTATCTCCAGACAACTCTCCTTCCTGTACTGCAGCGAGAAGACGTTTACTATTATTCACTCGTTGCAAAACTAAAGCAAATGTGGAGAGAGACTAAGCGCAAGGATCATGCAGTTCTTCGTGCGTGTTGACCCGCTGCCTGCAAAACGCAAATTGGTGATCCGATATATTGCGCCCCACTCTAAATCCATTTAACTATGAACGAGAGTCTATCAATTTAGCACAACATTCTGTCGAGACTCAAACCTAAAATTAACAAAAACAACCAAAATTTATCTATTCTTTTTATGCTAAATTAATTCAGTTACTGACTGGGAATTTGCAATATTTATGCCGCATATATTTGGAAATATAATTTGCTTGTCAAACTTTAAAAGTGTTTTGTGTCAAACTTTCATGGAAGGTTCCTAAAAAATCACTGAGCATCACGACGCACGTAGATCAGCTCATTCCTTATACATACCAGCATTTCCTGACCCCGGGACCGTCTATATGATGAACTGTATGATAGATAACATAATACTGACAGCTTGCAGGGGATTGTACTACATGAGGGAGGGAAGGGAAGCGTAGGGGGCACAAAGGCGAGATTGAGGAGAGTTAACGTGATGAAATGGGAGAAGTGGAGATGTTAATTAAAACGGAAGAGAAGGGGGGGAGGGGAAGAATAATTAATGAAAAGCTTAAATATTGAGAAGAAGCAGTTTTCCGGTTGGATGGGGAGAGGATGGAAAGTTTACTGTTCTGGTCAACGAAGGTCTGTTCTGCTTCAACAACCAATATAGGTTGTTGAAGTAATGATAATAGGGAGAGCTGGAGAGAGCTTCCTCTGTGGCAGTAGGCCCCCGTGGAGGCCAGTGTGGTCGTTAGTGTTCCACAAGTTCTTAACTGCTTTCCTGAAAGACTCATTATACATTGAGAAAGATATTTAATGGGGTTTTAATCATTCTAACTCGAAGAGCCACACCTGCCTAGTCGAGACATATTAGACACACTAAGTTGAAATAGAATTAGAGAACTAATCAATACAAATTAGGCAAACCAAGTTGTAATAGAATTAGAGGATCGATCAAGCTCGACCAAGACTCCCACTGGAACTTATAAGTGGCACTCCACACCCACTTATCCCGGATAAAAGACACCTACCACTGACGTGATACACGTGAAGGCAGTATCCATTCACCTGCTGCCACTAAAACTCAAAATCTATATTTCTATCTGGATTTTGTTTACCTTTATTTGTAATTAATGATTAGATGTCACTTGTATGATTTGCTTTATATTTCTCATTTAATCTTTAGGAATTTATTGTCCTTTAAGAAAATAAGCTTCAGCTTCTTTTATCCAGCCCGCTCTCTTGAGTTACAACTCCGTAAGAAATGCATCTGATTTGCATACCAACAACGATTCGTTAATGCAGCATACCAACAACGATTCGTTAGTGCAGCATACCAACAACGATTCGTTAATGCAGCATACCAACAACGATTCGTTAGTGCAGCATACCAACAAGAGCAACCTTCAACAATATTTGCTGACCATTGACCTGAGCTCTGAGAGTTAGTTGTCCCCGATCATTCACTCTTCACCGTGTGATCTTTTTCAGAGAGAACGCAGCCAAAGTCTGCTCCAAAAGTCGCAGCCAAAGTTTGCGACTTTTGTCCTACCAGGATAATTGTATTTTAAACTCTTACTACCGTACGCATCAATCAAAATATCTTTCCCAAACAAATCTCTTTTAATCTCTTCACAGATCACCAAAATCTACGTCACAATGTTTACACTCCTGAATCCGGTTCTATTTATCTCATTCCAGGAAGAGAATATTCTCCGTAAATCGTCTTTAGAGAACATTGAGCCAATCTCGGCACCGTCTTGCGTCACTAACGTGGAACACCGTGGCTGTAACCACCTTCACGTCCTCCACCAGAGTGAAAAATCTGGGTGTGGAGGTGACTCTGGTCGTCAAGCCAACGTTCCTTGATCCTCCCCTGGGTGACGTGACCCCATCAGGCTATATCCCAAATTTTGATTGGTGGCGGGAATTTAGCTGCAATCTTACTATATCAGGCACTCCGATCCCAGACTCATAGGGGAAGACATCTCCCGTCACGCAGGGTGCAGTCGCACCTCCACAGATCTCTTGTATCAGCTGGTTCAAAAGGGCCAACACTTACGGGCTATTCATTCTCGTGCCACCTTTTGGGTGGCTTAATCTTCATCAATCAATCAGATTCATACATCATTTCTCAAATGAGCCCATCACCCATATGGTGCCCATGAGTCTGGTGATCGCCACATCACCGATACTTCACATTTTATATCATATCAGATATGCTCCAATTTATCTACAGAGAAGGGTCCTTTGCCAGTCAACAAAAAAGACCTACAGAACGAAGTAACTTCGTCTGCACAGTCCGTGGAAGTTCAAGGCGAACAGTCAAGGAATCACGTATCACTACATGCTATTATTAGGGTATTGTTCACGATACATTTGTTTGTGGTAGTTCCGGTACCTTCAATAGTTGGTTCTTCTCACCCAGAATATTTGTGTTGAGAGAGTCCTCTTCTGTGTGTGAGCTCCAGTGGATTTACTGTCGCGACTGCCTTCACGCAACTTGTACTGGACTTGGCGAAGTTAAAACTGCTGGTTGAAAAGGGCGCGAATCTAGATACTTTGACTATTTGTCAGACATCAGTTTACGTCATATAGATTGATTCAATATTGGAGTACATGTGTGGATAGAAACAGAACTCAGGCTTTTGAGTTTAATTAATTTGTAAAGTCAATTCAATTTATCATATAGTTAGAATCTTATACCTATCATAGGAAATAATTATATTTTCCCTTTTTTAACATAACATGGGCGAGGATTTCCTTATTCCTGATCATCTTTCCTAGAGTTGACTGCTTAGTGTAAGTAGCAGGAGGTATAGCACTTTCTTTCAGCGTCCTTTGCTAACTGCTAGAATAATAAGGGAAAAATATTAGTTGAATGTGATGTGAAGTGAAATTGGGTGGTATGTTGTTAGCATCATCAAGCTGGTAACTGTGACTCCCGACTTAGACTAAGTCCATTCCATCCAGCGATCGACCTCAAAGACGCATTAATCAATTTTAACATGCTGTTCATTCAAAACACGAATTTTCACAAATATAAATTAATATTATTATATATTAGCATATAGTGTATATATAGGTTAGGTTAGGTTAGGTTAGGTTAAATGTGTAGGTTCTGTTGGCGATTACTTGTATTTGTAGTACGTGGGTGAAGCCTTTACAGCGTTATGGTTCGAACAGAAGTCGTCAGCGAAGCACTTGTTCCGGAAGTGTTCGGACGTCATCAGTTGTGAGTCGCGTGTAAATCGTTTTTCTTTCATAAACAGATGGGGTTTGGCAGGTGTATGGAATGAACTTTGGCCTTTGTTAATGAGGACGGGATAGAGGACGGGTTGGGACGGGCCCGACGGGTTGGGATCCATGACCCACAACTGATGGCGTTCATATTTTTCTTGAACAATGCTTCATTCACTTCCTATGTATAAATCGCACATTCGTTACTTTTTTTACCACGTTTGCAAATAAAAATAATTGCCAACAGAACCTAAACACTTAACCTAACCTAACCATGGTCTAACTAAACACACAATTGTAGTATATTATTAACATGAATGTATATTTAAGAAAATATAGAATTTTAATACATCGTTTGAAAACTTATGAATGCGTCTTTTGGGGGTCGGCCACAGCTTGGAAGAGCACAGCTGAAGAATGGGTTAGGATCTAAAGATTCCAATCATGGCAGTTTACCTTGCGGTTCGCTCACTGGAGCTATTGGACAGACGTCTATTTTGATTTTTTGTGTATTGTGCTTTGTGCCCTCTTGTCTGGCACTCGAAGGTTTTCTAATATAGTGTCATAAAACAAGACGAATGCGGTTGTGCAGTGAATGAAGTTGGCTGCGTGGTAAGTAGACTTAGAATAAATTAGTTCATGACAGTTAACAAGGTCGGTGTTCTTATTCTGACGTAGTGAACACCTTTTTTTTTTTTAATTGTTGCCGCCGGAGGCGGCTAGTATATTGTGCACCCCATACCCATCCTGTGAGCGGTAGCGCAAAAAACATAACACTGTCCTCTGTCATCCAATCCTCGGGTAATATCGTTCGACAATTTTAACATGATGTGTAACTACACTGATATTTTGTCGATCATAAATTTATGGTATTGTATATATAATTTTATGTATAGTTAAGCTTCATCGCGTATTTATTTACCCTACCAGGTCAACCCGTCCTCCTAATCCAACGTCGCATTTTGACGTATACTCTAAGACCAAAAATTGTCGTACTAGAAAATAGTAGCGACTCGCGAAATCTACATACTATCCCTCTTCTGATTTGGTCGTCTGGTAGGTTAAGATAGGGCACTTTAGAATGACAGTTTATCGACATTGGGAAACCTTTAGAAGGACGGGTTTACACCTACCTGCCTCTCCACCTACTGCACCAAAGCAACTCTTTATAAAACTTTACTGCTAACGTGCATTTCTTCAGGTATTATCTTTAAAATGGAGAGCTGGAGAATCTGTGTTTTCCTCGTCAATTCCATTTAGTGTTTTCTCAGCTCTGGGATTTATCTGGTGATATGCCTCTGAAATTTCGTTTCAAAAGGCGAGGGAGTCCTATTGGTAATGCATATTCCAGAAATACTCTTAAGTGTGTTCTGCTACGCACAAGTTTTTATTAAAAACTAATTAAAAGTTTAATCAATGGATGTCTTTGTCTCTTCCTCATTCTGTCTTTTCGCAGATCTTCTCTTGTCTCCGTTTCTTTTATAAAATTAATGTAATAGTTTCCCATTGACGTGCGGGTAGTTGGCCGGTTGGAGAAGACAAAGTGTAAAATATTACAAATAAAATAGTTATCCGTCTGGTTTGAATGTGGGAAGATGGTAGGTCAGCTTTCAGTTAAATTGAGAAGAGAGGGGGGGGGGGTATGGTGCAGTCACCGGGAGGACAAACCCTTCATGCAAACTGCACCTACTATCAAGAAGAAGAAGAAGAAGAGAGGAGGGGTTGTATTGAAGTCACGTATTTTATTTTATTTTATAGTGCTACAGTCAAAGTATCAACAGCAGAACATTTCTGTTAATTTTCCCGACATTAATGAATAATGTTGTATAGCACAGCCACCATAAACAGGCTTTAAGAAAAACTTTTGAATTTTTGTTTCAAAAATATTTAGCCATGTGTAACTGGTGGCCAGCACCAAAAAAATCGTCTTGGGGTTCAGTATGTCACTGAGGCACGCTGGTTCCTCTTGAATTCTGGCAACCCACGACTAGCCTATGTCGGTCCCGTACCCAAGTCCATCTACCCTGCAAAGTTGGGGTGAGGCTAGCCCCCCTATGCGTCTGGCCTCCAACTTTAAACAGGCATTCTCTCCAGTAAATATTGATGGATGGAGTTAACGTCGTCTATCACCTTCTGTGAAAGAAGAAGCGGTGTAGTCTGTCCGTGACGGCGTGTACTGCGGTCTTGGGTGTTACACTGGGCCACACTTATAGTACACTCATTCATGGAATCACTGTCAAATTCACACTTATAGTACACTGGAATCATGAAATCCGAGTCAAATTCACTATAATCTTCACTCACTGTGTCACAAGCACTGTGAACCTTATTCACGGTAGCCTCACTGCGTGCCACACAATGTGTACCTCACTCATAGGTTCTTCATCTATACCAATTTTGCTACCTAAACTCTATGTTTTAATAAAATAATAACGATTAGTATTGGAATAGTACTCATAAAAGCCAAATAAACAAATAACTTTGCAAAGACTTTCATGAAAGCGTCTGAGGCAAAGTGGATCTCCCCCCCAAGAGAACTTTTGTCTCCCATTTAAGTGAGTTGCGATACTATTACGAGAAGCGGCCAGTCCGAAATGGCTTTGCGTATTGTAAACTCTCTCGTTGGAGTTTCTTGACAATTTGTCCTGAGCTAGGGACAGGGAAGTGTTTGTGTGTGTGTGTGTGTATGTGTGTGTGTGTGTGTGTGTGTGTGTGTGTGTGTGTGTGTGTGTGTGTGTGTGTGTGTGTGTGTATGTGTGTGTGTGTGTGTGTATGTGTGTGTGTGTGTGTGTGTGTGTGTGTGTGTGTGTGTGTGTGTGTGTGTATGTGTGTGTGTGTGTGTGTGTGTGTGTGTGTGTGTGTGTGTGTGTGTGTGTGTGTTTATCTAACCGAGTTTGCAGGACCAAACTACAGCTTTTGGACCATGCCTTTCCAGATATCCCGATTATTTTCGGGCTTTAACTGCCTTTAAAGCTCTGTTTGTAGGTAGTTACAACTATTTGTCTTTCAAGTACATTTCTCTATTTACTGCCATTTCACTGATTTAAATTAATAGTTTAATTCATTAGCCACAATAACAGCATAATACGTAATGATTATAATTTTATACTGTGTAGTTTAATTAAAATGCAGATTTAGAACCTGTATTTGCAAGTGACATACAAATAAATGCAGTTGTGACTGGAGTGAACAGGTGTACAAGGGTGGCTGGGGTGAACAGGTGTACAAGGGTGGCTGGGGTGAACAGGTGTACAAGGGTGGCTGGGGTGAACAGGTGTACAAGGGTGGCTGGGGTGAACAGGTGTACAAGGGTGGCTGGGGTGAACAGGTGTACAAGGGTGGCTGGGGTGAACAGGTGTACAAGGGTGGCTGGGGTGAACAGGTGTACAAGGGTGGCTGGGGTGAACAGGTGTACAAGGGTGGCTGGGGTGAACAGGTGTACAAGGGTGGCTGGGGTGAACAGGTGTACAAGGGTGGCTGGGGTGAACAGGTGTACAAGGGTGGCTGGGGTGAACAGGTGTACACAGGAGTTGAAGTGTTGAAGAGGCTGGAGAGAACAGGTGTAATATAATGTTTTGCACTATCCAACATACTCTCCCAGCATCACTGACGTATGGGAGATGGGTAAGCTGCAATGGGCCTACTGGCAAATGCAACGCTTCACCTCCCGTGTACTTCTCTGTAATACGGGCTCACCATAGCCCGTGCTACTTGGAACTTTTCGTTCCGAGTAGCTCAATCTAAAAGAACCATACTGTACTAAGGGACTCCCCCTGCTCGTGCCACCTCTTGGGTGTCCTCAGTCTTCATCAATCAACCGTATTGTATCCACTTGTACGCTGCTTTTGGAAATGTTGACAAGGGTCAACGAAACGCATCTCTTAGCGTCAGACCATAATAATTCTGTAAAATGATCTTTGGAGAGTTAATTTTTCAACTGTGTGTCTCAAAGAGCGCTAAATAATAAGTGTGTACTGCAAACACGACTTCAAAATTTACAGTATATTTTACAGGAGTAAAAACAAACTACAACATTTTAAAAGATGAAAAAAACTTGCGCTGTTAATTTCAAGGGTCATTAGAGCAGCACGGCTCCTTGACATTTGGGACGCTAAATTGCATTCCGATAACATCATCACCATTTGACTTTTATGCCAGCCAAAGAGATCAATCGATTTTCGCTGCTACACTGGAACCGTTCAGTGACCTTCACACGGCTTTAGATCCAGCAGACTGTTGTGAGCGGCCATCTGTACCATGTTGGTTACAGGGGAGAATGAGCTGCAATGGAAACACTTTACACATAGTGTGTATGTGCTGTTACTGCATCCGATAACCGTGATTTCTTGTTGTACCCTATTTTTGTTATTTTTCACTGTTCCTAATTAACGTCCCCTTACAGTACCCAGTAAATATTACTGTATCGAACTATACTGAGCCTCACATTATACCCTGGGCGCTCTCATAGCATAAATATACTTTCTGGTTGGTTAGGCAGCAACTATAGTGACCTCAATAACCCTCAGAAGTTGATAACTTTTAGGTAGAAAATAAAACCAAATGTGGTAGATTTTTATGTCATATAGCTCTACCTGAACGTTATCAGGCACTAAATATATTAATATATGAGAATTATTTTGTTTTCCTATTTATTTCGAAAGAAATGTCAGCCGCTTAGAAAGATTTCGATTTGTGTATTGGAAGTTGGTAATGGATTTTTATTAAGGGTTCCCGTCAGTAAGAATGGGTAATCTAAATAAGCTCTGCAAGCTTCTTCATCCAGTATGCCATGACAAGACATTTTGTGATAACCTTTGTGTACAAATTATATGTCTATATTGTGATTATACATGTAACGCTGATCTACATTATGCAGAATAAGCACTTTTTCCACTGGTTATTCTACATTATAATTATATATTCTGATTCTCTGTCAATCACAATATATAATTGTTATCATAATGAAAATATTTTTTATGTATAATCCGTACAAACCTACTTGCCTATTTTGCTCAATGTCAAACAAGAGATCAATCGACAATCGATTGTTGTGAGCTATGATAGAACTTTATCAATACAAATATAGCGGAAAATATTACTTTCTTAACCCGTAATACGAAGAAAAAAAAGAGTAATCCCTCTCTTATTTAATGATTAACTGCCGTATTTACAACTTATTATGACAATACGAATTATCACCATGATTGGTAATTTCGTGTTATTTTAATGTATATTATTTTAAATATCAGAATTTAAAAAAAAAATATGAATGAGTCTTGGGCTCATATTGCAAACTTCCTTTTAAGTAGTATTTTTAAATATAAAACAACCATATTAAAGTTCCATGAATGTATAAGAACAATCTGGCTATCAATTTGTGTCATCAAATTATTTATACAATCGTTAGTGGGGGGGGGGGGGTCATGATAAAAATAAACTACAATATAATCTGGTGGGTATCTTTGTGTAGCACTTTACTCAAGTTTAAGGAGTCGAGTGTATAGCCATATTCTGTTTATCAACCAATATACCTCACATCAAAGCAAAGCATTTCCAACCCAGATTTTTATATCGGCGCGTGAAAAATAGCGGGGACGAGAATATTCGCTTTGAAGTGCACACGAGAGGGAGATGGAAGTTGGGGAGAGAAGGTGGAAAGGTGTGGAAGAGAAGGAGGTAAAGAAGTAGCAAGGGAAGGAAGGCGGGACAGAGGAAAGGAGTGAGGACAGGAGAGAGTGAAGTAAGGATGCAGGGAGAGAAGAGGGATCCGTGAAGAGAGAGAAAATAGAATGGAAGAGCGAAACATTGGCAGCACCGCCAACAGGTAATCTTGTGTATGAGAGGTGAAGATGGTGGAGCTATTTAGTGCCCTGGACTCCCCAGGCGGGCTTACGGGCTCACTTTAGCCCGTGCTACATGGACATTTCGTTCTGAGTAGCTAAATCTAAACCAACAACAACATCCAGGCGGGTGGTAAGTCCAGTACGGGGCTCACCATAGCCCGTGATACTTGGAACTTTTTGTTCCCAGTAGTTGAATCAATAAGAACAACAACATCATCCAGGCGTGGAGCGATTTAAACCCTTCTCTATCATTGTTCCCAATATTGCTTTGCCTATTTTGTAATGGAAGTTCTGATCACCTTATATAACACCAAATGTGTCTCTTTAAAACGGACAAGCAAAGGGGGTGTTAGATTTTCAATAATATCACTAAAACAAACCTCGGCCAATTTTCTAGGGAACAAAGTAACCAACAACAAAATAAAAAAAAAAAAATAGTTTTATTACTCAGTGTCTCACTCTGTCATTCTCTCAAGGTCTTTCACTCGGTCAGTCTCTCACTCAACAAATCATTCATTCTTGAATATCATTACGCAACTTGCATGGTAAATCACTAATCCAATCACTCTCGCAAACACTCACTTCCTTCCTATTTCACTGGTACTCTCTCTCTCTCTCTCTCTCTCTCTCTCTCTCTCTGTCTCTCTCCCTCTCTCTCTTTCTCTCTCTTTCTCTCTCTCTCTATCTCACTCACTCTTTCTCTCTCTCTCCCTCTCTCTCTCTCTCTCCCTCTTTCTCTCTCCCTCTTTCTCTCTCACGCTTCGTCAAAAAGGTGTAAAACTCACCTAAGCAATTAAACTCTGGCGAAGTTCACAACTCTATTAATGCTGGATATTTGAAACCTTCCTGAGCGTCCCTGAATCACTTTCATCATCATAATCATTATTTTTGTTTATTTCTTAGTTAACACACGCACACACACACACACACACACACACACACACACACACACACACACCTAGAAGAATGTAGCAAGTGGGGTTCCACAAGGCTCTGTCCAGGGACCACTTATTTTCCTAATTTATGTGAACGACCTACCCTAGGGAGTTAGCTCAGACGTGTCAATGTTTGCGGATGATGCAAAGCTGATGAGATACGCGAAAGACGATGAGGACTGCGTAAAGTTACAGGAGGACCTTGGCAAACTCCACGAGTGGTCAAACAAATGGTTGCTGGAATTCAGTCCAAGCAAATGTAAAGTAATGAATATGGAAAAAGGAGAGAGGAAACCAGGAGACTAGCAAGCATTAACCCATGTCGGAAAATCCGACACCATTTAATAATATCATACAGACAGATAATTGCTGTGTTGTATAAACAAATCACCCATAGAAAATGTAACTGTAGTGGAATTTCCGTCTATAGAAAACGGGATATCATCACCACATACTATTATAAATTCACCAGCTATTCTGCTGGGAATTATTCTTAAATACATTAGTCTTTGGACTTTACCATCATAAAAACATCTCATATAAATTAACTTAATTATCAGAATTAAAATAGAGTAAATGTGACCCTTCTATCACTTACTGTCATCTGGACAATGTAGGCCAGTAGCGTCAGGGTGAGGGAGTGGGCAGCCATTGTTTATATTAGACTTGAGGCTCACGGGAGCAAATACGGCTCCTGTTAATTTTACTTGGACGAAGTGTTATGGAAACCAAAGGTGTACCATCATCAACACGCTGTCAACAAATTCAAGTTAAGTGTTCTACCGAAACCCATTTATCTATCATTAGTGGCCATTAATGTCATTGGATAGGGTGACCCGGTTAGAGCATAAGATCGCCTCATACTAAAGGTAATTAAGCCAGGTCTTCATTGTTCCATGTACAGTGTTTTCTCTGATATAGCTGTCATATATAGGATTCTGGCTTTATAGCTAGCGCCCTTTTGACAGGTCAAGACGAGAAAGCATGCTTTGTGCATCAGTTACCAGGGTGATGGAAGCTACCTCAAAGAGGGAAAATGTGGTGTCTACATCCTGGTTATACCTGGTGGACTAAGGCCTGCTGTACAAATAAGATAAGGAACCTCTTCAATATGTGTAGTTAATACTGTAGTTTGATTGGCTGCATATATATAAATTCAATAATATAAACCCCCCTAATGTGTAGAGGATCGATTTGTGAGATTATGAGATTATTGCAGAAATACAGTCCACTTAACATCATACAAATTGCTATCGAAGTATATAAATTAACGTAAATATAAATTCATATAAATTAAATAAATATAAATCTCACAGGTCGGTTCCCACAACCCATAAGGGGAAGGCAGCTACAGGAGTCAGAAAGAGAGAAGGATTTATAAGTGGATGTAATTCCGACACTCACACCGGAGGCCCACATAAACAGGATAACATCGGCAGCATACGGGACGTGGGCAAGCAATCAACGCAACTTCAAAGCAATCTACACAACATTTGCTAGACCATTACTTGAATATGCATCACCAGCATGGAATCCGCACCTTGTGAAGCACAAAGCCAAAATTTTAAAAAGTACAAAGATTTACAACAAGATTTGTGCCAGAGCTAAGAGGCTTAAGCTACGAAGATTGGCTAATAGTACTAAATCTCACAAACCTAAAGAATCGATAGAAGAAACAGAGGGATATGATCACAACATACAAGATACTGAGAAGAATAGATAAAGTGGACAAGGATAGCTTCTTCATATCGAAAGAAAGCAGGACAGGAGGACACAAATGGGAACTGGAAATGAAAATGAGCCGAAGGGACGTAAGGAAATACTCGTACTCTGTACGGGTAGTTAACAAGTGGAATGCTCTAAAAAGAAGAAGTTGTGGAAACCTCCTCCATCCACAACTATCTCTAAGGCACAATTCAACAGAACAATTGAAAATCCGAATAGTTAAACTAAACCGCAACAGGTACAAGGATAGTGGGCGGGGCATATAGAGCTAGACCTGACTGTCCCGTAGACACTAACAGTTAAGTACCAATAACGAAGTACACTACATCCAATACACCACCAACAACAATACTTCAACCAACCTCACCTCACCAACATACCATATACCAATCACCAAGTTAAACGCTTATCGTTCCCCATGTATCAATACCAAATACTCCAAATACCAGTCTCCAACACACTACACCTAAATCTCCAACAAACTGCATTTCCATCTCCTTCAAACCGCACCCCAATCCATAACCCCAATCCCCCTCCACGTTCCAGACACCAACAAACCGCACCCCAATCCATAACCCCAATCCCCCTCCACGTTCCAGACACCAACAAACCGCATCCCAATCCCCAACCCAATTTCCAACACACAACAAGAAATACTACAATAAACAGCTCTAACTAGTTTGTCACCGAAAGAAATTGAAGTTTTATCTGTCTTGAAGTCACAGAAAAATATTATTTTCCTCTTTTTTATTTTTGTTTTGCGCAGAGGAAAAAGAAACTCGCGCTTTTGGATATATCTTAAATATTGAATGATCTAAGGTTTTGCGAGTGTTTTTATTGATTGATCAATTGATTGTAATGCAATTGGTTTACACAGATCACAAAAATTTTGGTTGAACTGAACAGGTGTACAGCCCTAAAAATCGTACCGCTTACAATTTTAATCATAAGACTTAATTGGCTAAATATAGAGCATGAAGTTGGAATGATGAGACTTGGACTAAATATAACGCAAGTTCATGGTAATATGCTTAACCTATGCTTTTAAATGCAAATCATACCAAAAATTTAGAAAATCAGTAGGAGCCATGAAGAGGATTCGAACCCACACACAATGGGTTCTCCAAAACACATGGTCATAGACCACTGCACCACGATATGGTAAAGAGCAATGTAACCTGGGATTCAACTGAATTCTCTACGGGTCCTGTGGCTTCCACCGAAGCCCAATAGCACTCTGGCTGTGGTCCTGAAAGTCCACCTCCAACCCTCCTCTCGAAATGTACAATGAAATCACATTAACGTGATGTATCAGCGAGAAAAGCCCATTGCGTGTGTGCATGGAAGTATCAAGTGTAAGGGTTCGAGTCCTTCACACGGCTCCAACGTTAATGTGATTTTATCGTGCACCAAAAAAAATATATACCTTTACGACATATACTGATAAGAAAACGTTACTTAAAATACGAACTTATTTTAAACTTACATAGATCATATGTATACATTTCGATACTACAATTCTGATCCGGTTTATTTCCCCTTCCAACGATCATACATCTCACTCATTCAAGTGTCAGTATGTGATTTGTGATACACAAGATGTGAGTAAGGATTTGAATCTATTAGGCCAAGACATAACCCGAAATAATATCTATAAGATGAATAAGATGCGATTCAGGATGGATATGGGAAAAGTATAAGTAGGTAACAGTGGTAGACGAATGGAATAGACTGTCAACCACAGAGGCAGATGGTATAGTCAGCCCATCCTCCTGTTTCGACGATACTTATAGCAACGATGCGGACCATCGTACATATATTGACGCAATGGACAATTAGAAAAGTAGAATTAAAGTACAATTGAACTTGTACAAACCGAAAAATGTTTAATATTTATGTTGCTATTAAAACTAACCTAATGTAACGTATCCTAAACATCCTAGGCCTAATACACGCTATCTGAAACCTAATATAGGACATATACTAGTATGTGCTATACTACACCTAGGAGTATTTAAGTTAGGTTTTTAGCTTTATTTAAATATTTAAGTTAGGTTTAGCTTTATAGACGTTTGTGGAAGCAGGGTTGGATCTTGACAGACCTCGCCCAGCGAGCGCCAGCAGCCACCCCCTCCCTCCCCCCCCTCACTATTGTGTAGTGTCTGAGGCTTGTTTGTATTGTTGAAAAGTTTCTGGGGTTCTGGGTTGCTATATTGATTTCATTTCTTCGCTTGAAATCTCTTGTCCTCTCGCAATATCTGTTGAGCCAGTCTTGCTTTTCTAGTTCTGTGTGTCTGTTTTGGGATAAAGGGTTTTATGTCATGATTATAAATTTCACAAGCTTGTATATATATCTATAGTTTACCGCCTCACCTGACTTGTTATAATCAATCAGATGCACAATTCTGAAACGTCTTTTTTTATAAAAATGAAATTCTGTGTGTGTGTCTGTGTGTGTGTGTGTGTGTGTGTGTGTGTGTGTGTGTGTGTGTGTGTGTGTGTGTGTGTGTGTGTGTGTGTGTGTGTGTGATGGGAGGGGGAAAAAGATCCCGTGTTATTTTGAGGGAGAAGAAAGTGACGGGAAATATTTTTCCCTCAAGTCCTCAGTACAGAAGAGTTAGGCATGAATATTCATGCTGGCTGGTGGTACGCCAAAACTCTTTTAAGTGATGAAAATAAAGTTCTTTATACCATGGGAGTTATTGGTAGAGAATAATATTTACGAAGTTAGGGAGACTTAGAGGAAGGGGATGGTGTTCAATAATTAAAGCTAATAAACAAATAGTGAAGCTATAAACTCAAGAGTGGTCTACAATAAATCAGTTCAGTCACTAAGCAGTGGTGAGGTACACATATATGAAGGGTGGAGCTGTACTAACACACAGGGGGGCTAGGTTCACTGAGATGTGTATCCCACTTCTCAATGTATATACACTGAGAATTTACGTTGGTCGAGTGGCTGGTCAGTAAGCTGTTGTTATTGCCTGAATAACCTTCCAAGCATTGATAGGCGTTAAGCCCAACAATAAACTGAAACTAACAGACTAAGAGCATCGAAAGTGGAGAAACTTACTACAAGAGTGATAAGCTTTGGGTCGAAATGTGCGGGTGAAATGCTACAAAACTATGTAACTAACTAAAGAAACTAACTATGTAACTAACTTTATCTAACAACTAAAGAAAAGCAACTAAGAAAGTTGAATTATTGCGAAAACTGTCAATATTGGCTGGATTTAAGAGGAAGAGAGAAATTAAAGAATTTTAAAGTTAACTTAAGTTTGGTGTTGGGCTTAAGACCTATTAACCTTTGAAGGGTTATTAAGACCAGCATAAGTGCTTATACTGATCAACCAGGAAGCATATTTTAGTTTTGGACATAGTCTAGCACTGAAGTAAACTTTCAGTGTATAATCCCCCTAAGATGCGGGGTATATCTCTCAGTGCATATATATCCTTGTTGGTCACATGAGACTGGTAAGTCAACTAGAAGTGAGCAGATGGTTTATGGAAGGCTCAGGACATAAGCCAGCAACAAGAAAAAGGCCTTCAAGCATCACTGATATAAATCCATATGATTATGATAATGAAGATGAACTAAATCACATATACTGTGGGGGAACCAACCTGTGAGATTTATATTTATTTAATTTATTTTTTTTTTTTTTTTTATAAACCTAAAAGGGGTATCACCTCTGGTGCAAGTGTAGGGACCCATAGCCTCGGAGAAGAAAATAATGAGTACTCAGAGAAAACCTTGTGGATCCTCACTGAACACTTTGATATTTTCTTCTCCCTATTACCTTCCCCCTGAATGCCCCTGTTACCTAGCAGTAAATAGGTACCTGGGAGTTAGTCAGCTGTCACGGGCTGCTTCCTGGGGGTGGAGGCCTGGTCGAGGACCGGGCCGCGGGGACACTAAAGCCCCGAAATCATCTCAAGATATAGCCACCCCTATTCTTTTAGTGTGTGTGTATATATAACTTTATTTAAAATTTCATTACACAAAAAGGGTTACATACAAGGTAACAGACTACTTGTCACAAGTTGTACAGCTCCTCAGCTATTTAATTTATATATTTCGATAGCAAATGATATGATGTTTAGTGGACTGTATTTCTGCAAATTCTCACGAATCGACTCCTTTACACATTAGGGGGGTATATTAAATTTATATATGAAGTCAATCAAAATTGATTGACTAACATTCATTACAGTATTAGACTACATATTAGTAAATAAAATGGGGGGGGGCCTTATCTTATTGTAGGTAGACCTGGTCCACCAGGTATAAACAAGGATGACGACACCAAATAATCCTCGTAGTTGAGGCTAGCATCAACACCAAGTACTGGTGTACCCAGTAACCATTCTGCTTCCTCTTCAATTGTTCCTGTCAAAGGGCACTTGCAATAATAGCAGTAATCGTATACATATAACAGCTATAACAGAGGAAATATTGTCAGTTTAAATAAAGAGATGAGATATTACTCATTCTGTGTTGGTCGCTACCTCTCGTGTTAACCGGAAAATAATCCTACCTAACATTACTGGCCAGGAATTACTAGATAAGATTTTGGATAGACACTTCCCTTGTTTAAATGTGAACTGCATGTTGATGATGGAAGTACTAATTTAGTCTCCATAACACTTCGTCCAAGGGAGAGTATTATTGGAGCTGTTGATCTGCTCCTGTGACTCTGGTCTTACAATAATGGCTGACTCCTAGGGGCCTCCCTCCCACTGGCTCTCTCTTGTCCAAATGTCAATAAGTGGTAGAAAGGTCACATTGACTCTATTTTGGTACTAATAATTAAGTTGATTCAAGTGAGATATTTTTATGTCAACAGTTCCGAGACTGCTGTATTAATAATAATTACCATCAGAATTGCTTGTAAATTTAATAGCGACGTGGCAATGATATCCCGTTTTCTACTGACGGAAAATTCCACTATAGGCTACATTTTCTGTGGGTTAACTTGCTTATACAACCCAGCAGAAATATTATCTGCCTATTGTATTGAATATTAGTAAATGGTCAAATCCACAAGGGCCGTGACGAGGATTCGAACCTGCGTCCAGGAGCATCCCAGACTGAGCTACGACAGGGTAAAGGGTTGAAACCGAAGTTCTACTGAACTTACCGGATCCCGTAGCCTCTCCGAGGCACAAACCGTTCATTTGATGCATCACGTTAGTGTGATCTCTGTGTGTGATGATGTAAGGGCGAAGAGGGAGAACGGCCTATTGACATAGCTCGGGTGCAGGGGGGGGGGGGTGTGTAAAAGCCTGGTTTGTGCCTCGGAGAGGCTACGGGATCCAGTAAGTTCAGTAGAACTTCGGTTTCAACCCTTTACCCTGTCGTAGCTCAGTCGATTAAGGCAGTGTCTGGGATGCTCCCGGACGCAGGTTCGAATCCTCGTCACGGCCCTTGTGGATTTGTTCATTTGATGCATCACGTTAGTGTGATCTCTGTGTGTGGTTAGTAAATGGTGTTGGGTTTTCCGACACATAGAAAGAAGTTAATCACACATACTAAGATGTTAATCAAACATGATAATGAAGAACTTAATCACACATACTAAGAAGTTGACAAAGTCGACCATGGAACACTACCCTCTCGATAACTACTTTCGAAATTGGAACACTTTGATGCTGGAACACCTACGTTCGTGCTCCTTATAGCGTCTTAAGCACTCGCATATCTAAGCACGTTAACACAATTCTTTCCTTCCACAACCTTTTTTGTTTTTAATTTGCTGATATCTTCCTCCCTCTTTACTTAAATATTCTAGCTCGTGTTTGCTCTCTGTCCTATTTTTCCGCAGACTCCTATTGGGAGCAAACGCCCTCCGCTTCATTTCTCTGATAGCAAAACCAACATGGAGATTTGCTGGGTAAATAGCTCAAGCGGAGCTGCGAGTGTATTGGACACTCCACACTTGAAGGTGTGGAGGGCTGACGAAGCTAAAATGCTTGGGATACACTTTTTTGTTTCCTACCTAGGCGCCCTTGCCTCGAAAACTGGAAACTGGTGACTGTATTACATATAAATATAAAATACTGATTAGAGATAATACATTAATGAACTGCACCGTTAGCATATTAATACACTTGTTACCGCCCCTCACAATTCCCCCTCCAATTAATCTCCCGAAACGACAGACTACTTCTCACATGCTTCTGTATGACTAACCATCCTGTGTGATGGGGATTTTTTATCATCACGTAGCTGGCTTTTTGACACACTGTACTCCCCTTCATATAGTGTAAGGCAGCTGCACAAATGCAGATGCACCTAAATGTGTTATTAAAAAAAACGTTGAATTTATTTTCTCTAATGTAGCTGGTATTACGTTTTCTTTTCTCTTAATTTTGCGTACACTCGAGTCAGGCCAGTTTCTGACTGACAATGTTCTACACAATTTTGGCCAAGATAATCCAATTTTTCTTGTAAAGAGAAATTTAAGGTATTAGAAATTTTTTAAGAAATTAAGGTATAGAAAGAAATTAGGTATAGCACAAAAGCACTCAGGTGACACTCAAAGGAAAGAAAGCACGAGATAACGATTCATGATATAAACGAATTAGGACATATTCTCCAACATTACATCTGTGATTGCTCAGTAATTAATGATTTCCGAACAAATGGAATGAGACACTTTGAACTCTGCAGTTACTTGAGACACTCACGAATATTGGAGGAGTGTTGAGTGCGTCTAACTATCGAGTCTATCAATATTAAAGCTACCTGCGAGTCTGAACGTTTGAAATTAAAAAACTGGACACCACGAACGTCAGACC
This sequence comes from Procambarus clarkii, assembly GCF_040958095.1. Lineage (NCBI taxonomy): Eukaryota > Metazoa > Arthropoda > Malacostraca > Decapoda > Cambaridae > Procambarus > Procambarus clarkii. The sequence goes on along the minus strand of NC_091188.1, from coordinate 11,117,078 downwards.
CTTTATATCATGCAGCTCTAGCACCCAGCCGGTTCCTCCCCCCCCCCCCCCAACCTTTCCACCACCAAAATACAAAACAAAAACGGGCGTTTTATGACGTAACATGCAAGGGAAGACTAATGAAACTTAAGTTCACATCACTTCAGTAGGGCAACAGCTGGAGGGACATGATCACAACTTGAAAAATACTCGATGGAATCAACCAGGCAAAATAAAAGTGTACTTGTCGCCCCCAGAACCAATGAACCTCTGTGTCCCCAGGACCAATAAAAGAGGGACCTCGGTGTCCCCAGGACCAATAAAGGGGGGGCCCCGGTGCCCCCAGGACCAATAAAAGGGGGCCCCGGTGCCCCCAGGACCAATAAAGGGGCCTCGGTGTCCCCAGGACCAATAAAGGGGGCCTCGGTCCCCCCAGGACCAATAAAAGGGGGCCCCGGTGCCCCCAGGACCAATAAAGGGGGGCCTCGGTGTCCCCAGGACCAATACAGGGGGCCTCGGTCCCCCCAGGACCAATAAAAGGGGGCCCCGGTGCCCCCAGAACCAATAAGGAAGGGCCTCGGTGTCCCCAGGACCAATAAGCAAGGGCCTCGGTGTCCCCAGGACCAATAAAAGGGGGACCCCGGTGTTCCCAGGACCAATAAAAGGGGACCTCGGTGCCCCCAGGACCAATAAGGAGGGGCCTCGGTCCCCCCCAGGACCAATAAAGAGGGACCTCGGTGTCCCCAAGACCAATAAAGAGGTCCTCGGTGTCCCAAGGACCAATAAAAGGGGCCTCGGTGCCCCCAAGACCAATAAAGAGGGACCTCGGTGTCCCCAAGACCAATAAAGAGGTCCTCGGTGCCCCCAATGACCAATAAAAGGGTCCTCGGTGCCCCCAAGACCAATAAAGGGTTATGATATTTACCCATAATTATATTATGGTAAAAGCGTGTCCTGTAATATTTTTTTTGAAAACAAAAAAACATCAGAAACAAAAGAAAACAGAAACATACCTTAAGCTGGTGGAGTTGTGTCCCGCGATGAGCTAATAAAAGCCTTACCTGTAATGATAAAAAATTCATTAGTAATGCCAATTGAAATGCCTACACACATTATAATCATATACCACATATATAACACATGAATGGTCACATCCATCTGTATGTTGGTATGCAGGAAGCGGAGACGTAGGTGACACTTGAGGATTCAGATGATACTTACCTTCTCCTGAAGGAGGGTTGCGCTGGGCGTAGTGGGGTCAGACAAGGGGGTCAGCGCCCTCCGTAGTGGGGTCAGACAAGGGGTTCAGCGCCCTCCGTAGTGGGGTCAGACAAGGGGGTCAGCGCCCTCCATAGTGGGGTCAGACAAGGGGGTTCAGCGCCCTCCGTAGTGGGGTCAGACAAGGGGGTCAGCGCCCTCCGTAGTGGGGTCAGACAAGGGGTTCAGCGCCCTCCGTAGTGGGGTCAGACAAGGGGTTCAGCGCCCTCCGTAGTGGGGTCAGACAAGGGGTTCAGCGCCCTCCGTAGTGGGGTCAGACAAGGGGGTTCAGCGCCCTCCGTAGTGGGGTCAGACAAGGGGGTCAGCGCCCTCCGTAGTGGGGTCAGACAAGGGGGTTCAGCGCCCTCCGTAGTGGGGTCAAACAAGGGGGGTCAGCGTCAACACTACTCATGACGTGCTCACTAATACAAACAAAAGCGGTGTTTCCAACATTCACGAATTACTCACAATGGATTAAATATGCAGTACGAGACATGAAACACTGCAAGAACTGGAAGTACCAAACAAGTACGTAATTTTGCCACAGCAATAAAAGCCAATTTCAACTTTTTATTTCCAGTAAATCACTAAACTTTCTAAGAATTAACATTTAGTCACATTAACAGTTAGTAGCGGCGTGTCCTGCCTTGGTGTCTTACGTATTCTTCACAATGCATTTTCAGGATTTTCCTAGACACGAAATATTAAAAATACTGACAACCGTAAACCGCAACACTGGAACTTGCTCGTCCACACACTCTAGTGTTAGCCAACACGCAGTTGTTTAAACACCACAACATCCAGTCTTCATAACTCAGTGTGACTGAACACTTGAGAAGATTTTCAGATACACTTTAGAGGTGTTGTCACAGTCAGTGTCACAGTCAAAGTGTCACAGTCAGAGTGTCACAGTCTCACAACACAACTATCACTCGCCATCATTACCGTCATATTGGTGTGACCCGCCTTGCCTGACTACAGGTTCCAGACGGCCTTATTTTCCTGTTTCCAGAGAATATAAAATAATAAACCCATTTAAAGTCAGGTGGTGTTTCATCACAGTCCAGCATCAAAACATCGACCAAACGCTTATCTTACTTCATGTGTTCGAATCACGTTGCAGTAGGTATTTCGCCCATTTAATTTAAATGCGAATATATCAGCTGGTGGTTGTAAACACTGGCTGGGCTCACGTTGACTAGCCGCCGACTCCCACCTGGTGGCGTACGAGAATTTCTAGAGCGGGCTTCTTACCCCTCCTGTCTGGGTGGGGTAAGAAGCACTCTGTACTTGTGTACTTATTTGTACTTGTGGTACAAATGTACCAAAACGGTACAATTTGGAGCTACTATATTAAAAGGCTCAGTTTAAACAATCTTGTAGAGCAACATGTAAGGATGATAGCCCGCTAATTTCTCGAAGTTGACATTTCAGTCTTTATACCATAATAACATAAGACTTAGTATTGTAATTTTACCACCCCTCCTAGCTCGCAAGTCTGCCTCTGATATTGCAAACCGACATCCTTGGCTTAGGCTAGCTCATCCTAACCCTTGCTCAGAAACCCTCCAGAATTTCCTTAATGAAGGCCAACATTGTTCAAAATGGACAACTAGAACTGGAACTGAACTCAGAATGTATCATCAAATCTATAATTTGTACCAAGACAGACAACAACGGCACGTTGCTGCACCGTGGGAGATTACCCCCTTTCCAATTTTAATCCCTCCCTTTCCACCCAAGAAGCAACTTAGAGATCAGCCCAAGCTTCGTTTTGAGGCAAAGCTCAACGCCTTAAGCCATACTGATGCTCTGTCAACAGAGCATTCTATCTCTCAAACCACAAACACTGATGGTTCCCTACACCGCCCCACGGGTGCTGTTGTCTACTGGCAGCATCTAGCAAGTACGTCATCCTTATGTAGGTCGCAGTCGTCGGAAAGTGGAAAAATCTTCAGTCAGAAGACATTAAGGTGGAGTCAGCTGATGGCTAAGACCTTAGTTCACCATAACGTGAAACAAACTTATTGCCCCTTATGTTTTGCAATGAAGTATATTTTGCCTCAGATATGACAAATCATTACATTAAAATAAAAATTAAATGTGCCAAATTTATTCTAAAGATCTAACTGAATAATTAAGTTAATCTGCGGCTTAAATTGTGAACATTATATAATCATTATACAGGCTTTGCTATTGCGCGACCTATAAATATTTTGTAAACCTGTATATATTAAACTGCTGCTGACAACAGTCACAAACGCCCAGATGGAGTCACCCTGCAGCCATGGAGGGAAGGTAGACAGGTCGTGTGGGACTACACGTGTGCGTCTACATTGGCTGATACCTATCTACCTCACAGTACAGCTGAGGGAGGCGGGGGCGGCCATCTTCAGGGAGACCCAGAAAACTAACACGTACAGGGACCTAGAACGTTATTACAGGTTCGTGCCGATAGACTCTGCGACCCTGGACGCCTGTGGTAAATGTTCACTTAAGTTCCTAAAGGAGGTGGATATGTAGGTCAACATGTTGGGAAAGTAACCTGTTGGGTAAGTAACCCAATCCTAATAACTCCATAACTCTATCCCAATCCATAACTCTGGTATAACAAAGAAACCAATCACCAATATTTATAATCGAAAACTCACTCAAGATAACATGTCGGTTTGCAATATCAGAGGCAGACTTGCGAGCTAGGAGGGGTGGTAAAATTACAATACTAAGTCTTATGTTATTATGGTATAAAGACTGAAATGTCAACTTCCAGAAATTAGCGGGCTGTCATCCTTACATGTTGCTTTACAAGATTGTTTAAACTGCGCCTTATAATATAGTAACTCCAAATTGTACCGTTTTGGTACATTTGTACCACAAGTACAAATAAGTACACAAGTACAGAGTGCCTCTTACCCCACCCAGATAGGAGGGGTAAGAAGCCCGCTCTAGAAATTCTCGTAACGCCACCAGCTGGGAATCGGCGGCTGGTCAACGTGAGCCCCGCCAGTGTTTACAACCACCAGCTGATATATTCGCATTTAAATTAAAAGGGCGAAATACCTACTTCAATGTGATTCGAACACAGGAAGTAAGCTAAGCGTTTGGTCGATGTTTTGATGCTGGACTGTGATGAAACATCACTTGGCTTTAAATGGGTTTATTATTTTATATTCTCTGGAAACTCGAAAATAAGACCGTCTGGAACCTGTAGTCAGGCAAGGCGGGTCACACCAATATGACGGTAATGATGGCGAGTGATAGTTGTGTTGTGAGACTGTGACACTCTGACTGTGACACTTTGACTGTGACACTGACTGTGACAACACCTCTAAAGTGTATCTGAAAATCTTCTCAAGTGTTCAGTCACACTGAGTTATGAAGACTGGATGTTGTGGTGTTTAAACAACTGCGTGTTGGCTAACACTAGAGTGTGTGGACTAGCAAGTTCCAGTGTTGCGGTTTACGGTTGTCAGTATTTTTAATATTTCGTGTCTAGGAAAATCCTGAAAATGCATTGTGAAGAATACGTAAGACACCAAGGCAGGACACGCCGCTACTAACTGTTAATGTGACTAAATGTTAATTCTTAGAAAGTTTAGTGATTTACTGGAAATAAAAACTTGAAATTGGCTTTTATTGCTGTGGCAAAATTACGTACTTGTTTGGTACTTCCAGTTTTTGCAGTGTTTCATGTCTCTTACTGGATATTTAATCCATTGTGAGTGATTCGTGAATGTTGGAAACACCGCTTTTGTTTGTATTAGTGAGCACGTCATGAGTAGTGTTGACGCTGACCCCACTTGTCTGACCCCACTACGGAGGGCGCTGAACCCCCTTGTCTGACCCCACTACGGAGGGCGCTGAACCCCCTTGTCTGACCCCACTACGGAGGGCGCTGACCCCCCTTGTCTGACCTCACTACGCCCAGCGCAACCCTCCTTCAGGAGAAGGTAAGTATCATCTGAATCCTCAAGTGTCACCTACGTCTCCGCTTCCTGCATACCAACATACAGATGGATGTGACCATTCATGTGTTATATATGTGTGTGGTATATGATTATAATGTGTGTAGGCATTTCAAAAGGCATTACTAATGAATTTTTTATCATTACAGGTAAGGCTTTTATTAGCTCATCGCGGGACACAACTCCACCAGCTTAAGGTATGTTTCTGTTTCCTTTTGTTTCTGATGCTTTTTTGTTTTCAACAAAATATTACAGGACACGCTTTTACCATAATATAATTATGGGTAAATATCATATCCTTTTATTGGTCCTGGGGGCACCGAGGTCCCCTTTTATTGGTCTTGGGCGCACCGAGGTCCCCCTTTATTGGTCCTGGGGGCACCGAGGCCCCCCTTTATTGGTCCTGGGGGCACCGAGGCCCCCCTTTATTGGTCCTGGGGACACCGAGGCCCCCCTTTATTGGTCCTGGGGGCACCGAGGTCCCTCTTTATTGGTCCTGGGGGCACCGAGGCCCCCCTTTATTGATCCTGGGGGCACCGAGGCCCCCCTTTATTGGTCTGGGGGCACCGAGGCCCCCCTTTATTGGTCCTGGGGACACCGAGGTCCTCCCTTTATTGGTCCTGGGGGCACCGATGTCCCCCCCTTTATTGGTCCTGGGGACACCGAGGTCCTCCCTTTATTGGTCCTGGGGGCACCGAGGTCCCTCCCTTTATTCTTCCTGGGGGCACTAAGTACACTTTTATTTTACCTGGTCGATTATATCGAGTATTTTTTTCAAGTTGTGATCATGTCCCCCCGGCTGTTGCCCTACTGTAGTGACGTGAACTTCCAGTTTCATTAGTCTTCCCTTGCATGTTACTCCATAAAACCCTCGTACTTGCTTGGTATTTTGTTGGTGGATGGGGAGGGGGAAGAGGGAATCGGCTGGGTGCTAGAGCTGCATAATATCTAAGGGTCTGACGTTCGTGGTGTCCAGTTTTTTAATTTCAAAAGTTCAGATTCGCAGGTAGCTCTAATATTGATAGAGTTAGACTTGATATACGCACTCAACACTGCTCCAGTATTCGTGAGTGTTTCAAGTAATTACAGAGTTCAGTGTGTTTACAGAGTAATCACAGATGTAATATTGGAGAATATGTCCTAATTCGTTAATATCATAAATAGTTATCTCGTTCTTTCTTTCCTTTGAGTGTCAGTGACTGCTCTTCTGCCACTCCGAATTTCCTAAAACGTGCGTTTTCAAGAAGATAGGATTATCTCGTCCAAAATTGTGTAGAACATAGATTGATATAATAAAAATTGGCCTAACTTGAGTGTACGCAAAATTAAAAAAAATAAAAGAAAACGTAATTCCAGTTACATTAGAGAAAATAAATTCATCGTTTTTTTTTATTAACACATTTAGGTACATTTGCATTTGTGCAGCTGCCCTAGACTATATGAAGGGGAGTACAGTGTGTCGTAAAGCTAACTTCGTGATGCTAAAAATCCTCATCACACAGGATGGTTAGTCATACAGAGGCATGTGACAAGTAGTCTGCCATTTCGGGAGATTAATTGGAGAGGGAATTGTAAGGGCGGTAACAAGTGTATTAATATGCTAACGGTGCAGTTCATTAATGTTCTATCTCTAATCAGTATTATAACGAACTGTTTACAACTTAATATGGAGGATGGGTTTATATATATATATATATATATATATATATATATATATATATATATATATATATATATATATATATATATATATATATATGTCGTACCTAGTAGCCAGAACGCACTTCTCGGCCTACTATTCAAGGCCCGATTTGCCTAATAAGCCAAATTTTCCTGAATTAATATATTTTCTCTATTTTTTTCTTTTGAAATGATAAAGCTACCCATTTCATTATGAATGAGGTCAATTTTTTTTTATTGGAGTTAAAATTAACGTAGATATAGGTTAGGTAGCCCAAAAAGGTAGGTTAGGTTAGGTTAGGTAGTCGAAAAAACATTAATTCATGAAAACTTGGCTTATTAAGCAAATCGGGCCTTGCATAGTAGGCTGAGAAGTGCGTTCTGGCTACTAGGTACGATATGTATATATATATATATATATATATATATATATATATATATATATATAAAAAGTTTTCAGTTATATATATATATATATATAAATATATATATATATATATATATATATATATATATATATATATATATATTTATATATATATATGTATGTATATATATATATATATATATATATATATATGTCGTACCTAGTAGCCAGAACTCACTTCTCAGCCTACTATGCAAGGCCCGATTTGCCTAATAAGCCAAGTTTTCATGAATTAATTGTTTTTCGACTACCTAACCTACCTAACCTAACCTAACCTTACTTTTTCGGCTACCTAACCTAACCTAACCTATAAAGATAGGTTAGGTTAGGTTAGGTAGGGTTGGTTAGGTTCGGTCATATATCTACGTTAATTTTAACTCCAATAAAAAAAAATTGACCTCATACATAATGAAATGGGTAGCTTTATCATTTCATAAGAAAAAAATTAGAGAAAATATATTAATTCAGGAAAACTAGGCTTATTAGGCAAATCGGGCCTTGCATAGTAGGCTGAGAAGTGCGTTCTGGCTACTAGGTACGACATATATATATATATATATATATATATATGTCGTACCTAGTAGCCAGAACTCACTTCTCAGCCTACTATTCAAGGCCCGATTTGCCTAATAAGCCTAGTTTTCCTGAATTAATATATTTACTATAATTTTTTTCTTATGAAATGATAAAGCAACCCTTTTCTCTATGTATGAGGTCAATTTTTTTTTATTAGAGTTAAAATTAACGTAGATATATGACCGAACCTAACCAACCCTACCTAACCTAACCTAACCTATATTTATAGGTAAGGTTAGGTTAGGTAGCCAAAAAAGCTAGGTTAGGTTAGGTTAGGTAGGTTAGGTAGACGAAAAAACATTAATTCATGAAAACTTGGCATATTAGGCAAATCGGGCCTTGAATAGTAGGCTGAGAAGTGCGTTCTGGCTATTAGGTACGACATATATATATATATATATATATATATATATATATATATACATACATATATATATATATATGTATATATATATATATATATATATATATATATACATACATATATATATATATATATATATATATATATATATATATATATATATATATATATATATATATGTGTGTGTATATCACGAAAATAAACACGTGATTAAGAATGTGACAATGTCAGACCACGAAGGAAAAATGAAACAGGAAATTTCCTTAAGTACTTTCGTATATTAAATACATCTTCAGAAGGTCATTTTACAGATCGAGTGATGGGTATAAATAGGCAGGAGAGAGTGGTGAAGTAAGGTGAGGTACAATACTTGGACAACGCAGAAGGCCCATTGGCCCATCAGATGCACCCAATTGGCCCATAATTACCTATGTATTATGCTTGTATGTCTGCTATATCAGATGGGCCATTGGGCTACATCGGATGGGCCAATTGGGTGCATCTGATGGGCCAATGGGCCTTCTGCGTTGTCCAAGTATTGTACCTCACCTTACTTCACCACTCTCTCCTGCCTATTTATACCCATCACTCGATCTGTAAAATGACCTTCTGAAGATGTATTTAATATACGAAAGTACTTAAGGAAATTTCCTGTTTCATTTTTCCTTCGTGGTCTGACATTGTCATATATATATATATATATATATAATGTATGTATGTCGTACCTAGTAGCCAAAACGCACTTCTCAGCCTACTATGCAAGGCCCGATTTGCCTAATAAGACAAGTTTTCATGAATTAATGTTTTTTCGACTACCTAACCTACATAACCTAACCTAACCTAACTTTTTCGGCTACCTAACCTAACCTATAAAGATAGGTTAGGTTAGGTAGGGTTGGTTAGGTTCGGTCATATATCTACGTTAATTTTAACTCCAATAAAAAAATTTACCTCATACATAATGAAATGGGTAGCTTTATCATTTCATAAGAAAAAAAGAGAAATTATATTAATTCAGGAAAACTTGGCTTATTAGGCAAATCGGTCCTTGCATAGTAGGCTGAGAAGTGCGTTTTGGCTACTAGGTACGACATACATACATTATATATATATATATATATATATATATATATATATATATATATATATATATATATATATATATATATATATATTCGCACTACTTGGCCTTCTATGAAAGGCCTAGTTTGCCTAATAAGCCAAGTTTTCCTGATGTTACATATCTCTCAAACTAAATTGCTTATGAAATGATAAAGCTATCCATTATATTATACGTGATTTTATTATATTTTATTTTGCGTTAAAACTAACGTAGAAATATAACCTAACCTTAACTAACATAAATAAGTAATAATTCATGTTATATATGCGGAAAACCCACATCTAGAAAAATAATGAATGCTAAACGCGTTTTCGGCTCAATTCACCTTCTTCAGAGCATTTTAGAACCATTTTAAAAATGCCCTGAAGAAGGAGATTATAAAATGTGTGGTTAGAAAAATATTTAAGATTCGTATAAGTATTTAGGGGGAATGGGTGTTTCCTGAAGAATAACTTGAGTGGCTGAGGGAGATAATGTATGCCAGTTTGGAAAGTAATCTGATCTGGGTCTCGTGATCTCTGGCTCCCTATTCAGACTTGGGATTGGCCCATCTTACTGAATCCTTGATCATTTATACTAGTGTGGGCATCGAAAACCAATCAGCTGCGAACACAGGATTCATTACCTTTCAAAACATCCTGAATCTCAGTGTGGTAGATAAGACACGTTCAAATTTATTTTGTGTATGGTGATTGTCACTAAGGTACATACCCTCTGATGATGGGTCCCGAATCATAATTTCTGCACTTCATTCAATTCTTCCCGATTATCTACCATTTCAATAAAAAAAAGGTTTTGATTCACTTCAACTATTGGTAACTCTCTATTCATTGCTTTTCAACTCCCTGTCTAAAATAAAATACCAATATTTTTGTGTTCTTGCTACGTGGTATGCATTTTTAGCTTATCAATAAATGTTTTCTTTTCATTTCCCAGCTCCACTCGTCAGTGTAGAGGGGAGAAATCCTCAGTGCATTTTATAGCTCGGCTCCATTTTTGTATGTATTTCATACTTCACTTTTTATAGCCTAGTTCAAGTATGTTTATTGAGACAAGAAAGAAATACATTTCAAAGGGATAGAGTAGCTTAGGCTATTTCTAACACCCTATAGCCTAGTTCTTGGTTGTTATGGTGATGGGTTTATCAACCTCTGGAGGGTTATTAAAGCCACCGTAAGTGCTTACTGTCCAACCAGCAAGAACACTTTAGTCCTGAACATAAGTATACTCACAGTGTATATACACCAAGAATTAGAATGACAATGATAACAATTATACGTGACAAGAATATCACGTGAACTTTTTCCTTTAAATATGCAAACTTCTGGATTCGTAATGTTATTATTTGAAGTTTGCAAGCTAGAAGCTGTTAACTCTTTATTGTATTAGTAAGCATATATCACAACAAAAAATTTAATTGTTGATGTGCGAGTATGCTTTGATCGTCAGCCTGTTTCCAAAAAAAAACGTTCAATAATTTTGCATTTGCGGGTAAGATAAACGTCGAAATTTCTCTGTGTAATGGGAACATCTACCTATTAGTCACTTACCTCACCTCTTGTTTGGTAGTTTAGTTTTGAGGGATTCACTTGCGCAGAAGTTAAAATGCATTTCGTGAATTTTGTGCAGAAAAAACACCCACAGACCAGCCACATCACTATTCTTTTGGAGAATCTGTTAGGCAATACCATATATTATAGTTACAATAACAATATATGAGCAGTGTGTGTGTGTGTACTCACCTAGTGTGTGTGTGTGTGTGTGTGTGTGTGTACTCACCTAGTGTGTGTGTGTGTGTGTACTCAGCCTAGTGTGTGCGTGTACTCACCTAGTGTGTATGTGTGTTTAATACATATCTAATACTCCAAGAAAAAACTTTCAGAAATAAGACTAGAACTAAACGTGAACATTTCCGCCCTTACACTTGTTCTTGCAAGCATTATCTTCTCTGTGTGGCTTGTGGACGAAGAATTCTATATCTCCACACAACTTAAAAAGGTTAGGCTGCGAGATTGGTTCCCGCAGGAAGCTGAGAAGTCGGTAAAGATTAATGTCTGTAAATACAAATATACAGAAAGAGAACTGAAAAAGATCAGCCAATAATTTATTATAATGAGTGAGAGATTACCTCGTCTTTAAGTATTTAAACTAAATAAGCAGAAAGATGAATAATATTAATTAATAATACAAATAGTATTACGGATAGGAAAATTCATGAAATATTTGATAAGATTTTAGTTTATCATGCATAGACCTGACAGGCAGGGATATGAAAAGTCAACTCATGGAAAATAATAGTTCTTTATAAAGTATAAGCCCAATCATTTTTCTAAATATTCTAAACATAAAAATCTAGACTAATTGGGACGAAGCTAATAAACTACTGAAATATAATTCACAATTTGTAAGTTCATAAATAAAAGTAATTGAATCAGCCCTTACAAATGTTCTTCGTAATCTAAAAATTATGTAATTAAATATGGCTGTAGTTATCGATATGTAGAAAATGTCAACATAACATAAAGCAAAAAACCGGTTCAGTTGATCTTCAGTTTGTCTTTAGTCCTCCATCGAGAATTTAGTTTGGTGTTATTATTCATCAAATAAGCAACCCTTTTATTAAAGACAGATTCATTCCAATTGAAATTCATAAAGATTTCACTTTCCAGAGTAGCTCTCCTGCACAATCTGCAAGAGAATCCAATCCGGATCTATCCACCTGTGAACTTCCAGCTACCCAAAAAACACGTTTCTAACACTGATTAAGCATCTCGTCCCCTTGTTATCAGTGATCGTCACCCCTCATGGTACTCGACCTTCTTCCAGTAACGTGTCAGCCTTACGAAAAATCAATCTTGCCTTCCAAGTCACTCGGCAAGAAACGCCTTGCACAATAAAAAAAATAACTGCTGTAGGCGACACCCTTGAGGACCCAAAATGCCTTTCATAATCAAAATCTTTTATGCAGCGCCCATAGAGGACTCAAATTTCACTCTCTATAAGAAAATTCTTGCTACTGGGGGAATTAATTGTCTTTAATGGCACATGCGATGCTTCAGAGGAAAAGGTAATCGCCTCTAGAGGAAAAACTGCTACTAACAAAATTTAGGATATAGTTAAACCATTTAAAATGAAGCCTCTGCCTCGGCTACTACAGTGGTACAGTTATCTCGCCCACAATGTGAACGAGGACTCAATTGACACTCAAGAATAGGAAAAAGAACCAAAACAAAAACTACATTACGGTAATACAGATGTAAAGTAATAATAAATGAACAGCTGGACACCATGTGACCTTTACCACCAAGCAAGCTGAAGCTACAGAACACGAAAAAAAGAACCAAGCAAGGTACAGCCCTTGTCTCACCTCCACCCTTTGTGGCCACACCACCGACCAAGCCCTTAAAAATATAGAAATAGACAAGAGCATGCATGATGTGATAACTTATCAACACACCGATCGAGTCACAAACACAATACAAAGTGGTGAAACTATTGTATTTTTTACCCAATTCTATCATTTTCATTAACCATATTTCAACCGTGTACACGTCCTTCCTTATCCCATCTTACTAACCCTGTGGTCAATTCAGATTAATGTTCAAGTATTCCAATGGAATATAAAGTCATCACTAATCTATACCTAAGTTTGAACTAGTTTATATATACCGATGGACTTATTTATTTATTCTGCTAGTTTTGTTCAGTATATCCTTTATTCTTCCACTAAGCAACATTACAAACGTTCTTAATTAAACATTAGTGAATGTTATTTGATAAAGTTATGTAATATTTACATGTATACCTGGGTAATAACAGAACACTGCTACGCAAAAGAGCTATGTGCATCATCTAGTGACATGTCATATTCTCTTCATTCACATTAATAAAGATTATTAATATATTTATATAATTGAAACTATTATTACACAGACATATTATAATAAATACTACTCAGCAAATTTTTTTAATATTTTATCTAATTACTTGTTGTGAAGTCTACTACGGGCTCACCACAGCCCTTGCCTTTTTAAAACTTTTATTCCGAGTAGCTGAATTTACTTAATTTAAGTTTTAAGACAACACCAATATACGCACGCGTTGTCTAAAGCGTTCCTCCTGCTTCTACTACGGGGGAAGCTATACAAAGCTCTATGCACAATATTATTCTACAAAGATTACACACTACCGGAGGAAAATCCAAGGTAAATTATGTTCAAGTGCCTCATCCTATTTCCAGCCTGGAAAGATAGAGTAGTGGAAATTGGATGAGCGCATATTTTTCCCTCCCGTTGATAATGCTCGTCTCTCGGAAAGCTCAGAGGGTCTTAATCGTATCTCAGAAAAGTGATCTTTTTTTAGGTGGAAAATATAACTTGGGAAGACTTTGTTGGATGGCCATGTCCACATGTAATTTCTGGCGTCTCGTGAGTTTTCTCCCTTTATGGTTAACTGAAATGCTTTTGTCACTGTTAACGCAGCAGTGTTGCCTCGGTAAGATAAATATTGCACATTTCGCTCATTTTTGCTTTCAGCAAAACAAGACAGCTTCAATTCGCATTTTTGTTTCACCTTTTAACGTGTTACTATTGGGTGCAATATCCAAGAGAGGCGTTGGTTCAGCGTTATTAACATAACGTTGAACGAACGATGTTGTTGACGTTAATTTGGCGTTGATCTTGGATAGTGTGGCCACTGGTTATGGCGCTCCCTGCGGACTTCGAGCGGCGACAGGCGGGAAACAAAATATTCTGCACACGCCAATCCTCGTAATTTTAAATTCTTGGACAATGGTAATTAGCACGACGTAGAAGCTGTGACTAAGGCTGTTAACGACGCGATGAGTAGAAGCGATTAAATGCCGGATATTACTTCACAATTTTTATCTTGGTGCTAAATGTGGAAGCTTGAAAGGGAAAGGAAAAAGTCTTAGTGAAATAACCTGCGTTTGTGTCTGTAATAGATTAGTTCCTCTGAAGTTTTCATTCTTGGTTTAAATCAGATTAATTAAATGTTCTTCACTGATGGCCACAGTTTGTGCTCGTCGGAAGTCATTCTTTTAGTGCTATTCATTTTACTCTTTCATTTTATTCTTTATATTTTATTTATTTATTTATTATTTATTTATTATTTATTTTATTTATTAATATTTATTTATATTTTATTTATATTATTTATTATTCTTTATTTTATTTCATTTTATTTATTATTTAAAAAGTCATTCTTTTATTGTCGTCTGTTTCTTGTTGCTGCGTTTAGAAATTTCATTTAGTGTTGTGGTATGAATTATCGTGTCGTTGACTTTGTCATTTTTGTCGTTTAGCCGGCTTGTATATTGTAATTTTGTTTATTCAGGTTGGTGTAGAAGACGACTTCATGACTGCTTAGCCTTAGAGCTTTCGCTACCCACAGCTGATCTTAATCCTTACCCACACAAATTTTCCTTGAACCACTGGCCGGCAATCAGTTTTACAGCCAGGTCGCCAGTTACTGCTGGGTGAATTGTCGTGTCATTGTCTTTCTTGTCATCTTGATATGCAACCAGGAAATTGCTATCGGAGGTGAGGGGGGGGGGGTAGTCGATGGAGGAGACAAAGGTATATTACCTAAGAGATAAATTCCGCTCACTTACAGCGCATTCTGATGATCCTTAACAGATAACGCTTGCATACACACTTTCCACGCATCTCTGCGCGGATTTATGCTCACCAGAATTATTTCCTGTTAGAGGAGAAATTCCAAGCAACTCATTCTTAGGGGAATTCATCATATTCTCGCTTTTGAAATAAACTGAGCGTGCGATAAGCCGTTTTCTGTTTCACGGTTCCGCGTTCCGCCTCTGTGCTCCCATTTTCGCTTCTCTGCAACGAGAGAAAAGTGCTTGCAAGCATAGAAATAAGAAAAAAAAATCCTATTCTTTCAAATGGATGTCTGCTCTACCGATAAACAAATACGTACAACTGTATCGGTATTATCATCAAAGAAGTTGTTTTTTTAATATATAAATAAGATAAACATTTTCAGTCAAGGGATACGCATTGGTACAAGCAACAAGCCTCAACGTATCGTTAAACTTCCTCAAAATGTCATACAACATTCTCAACATATACAACATGTTCAAAATATCGTGCAACATACTGTACGTCATACAACAAACGTTCTGTATTTCTTCTAGGACAGTACTGACTTCCCTGACACTTCCTGGCATTACTGACTCTACAAATCACTTCCCTGACAAAGCCACGAGATTTGTAGCAGGAAAAATATATGGCGGATGCTGTAAATGGAACACGTGAGGTGGATAGGTAAGGTCGTGTTCGCCTCCCTCCCTCACTACCGGTGATTCAGATCAACGAGAAACCCAACGCAAGCTAATGGAACATATCACGTATTGAAGGACATAGGCGTGGGACGTTCTCTCCCCAGATCTCTCGTTGAAAGAAAACAAATCTGATTATTGACCAGACCACACACTAGAAGGTGAAGGGACGACGACGTTTCGGTCCGAAACTCGACTTGAGAATGGTCCAGGACGGACCGAAACGTCGTCGTCCCTTCACCTTCTAGTGTGTGGTCTGGTCAACATACTTTAGCCACGTTATTGTGACTCATCGCCTGCAAATCTGATTACTTATTTTTTGCCAGTTAATCTTATACGTAAATAATGAGGCATCTCAATCTGTATTATACCTGTTTCTTCAGTGCATAATATTAATAACATAAAACTGTTGTTAAATGCCTCAACGTGAACAAATCCACAAGGGCCGTGACGAGGATTCGAACCTGCGTCCGAGAGCATCCCAGACGCTGCCCTAATCGACTGAACTACCACATGGTCAAGAGAGGCTACAAGAGGCTGCAGGATCCAGTAAGGTTAATAGAACTTCGGTTTCAACTCCTTTTCACCATGTCGTAGCTCAGTCGATTAAGGCAGCGTCTGGGATGCTCTCGGACGCAGGTTCGAATCCTCGTCACGGCCCTTGTGGATTTGTTCATTTGATACATCACGCAATTGTGATTTGTGTGTGTGTGCCTCAACGTGTTTATTTTATGGCATCATGCCGAGGAATGTTTGGGGGGTATTATGCTATAGGCGCAACAGGTTGTATATAGAGCTTGACTCATCTGATTGGAATGCTAATCTGTTCTCACAGTAAGGGTGATTCATCCGTCCTCGCTGCTTTAGAGAGTCACTCGTTCATGCTGTGTCTTGGACTTGCTCTAGCATTTAGATAAGAGGAAGTTCGGAGGGTAAATTACCTACGTAATTTCTCATTATTTCATAATGAGAAATTATCAGATCAAAAGTATCATTTCAAGTATCACTAGGAAAATTAAACCACATCAGTCACATAATAACAATGCATTGAGAAAAAGCTTATAAATAAATTGGGTTTTTCTACGTGCAGGTAACAGCACAGAGTCTGAGACACAAATTGTAAGAAAAGCTGTTGATGTTGTTGACTTCGGTCGCCACGACGGAGCAAGTGCCGGATGTGCTCGGGGTTCCTGTGTAAGGTAGAGTGTTGTGGGTAATTGTATGTCATTACTCGGAGGGGAAACTATCGTGTAATGCTATAAGATAAACACCCTGCAGGCGATGAGTCACAATAACGTGGATGAAGTATGTTGACCAGACCACACACTAGAAAGTGAAGGGACGACGACGTTTCGGTCCGTCCTGGACCATTCTCAAGTCGATGGCATTCTCATCAACTTGAGAATGGTCCAGGACTGACCGAAACGTCTTTGTCCCTTCACTTCCTAGTGTGTAGTCTGGTCGAGATAAACACAAAGTTACTGTTTGGTAACCCTGTCTCTCCCTCCTCCTTGGAATACTCCGGTGAGGTGGGTGTCGAACACCACCCCACAGAGAACCAGCGGGAAGATTATCAACCAGTGACTCTAGATGATCACTGCGTCACGAGTCGTCGTGCTTCTTAGGTGAACTCTGTTTTCATTATTTGTTTTCTGTTTGGTGTTGTTTCCGTTGACTCGCGACTTCCTTACTACGTTGCACTCTAAGCTCCATGCCAAACATTATCTGATATAAATGTTTTCCCCACGGTGCTCTTCTATCTTTTCTGTTCTTATCTCATGGCGCTTCTATTTTGATTTTGTTCTGAAGTATTTATATTCGTGTTTAATCATCATCCCTTTTCTGCTTACTTTGTTTAGTGTTTCACTTCTACTCGCAGGAAGCTGCCAGTAGCTAGGTTTTCATGCTCTACTGCTCCACATACCTGTCACTTCTGCCCTCGCCATCACTCTTATTCAGTTACTATTTGATAAGGATCCAGGACGGACTGAAAGGTTGTCACTTTTATATAATTTCATGTGTGTGGATTGGGTTATTTGTTTTCAGCCATGTCTTTGTTACTGCATAAATTTGCTTCCTTGAAAATGTGTATGAAGTGGAAGGACAAGTTTTCTATTTATTTCCATCCTAACAAGATTCTCGTATTCTTCCGAAATACAAATATACAATATCTCTTGAATTTAATGAGAAGAGACTGAGCAAAACACACTAATATGACTTTCTTATTTTATTTTTACTTCACTGTGTCCACTGAAGAGTAAGTGGTAACATGATTAAAGTTTATAAAAGGATGAATGCGGGTATAACTAAGAGTTTAAATATATCAACGAAAGATAGAACTCGAAACAATGAATACAAACGAGACACGTTTATATTCAGGAAAGATCTGGATAAATACTGTTCTGGAAACTGGGCTGTAGATTTATGGAACTAATTACAGGGAGACATAGACTGTTTGAAGCGTATTTTGAACACACACACGTTCCACACACACACACACACGCACACACACACACACACACACACACATACACACACACACACACACACACACACACACACACACACACACACACACACATACACACACACACACACACACACACACACACACACACACACACACACACACACATATATATATATGCAGTTTCCTTTATTTTTATTTAAGTAATTTCACACCTTCACTAGAACACTTATCTCTGAACTTATTTATCTTCTGACGACCCTGTTAAGTTTCTCCTGTCTATTTCTGCCTTGACACCTGTGTCTATTTCTCTCTTACTACCTCTGTCAATTTCTCTCTCATGACACCTCTATAAGTTAAAGACTTGGCACATACCCTTAACCATTTCTGTAAATAACGCCCAGCCAACCAGAATGCCTTGCTCTCTGACATATTGTTGATAAAATTCGCATCTCTGGTCGTGCTGCCTCGTATCAACCCCTTTATCATTGGAAGTATTTTTGCAATATTTTTGAACAGTTAAACAATAATCCCCTGAGCTTCAGATGAACTAATCCTTGCCTAATACTCTTTTAAAAAATTATTCGAAATTCTATTGTACTATTAGCGCTTTATGTTGATTGATAATAAAGATTAATAGACCCAAAAGGTGACACGGGCAAGAATAGCCCGAAAGCTTTATATTGGACTTTATCTTAATGTGTTGACTTAATTGACTTAACCTTAATGTGCAGGCGATGAGTCACAATAACGTGGCTGAAGTAGTGTGGTCTGGTTTCTAGTGCTTCAATTTCTAGTGTGTGGTCTGGTTAACCTTAATGTGTTATTTAGATACGTATTTTTCATACATATTATACAATATTCTTATGTGATTTAGACGCCTATTCTTTTTTATTCCTGTGTGATTTGGATACATAGTATTTCAGGTTCTTTTGTGATTTGGACATATATTGTGTATATGTGATGTCTATATTACTATGCTAATTAAGGTCTGTGGTAGAGTGCTTTCTTTCCGTACTCTTTCTGACTTCACTGTAAAACCTGGTTGGTCAGTGTTGCTCTACTGTTTATCAGAACTGGTGCTGATCTCCAAAATAACACTGGAAGCTACACTGTTATGGTACATCAGCTCATCTGAAGCTTGGCTCTAGAATTTTATTTAATGAGTTATTAGACTTCATTAGGAATATACGATATTTAATGCTAAGTTAGTTATCTTTATTACTGGATGAAGATGGATTTGACGAATTCACTTATATTCGCGTGTTGAGCGAACGTGTTCCAAATGCGGTGTCAGCCAAGGAATGATCGCCGATGGAGATCACTGAGAATAATTCTTGAGAAAAGTAGAGACAGCAATGAAGCAGTTGAAGGCTGAGAGCCTTGCGTTGTGGTGTTCCCATTTTATTGTCGTTCACGCAGTTGGACCATGTAATGACTCTAGTGTATTGATCACTCCAGCCAGTACGGGCTAAGACTAGACATAAGTCTGCTCGCAAGGGTCGGATAAATGATAGTGGGGTTCAGCCATACAAAAGAGTGCTGTATGTTCAAGGTGGGAACGTACTTGAGCTTCATATCAGATTTTTCTATTCTCTCTCCCTCTTCTCTCTCTCTCTCTCTCTCTCTCTCTCTCTCTCTCTCTCTCTCTCTCTCTCTCTCTCTCTCTCTCTCTCTCTAATGGGCTTGATAGACCCATCACAACCCGTACCTCGTTGAACACTTTCACCAGTTCGTTCCTCTTCACGTTTCGCAAACATTCATTTGGAGAATATATACTCCATTTTATTCTCATTTTCGTATAACGAAACTAGTTCGCTCTTATTGCCAAGATTTGTACATTGCTCAGAATTGTAAAAAAATTATATAAAATTTAAAGAAAACATTTATATTTTTGGATTAGGATTAGTAATATCCAATCTGCATTATTTTTCAATAAAGTATTCCAACGGGCTATTAACTTGGCTAAGCAATACACATAGAAACATATAGCGTCTAAATCTAAGCGCAAATTTAGAGAATACAGTATACAATTATAGTGATTGTATGTTATGCTGTTCTTAAGACTATCTTAGGTGAATAGCTGACTAAATTTGTGTGAAGTAACTCAGCAATTAGTGTACAAACATTTATGAATAAAGTGTTTGAATATATATATATATATATATATATATATATATATATATATATATATATATATATATATATATATAATATTATATATATATAATATATATATAATATATATAATATATATATTATATATATATAATATATATATATATATATATATATATATAAAATATATATATATAATTATATATATATATATATAATATATATATTAGATATATATATATATATATATATATATATATATATATATATATATATATATATATATATATATATATTCAAACACTTTATTCATAAATGTACTTTATTCTTTACTTTATTCATATACTTTCATATACTTACTTTATTCATAAATATATATATATATATATATATATATATATATATATATATATATATATATATATATATATATATTTCAAGTATATCCTGTTAGTGCACGATAGAAAAAATTATTATGTTATGTATCTAAATATTATAAATATAAACGCAGTTTATTTTACTTCTATTTGCAATCAGGGCTAAAATATACTTGTCAGTAAATAAGCTATTGTGGTGGCTTTAATAATCCTGCCCCCAGTTGATTGGCTTTAAAGACCAACAGCGGTAAATTCCCTTTGCTTTATTTTAAATTGGTTTGAGGTCATTTTACTCATGAACTCATCGTACAAATATTCACGGCTAATGTGATTACGGTAAAAATATTTCCGGTTATTTACGTGTTGAAATAATCGGAAAATAGTTTCCGGTTCCCTGCGCGATGAAATTGTCATCAAATCGTTTAATGTCTTTTCCGTGTTGAGAGATAAATATTATAGTTTCCGTTTATTCCCATGTTGAAACCATTGTGGCATAGAAAATCATATTTTTAGATATTTAAGTGTAGGAGGTTAATTTAAGTCTAGGAACTACTGTAAGATCGCTCCAAGTTAATTCAGAGATAAACATATTATCATTTTATCTTCATTTTCGTTTGTAGCTTTGAAACCCAAACAATCCGTAGGTTGATTGTAATGTTGAGGAGTGAGCAATGAGTTCGACGAATATAAGCGTTGAGAACTCTGGCTTTATATCTTTGAGAGCATTCACTCCTACCATTCAGGCATAATCCTATGTTTGTAGGCTTGATATATATACGCTGGTGCTCAGACATGTTTCTGTTTTTTTATATTAACACATCCAGGAAAGGCTATTGTTACTATAGTTACTATGACAATATATATATATATT
Organism: Procambarus clarkii; assembly: GCF_040958095.1. Lineage (NCBI taxonomy): Eukaryota > Metazoa > Arthropoda > Malacostraca > Decapoda > Cambaridae > Procambarus > Procambarus clarkii. Next base: position 11,095,555 of record NC_091188.1, on the reverse strand, counting down.
GTCTGTGACATATATCAATGTTATCCAGTGTCGTGTTTTTCAAGAGATCTTTATCCTTTAAGCACTTTTTGTATCAACCAATGTATATCTTGTTACCATTAAATACATAATAAAGCACAAAAAGAAAGACGGTGGTAGGAGAAAAGCACACAGATACTGTATTTGTATTGGAGGGGACCTAAACATTCCCCTCTAATGCGTTATGTGTGGTTTCCTCCGAGGCTAAGGGTCCCCCTTCTTCCAGCCAGAGGTGGTACTCCCTTTCATATATATATATATATATATATATATATATATATATATATATATATATATATATATATATATATATATATATATAATATATATATCCAATATATATAATATATTGTAATGTAATATATATATATATATATATATATATATATATATATATATATATATATATATATATATAAAATTACAAATTTAATATGAAACTGTTGTACAAACATGTTCGTTAAGTCGAAGTGCTAATTAACGATATGTATCCTGCGTGTCAGGTTATTATATCCCCTCTTGACTAGTCCAATTGAAAACGATTTTATAATAACAATACAGCAGCGGCTCCAGACTATACTAATGGGATAAATCGTGAACAATAATTAACTGGCATATACGGATCATTAATAATGGAACCGGAAATGTGAACACGCAATAAACGCAAAATTTAGCAAAGAATAATTCATCAAAATGAACTAAGTTTCTCTCTGTTTGCGTTTGTCTGTTAGTGAATGTGTCTGTGTATTAGTGTCTCTGTATTCGTTTATCTTTTTCGGTATTTGTTCGTGTGCTTCTCTTTGTATATATATTAGTCTCTCTCTCTCGAAGAAGAAGAAAACGTAGAGGAAATACCACTGATATCTTTATTCCACACTTTCCCCTCTTCCCGCGTCCTGTCAATATATAAAGATGTTGTTGTTAAAGATTCGCTACCTGGAACAAAATGTTCCAAGTAGCACGGGCTATGGTGAGCCCGTAGTATATAAAGAGACGTTAACTCTGGCAGGAGAAACAAGAGGAGGAGGAGGCGGAAGCGGCAAGAATCCCTAGATCGCGAGAATAAACTGCCCTTTGTCTCTAAAAAAAATTGAAAAGTGCCCCCACATAATGGACGTTGGTACAGAGGTGGAGATTTGGTTTGATATCGTGCTAAAGATTATCAACTGGACGTGGGTTATTAAGACCACCCCACAGCTTACTGACCAACCAGCAAGTATACTTTTGACCTTAACATACTCCAGGACTAAACTAAACTTAGTGCATATACACCGAAAAATTGGGCACACATTTAGGTGTCCATATGTCCTAGGACGAGGGTGTAGGTGAGCGCTATGAATCTAGTGATGATCTGTCTGTGTATTAGTGATGATAATGAACAGCATTAATCCAACCCGGTCTCTTTAGATTAATTACAAAATTAGACTTGGAAATTAGTGAGTACTTGGGGTCTTCAAGCACCTTGCTACTGTGCTAAACGAGTAACGTAGTCATAACTTTGTTAGTGTGTCACTCAAGGTACATATTGTAACAACGCTGTATTAGCCGAAACCCATAGTGTAACACTACACATATTGTTACGAAATTGCTACTACGTCTCTCCCAAAGGTTGTTAACTGTGTAAAACCATGCAGATAGTGTCACAACCTTGCTACTGTGTCACCCAAGGCACACAGGGAAGCAACATTCCGCAACGGGAACAGACACTATCGCTCATGACAACGTTGCAGCTGTGCTAACCAGGGCAGGCAATATCATACACCACAACGTTGACACAACCTCAACTGCTGCAGTTAATGGCTTTAACCAGTGCGGTGGATTCAGGCCACTTGCGAGCAAACTGAGCTGAAATCCCTCTGCTGGTCGATTAGTGAGAGAACTCTCTTTTAGCATTATATATATAGATATATATATATATATATATATATATATATATATATATATATATATATATATATATATATATATATATATATATATGTCGTACCTAGTAGCCAGAACTCACTTCTCAGCCTACTATTCAAGGCCCGATTTGCCTAATAAGCCAAGTTTTCCTGAATTAATATATTTACTATAATTTTTTTCTTATGAAATGATAAAGCAACCCTTTTCTCTATGTATGAGGTCAATTTTTTTTTATTGGAGTTAAAATTAACGTAGATATATGACCGAACCTAACCAACCCTACCTAACCTAACCTAACCTATATTTATAGGTAAGGTTAGGTTAGGTAGCCAAAAAAAGCTAGGTTAGGTTAGGTTAGGTAGGTTAGGTAGACGAAAAAACATTAATTCATGAAAACTTGGCTTATTAGGCAAATCGGGCCTTGAATAGTAGGCTGAGAAGTGCGTTCTGGCTATTAGGCACGACATATATATATATATATATATATATATATATATATATATATATATATATATATATATATATATATATATAAAATATATATATATATATATATAAAATATATATATATATATATATATATATATATATGTCGTACCTAGTAGCCAGAACTCACTTCTCAGCCTACTATTCAAGGCCCGATTTGCCTAATAAGCCAAGTTTTCCTGAATTAATATATTTACTATAATTTTTTTCTTATGAAATGATAAAGCAACCCTTTTCTCTATGTATGAGGTCAATTTTTTTTTAGTGGAGTTAAAATTAAGGTAGATATATGACCGAACCTAACCAACCCTACCTAACCTAACCTAACCTATATTTATAGGTAAGGTTAGGTTAGGTAGCCAAAAAAAGCTAGGTTAGGTTAGGTTAGGTAGGTTAGGTAGATGAAAAAACATTAATTCATGAAAACTTGGCTTATTAGGCAAATCGGGCCTTGAATAGTTGGCTGAGAAGTGCGTTCTGGCTATTAGGTACGACATATATATATATATATATATATATATATATATATATATATATATATATATATATATATATATATATATATATATATATATATATATATATATATATATAAAGGAGAGTCCTCTCACTAATTTTTTTCTTTAAAGAGCTGCAAAATCTTTAAAGTTTCGCAAAATCGCTGCAAAACGTATTAAAAAAATCGACGTGGTCACTTGATCATTCCAGCTGAGAGGTGAACTAAATGGAAACTCACGAGTTTCCACGAGTTTACCTTCAGACATCGTGAAGGTAAACTCGGGACCTGATCTATGTTGCCCCGAGGCTCTCCTCTCAACTTGCTGGTGGTTCCTCTATGCAACGTTATTTGTTGACACTACAAATTAATTCTTTGTAGGTTGGTAAAAATAGATCTCAAACTTCGATGTCTCGGTGTTGTACACAGAGTTCATATCCTGTATGCCCAAGAGTATTTCTAGATTGATTAAGTCGTACTCTTGGAATTTCAAATAGGTATTTGTTTCCTGGTGTGGTGCCCATGGGTTCTGTTACAACCTTCTAGGAAGCTTTTACCTTGACTTTGAGGATATCAAAGAGATATTTATTTCTGGTGTGGTGATTATGAGTTCTATTACATCTTGTAAGAGAGAGACCCTTGTGTAGGGAGAAAAGCGTCACTGACCCAGGAAGCTCGATTATTCGCCAGCTCGAAACGTACAGCTAAACCCTCTCTAGATAATGTACGTTAAGCTTGTAGCAGAGTATCCGGCTCCTTTTAGATTATTCAATTTAATTTTTGTCTCTGTTCTATAGAATAAACATAAATTCACTTGAATACATATAGAGAAGGAAGGCAAAGTTAATCCCAGGAATTAAACACCTACCTTATACAGAGTGAATAAAAAAACTAAATTTACATGCACATGAGAGAGGAAGAGTAAGGGGGGTGATATAATTAAAGTACAATGGATGAAAGGATTTAGCAATGGGAATATAAATAACATTTACTGTATGTACGCAAAATTGAACACGAAACAATGGGTAGGAATTGGATTAGGAAAGAATCAGGAGAAGACCTGGCTAAGTCCTTGATTGGAAACGGGGTTATTGATTTATTGGATCGCTAGACTGCTTCAGATGTAGATTATACAGTTATGTAGTTGTTTGGATGGATATATATATATATATATATATATATATATATATATATATATATATATATATATATATATATATATATATATATGTAGAGGACCTGCTTCGCATAGGGGAAATAGCATTACATACAGTGTCTTTCATCATCATGCATGAGGCATCTCTCTTCAAGAGGCGGTACTCACACGACGGCTCTCCCACATCTCAATTCAGTCATAGGAAGGGTGAGGGATTCGTCAAGATTTTCCGGTTAGATCTTAGGGCGGAGAGTAACTCGTTCTCTTGATTTCCCACTCCGTAATAAATTCAACCTTCTAGCCTTACCAGAAATGCAGGAACTCAGTTTGCACAACCTATTGAGTATTTGGAAGAAACAGAAAGCGAGTATTTGTAAGCCGCCTCTTCATTTCAATAGGGTGTATTTGTAACGTTGGTTACGATAACGTAACAAACGCGACCTACTAGTTGAGAGGACGGGTTGTGGAGAGAGAGAGAGGCATCATGCACTGACTCGGCCTCCGGGTGGCGAGGGCCTGCGGCTCCTGACGAGGTGGGACTCTCTGGCTCTTGCTCAAGGTAAAGGGCATTGGAAGGCGCCCAACCGTTAGGCTACGGACCTGTATTTGATTACCCGACTTCAAAGGACACCTGACGTTTGTCATCTGCGGGCACTAGGAGTCAGTAGTTAATCTTCCAGCTGTTCCTGTGTGTGTGTGTGTCCTATGGACACCAGAATCTTCCCGGAGGGTAGCCGTAGTTGGCCAAGGATTTACATAGAGTTATGTTTATCTGTCGCCAGGCAGGTATACATAATACTTGTTTGTTGCCGATAAGCGACGCGTAGCCTCAAGATTTCGTTTTTTTTCCCCGACATGGAAACGCCGGGATATATATATATATATATATATATATATATATATATATATATATATACATATATATATATATATATATATATATATATATATATATATATATATATATATATATATTATAATATGACACCTGTGTTCTCAGTTTATGAGTTTTCAGTTTATATATATATATATATATATATATATATATATATATATATATATATATATATATATATATATATATATAATATATATATATATATATATATATATAATATGACACCTGTGTTCTCCGGAACCTTAAGTCAAAATTTACAATTTCATCCAGTGTGGTTCTTTTGTGTGTGACCAATTCTCAGACTTTTACTTTTTTTTCATTTTAGTTTATTTCTATTAAAATTTAGATGATTCTGTATCCAACGACTGCCAAGCACATTTAGGAAAAATATACATTCTTTTGAAGCATTGTTGACCATTATTTTTGTATGACAAGCATTTGCTATTACAGCAGGGTAGCTCATTGAAAATTCATGTCTGATTTGCAATTCCAATTCACCGGAGCATTAACACAAAAATATTGAACATTTTGCCACATATTTATCTTACTAAAAATAACTGTTTTAATACTGAAACAATTTCTGAGTGGATGGTTAATCTTTTTTACATTTCTGATTTAAATATATCGTATCGAGCTCAACTGTCTGCAATTAGTATATTTTTAGCATTTTCATATATATATATATATATATATATATATATATATATATATATATATATATAGAAGGGAGTACCACCTCTAGCTGGAAGAAGGGGGACCCATAGCCTCGGAGGAAACCACGCATAACGCATTAGAGGGAATGTTTAGATCCCCTCCAATACAGTTTCTGTGTGCTTTTCTCCTACCACCCCCTTCCTTTTTTATTTTTTGTGCTTTATTATGCATTTGATGGTTACAAGATTCAATAATCATATATATATATATATATATATATATATATATATATATATATATATATATATATATATATATATATATATATATATATTGTATATAAAAAGTACATATACCGTATGTCGCAGTAGTTTTTCTCGTAGGCCAAATGGGTTTGAATGATTTAGATATAACCATGACGTGAAGTAAGGACAAACTGGCACTACTTTGATCACAACTTCTCCAGTGTTGCTTAATTATATGACTGGTCTGCTGAGCAGTCAAGCAGTTATAATGGTGCTTGATGGGAAAGCCTTTTATCCATATGTACGCCTGGTCATCAAATTTGTGGGAAAAAAAGCCTTCAGAGACTGTTTTGATGAACAGGACGCAGCCGATATGGTTCTCTATATTTTGTGAAGCCCATTAAATCTCTTGACTACTGGGACGTGAGGGGGCAACATCTAGGGTTCAGGACCTATATTGCGTAGACAATTACACACAGAAATCACAATAGCATGATGCATCAAGTGAACAAATCCACAATCCTCAGTCGATTAAGGCAGCGTCTGGAATGCTCTCGGACGCAGGTTCGAATCCTCGTCACGGCCCTTGTGGATTTGTTCTTGTGTAGACAACTCACATGAAAGTCTTACGGTTCTGCAAAGGAATATTGGGATTAGAGGTCTATGCAACAAGATGCAAATGCAATTTTCATAGACACTTTTCATAGAGAATGCGATTGAAGGGATCCAAATGCATCTGTTAATTATAGTTGATTACAACGAGCCAACGTCGAAAGGCGGGGATGAAGCCAGAATAATTCTGGCTTCTGACTGATTTTAATATTAAACAATATGTTGTTCTAATAGCAGTTTAGTAAGTGATAATGCAATGCTGATATTCTCTTCAACAGTGTTTTTAGTGTCTGATCTCTTCAAATCATACTCAACTTCTTCAAAAGGCTATTTTCATCATCTGATGAGCTTAGCGTCAAGGAGGTAATTCTCCAGAGGCCTCTGTGAGCCACACATTGTTATCGATAATATAAAGGCTAAATAATTATTAGAGAATAACAAATGTGAGATTACTTAATCATATACCCGTCCTGATCTATACATCACCTCTCTCTCTCTCTCTCTCTCTCTCTCTCTCTCTCTCTCTCTCTCTCTCTCTCTCTCTCTCTCTCTCTCTCTCTCTCTCTCTCTCCCTTTACAAGCATTTTTACCCTGTGAAGTTCTGTTGGATCTAGTCAGGCTCTTACAAGCGTAACGTCTTGCTCAATAAGTCTGTACTAAAGTCTATTCAGTCTTCTAACGCTGTAGAGGCCGAAGTCTTGATCAAAATATATCACTCAAACGCAGCAGTAAAATTCACTTTGCAAGAGCCAGAGGGATGAGATTGATGGGAGAGGAGTGGGAGGGTGGGCCAATTCATCTGATGGGGAGGTGATGTTGGGTGATGAAGAGAGGTTATCTTGTGGGATGGAGAGTGGTTATCTTATGGGATGGAGAGTGGTTATCTTATGGAATGGAGAGTGGTTATCCTTATGGGATGGAGAGTGATTATCTTATGGGATGGAGAGTGATTATCTTATGGGATGGAGAGTGATTATCTTATGGGATGGAGAGTGGTTATCTTATGGGATGGAGAGTGGTTATCTTATGGGATGGAGAGTGGTTATCTTATGGGATGGAGAGTGATTATCTTATGGGATGGAGAGTGGTGATCTTATGGGATGGAGAGTGGTTATCTTATGGGATGAAGAGTGGTTATCTTATGGGATGGAGAGTGGTGATCTTATGGGATGGAGAGTGATTATCTTATGGGATGAAGAGTGGTTATCTTATGGGATGGAGAGTGGTTATCTTATGGGATGGAGAGTGATTATCTTATGGGATGAAGAGTGGTTATCTTATGGGATGGAGAGTGGTTATCTTATGGGATGGAGAGTGGTTACCTTATGGGATGGAGAGTGATTATCTTATGAGATGGAGAGTGGTTATCTTATGGGATGGAGAGTGGTTATCTTATGGGATGGAGAGTGGTTACCTTATGGGATGGAGAGTGGTTATCTTATGGGATGGAGAGTGGTTACCTTATGGGATGGAGAGTGGTTATCTTATGAGATGGTGAGTGGTTATCTTATGGGATGGAGAGTGATTACCTTATGGGATGGAGAGGGGTTATCTTATGAGATGGAGAATGGTTATCTTATGGGATGGAGAGTGATTATCTTATGGAATGGGGGAGAGGTTATGTCAGGGAAAGGACACAAGTTTTCATACGTGATGGGAGAAAATGATGAGGTGGGAATAGGGGCGGGATGCACCATTTAGTTCATCGAAGTGAAACACTTGTTTGGGGGGGGGCATTTTACAATTCAATTTCTATATAAAATTTATATACACTAGGTATAGAAATGTAGATAAGGTATACAAGGTATACTTATAAATGTATATAAGAGCCTAGGTATACAAGCTCTATTCGAAGTCATGTACTTCGAACATGGCCGATTTTCATCTGATGTAAGTCAATTAATGACTTGTATATTTTAATAAGTGAAGTACTTGACATATACGCTGTGAGGGCAATGGTAAGCTTCTTGCTGAAGCTTCATTCTTTGGTGTTCAGTTTCATGAACACTTCTGGTTCTCTCATATTCCCATTTGAACCCGTGAACTATCTATTTCCACTACTCAGTTCCTAGTTATTTAAAATTAACTAGGACTAGTTTCTTCTTAGGCCCAACACCAAGGGATACATACACGGAGAGGTGTACCACACCCAGTTTCTCGGTGTATATACACTGAGAGTTGGTGTATATACACTGAGAGTTTACTTTAACTCTGGATTGAGCTCAGAACTGAAGTATACTTGGTTGGTCGGTAAGCACTTTTGGTCTCCTTAATAACCTTCCAGAGGTTGATAGGCATTAAGCCCAACACCAAAAGGATATATATATATATATATATATATATATATATATATATATATATATATATATATATATATATATATATATATCCTCAAGACTCCGCTCCAATATAGAAGCATCAAGAAATATGGACCAATAGGCTTTCTACAAACACTTCTATTCAATATATATATATATATATATATATATATATATATATATATATATATATATATATATATATATATATATATATATATATATATATATATATATATACCAAGAAGTGTACCCCGGTATTCAGTGTATGGTGGATGGCGCGCAGGACTCGTAATTCTGTGGCGCGGGTTCGATTCCCACACCAGGCTGAAACAAATGGGCGAAGTTTCTTTCACCCTGAATGCCGCTAGTTACGTAGCAGTAAATAGGTACCTGGGAGTTAGTCAGCGGTCACGGGCTGCTTCCTGGGGTGTGTGTAGTGTGGAAAAAAAGTAGTTAGTAAACAGTTGACTGACAGTTGAGAGGCGGGGCGAAAGAGCAAAGCTCAACCCCCGCAATTACAACTAGGTGAATACACTATACACACACACACACACACACACACACACACACACACACACACACACACACACACACACACACAAACACACACATCCACAAACACACACACACACACATACACACATTATACATTATACATACACAAAGAACAGACAAAGATCAAACAACATACAAACAACTCATACTCACTAAAAACTCACAACATCAATATATAAACAATGCACTCTCACCAACAAGAAAAAAGACTCAAAACACACTCAAACAACACCAAACACACATAAAAAGCATTTTAAGAGTCCATTACATAAACAGTTATAAGGGCTGTCCTTTATCAATACAAACGTATTGGGGATCTTTTACCTGGACAAAATATATTGAACTTGATCCATACACACACATAAAAATGTCAGAATTGTTTCTTAATTATTAGGAATAACGCAACGACTATTATCCCCCATATCATGAACAGGTAAGTAGTCTCTTTATCCCTTTATCTGTCAGCTCAAGGGACAGATTATCCTTAATTAACCTAACGGGCACGGTCCTCACCCTATCCGTCTTGCTGCTGGCTCGTAAGGGAAGTTAGAAGCATCTGTGGCTTGGCTGACTTTAATAGGATCTCCTAAGTAGATCTAATTAAACGTAGCAGCTTGAGGCGTGCTCCGAATACGTGTTTACCGTGTGTGTGTGTGTGTGTGTGTGTGTGTACTCACCTAATTGTACTCGCCTAATTGTGCTTGCGGGGGTTGAGCTTTGGCTCTTTGGTCCCGCCTCTCAACTGTCAATCAACTGGTGTACAGATTCCTGAGCCTACTGGGCTCTATCATATCTACATTTGAAACTGTGTTATATATATCCTTCTGTGTGTGTGTGTGTGTGTGTGTGTGTGTGTGTGTGTGTGTGTGTGTGTGTGTGTGTGTGTGTGTACTCACCTAGTTGTACTAATGCTAATGTACTCACCTAATGCACTTCTCATTTCAAACAATATGTGATATTTTTGACTGGTATCGTTGTTAGAGCGCACGTACAAGCTGCATTTGCTTTTGAATTTGTTCATACATGTCTCGGAATCTCTACAGGAAGAATTGTGTTAATGTTTGTTTTAGTAGAGAGTTTGTTGTCCATGTTATTTTCAGATTAACATTTTTCTATATCTACAAGGACACAAGTAATCTACAAAAATGCATTCTTGCACCCTTGTGTTGCTAGCTCAGCTGCGTACACAGAGTAAGTGTCCTCTGATATTATAGTGAGTTCCAATCGTTGTGTTTGCCTATGTATTGGCAATATTGTGTGTTGCTCTCCCATCAGTCTGATGAAAATGGTGACAACTACAAAAAAAACTGTACGTACCTCGCTCGTATGAACGTACGAGCGAGGTACGTTCGCTCTCAGAAACCCAACAACCAGGCATCCAAGCACTACACTAATAGATCCAGGCCCTTACATACTAAACTAAGCCACCCAGAGACCACACCAGGTACCTTGGCATTTTCTAAGTACCCCACACATACAAAGTACCCACAGACCAGTCACGTACCCACAGACCACGTTCAGACTCTAAAGTCATACCTTGATCATACCTTCATATCCCTTATGACAAAGTAATTGACAATCCACAAATTAATTACTAATACACCTGGTTATGTTTGCTATCAGAAAGCCTAATACAGACTACAAAAAAAGGCATGAAAAATACACCATAAGAATGTAAAGGCGATGAGGATCAAAGAGATTATGAAGACACAAGAGATTATGAAAATAGGTAATACAAATCAAAGAGGTCATTAGGCTCATAAAGGCTTGAGGATAAAATACGTCAATAGGATGAAATAGGTCATGAGAACCAAAAAAGTGTACGAGGATCACATAAGTCAGGAGGATAAAATAGGTCATCATGCGTGCCTCAAATGAATTTAGCGTCATGAATCAATATTATATTGACCGCTGTCGTCTGTGATTCAATGTATAAAATAGCAAGACCAATAATATGTGGACAAAGGGATGCAAATTATCAATTAAAAGTGTTAAATAAAATTGGGTTGCATGTTTAAAGTAATGTTTAACAACGTTAAAAGGAATTGGTAAATAATTGAAATATGGTGTTAAAACTTAATGTTTGGAAACTTTTGGGTGACTTGTGTATGAGTTCAAAGTTTCACACATGAGCTTTGAATGCTAACAAGAGCTGAATTTGTTTTATGCAAGAGTAAAAGGTTATAGGAGTTATTATAGGAGATATTCCGGTTCATATAATATAAGTTTGGGAGTTAAAAAGTTGGAATTTCGGGTAATATAAATGTATTAACACCTACGTGGATGACTGAAGCACCACCATGGATGGCTGAAGCACCACCATGGATGGCTGAAGAACCACCATGGATGGCTGAAGCACCACCATGGATGGCTGAAGCACCACCATGGATGGCTGAAGCACCACCATGGATGGCTGAAGCACCACCATGGATGGCTGAAGCACCACCATGGATGGCTGAAGCACCACCGTGGATGGCTGAAGCACCACCGTAGATGGCTGAAGCACCACCATGGATGGCTGAAGCACCACCATGGATGGCTGAAGCACCACCATGGATGGCTGAAGCACCACCATGGATGACTGAAACACCACCATGGATGGCTGAAGCACCACCATGGATGGCTGAAGCACCACCATGGATGGCTGAAGCACCACCATGGATGGCTGAAACACCACCATGGATGGCTGAAGCACCACCATGGATGGCTAAAGCACCACCATGGATGGCTGAAGCACCACCATGGATGGCTGAAGCACCACCGTGGATGGCTGAAGCACCACCGTGGATGACTGAAGCACCACCGTAGATGACTGAAGCACCACCGTGGACCGCTGAAGCACCACCGTGGATGGATGAAACACCACCGTGGATGGATGAAACACCACCGTGGATGACTGAAACACCACCGTAGATGGCTGAAGCACCACCGTGGATGGATAAAACACCACCGTGGATGACTGAAGCACCACCGTGGACGGCTGAAGCACCACCGTAGATGACTGAAGCACCACTGTGGACGGCTGAAGCACCACCGTGGACGGCTGAAGCACCATCGTGGACGGCTGAAGCACTACCGAGGATGTGTGCAGCACCACCAACGACGTTTCAGCCACCGACGATGGCTGCCATATCTCTATGAATGGTAAAAATGACTTAATTGACGCGGTTAGTAACAAACCAAAATAATATAACCCTAAGAGTTTCTTGTTACAGCTTTACAGGAGGAGACGAGCTAAGTTTAGAGAGCTGAATTATCGAGCCACTTTAAAATGCAGCAAGTTTTGACACGAACACAAACTTTGTATACAAAGAAAATCTCACAACGTTTTACCCAGTTCATTCTTGCTACTCAAGATTTTCATCGATATGAATATTTATTATAGTAATTCCATAATAAAAGTTATAAGAACAAACTTTAAAATTAAACATATATCGACGTCGAAAACACTTTTTTCATAAGTATGCTATATAGTTTTTATTAATATATTCCACATACATACAAACTCTCGTTAAGTAGTCATTACTGTGGAGTACATATTTTATGTAATAAGTTAAATTTTATACGAAGCTGTATATACAATGTCTCAAACTCTAGGTGACGATATTGTTGCATTTTTCCAAAACCAAGCCTCCAGGCACCGCAAGACGCTTTCAAGAGCTCCAGGACACTTAAGAGTGGCTCTGAGCGGCTTAGGAACTTTATAAAACATTCAAGATGCAGAACACACGAACATGCTCGTGTTCCCGGGGCTCGTCGAAGCGTTTGGAATCACGTCACAGTTGGAGTCATTGGTAAATCGCTTTTTTATTATGCGTTTAGTGAGTAAATCGCAAGAGGAAGTGTTGGAATGGCTTGTAAAGTGAATATATTCTAGAGTAAATAAATATTAATAGATATAACTGCTGGTGAAGGAGGCCCCAGCATGGCTCAGCTCTAAGCACCTGAAGATCCGCAGTCAGTTTATACTTGTTTTCATAATTAATTATCATATTACGTAATATATATTATAGTAGTCTCTCTTACAGACATATTTTATTAAATGTGGCAAAAGGGGTAAGACCAATGATTCTAGCACGTATCTATATTTTCTTATATTTTTCTTCACTATGGAAGGAAGTTGAAAAATTAACTTCAAACTTCATTTTATAGTTATATTACAACCAAGACGCTAAAAGAGGCGTTTCGTTGACCCTTGTCAACATTATCTAAAAGTGGTTACAATTTTAAAGCAGCCGAATACACAACCACGGCGAGGTAAAGCACTTCACTATAGGCTAATAGACCCACTGCAGCTCACCACCACCATCACATAACCACAACCATCACATAACCACCTTCACCACATCACCATCATCACCACCACCACCACAGACACATCGTCGCAGCTGCCTCTCCGTGGGAGGTCCCCAATATCGAGACCCATTATAAGCAAATGGTATTTGAATATGTATTAGCGAACTGCAGTATATAAATATTCTGCCAGATATACGCGCTAATACTCTGGGCTTCTGGGACTCGTATGTGGTGATAACATGCGGGCGATGGTACGCCAGCTGTCAGGTGTTATCTTAGTACCGGGGCGGGCGATGGTACGCCAGCTGTTAGGTGTTATCTTAGTACCGGGTCGGGTGATGGTACGCCAACTGTCAAGCGTTATCTTAGTACCGGAGCGGGCGATGGTACCCCAGCTATCAGGTGTTATCTTAGTACCGGGTCGGGTGATGGTACTCCAGCTGTCAGATGTTATCTTAGTACAGGGGCGGGCGATGGTACGCCAGCTTCGAGAGAGAACGGGGAGCTCCCTGCAAATGGCATTGACAATGAAGGTGATGACAGTAGCAATAATGGTAGGCTTGTGTTCTAATTTTGTTCACTGGTGGCTTGAGTGATGTTGGTGCAGCAAGTTAGGACATTAGGCTGATGCAGGTAGTTAGGCCTAACAGGTGGTTAGGCCTAACTAGGTGATTAGAGAGCTGTAGTATTCCAGTAGGTTGTGGTACGACCGGTACTCGCTACCAATACAACTTATTTTAGACGTTATGATTATAACGTCTATGATAAAATACAAATTGCTATGAAAAGCAGCAGCTTGCAAAAATTCATGTTTCTAAGCAACATTGAGTTAAGTAAGGAAGGGAAGTAAAGGGAAGGGAAGGGATTGCTGGGATTCGTATGTTTCTGGTTAAGTTAGCACCTTGTATTTTGTACGTTGTGGCAATTCAAGAGACTGAGGCTTCATGGTGGTACTAGTGATACAGCTGATTGTTTTGGATGTTGCAAATGTTTACAGTAGTGATACTGATTTGAGAGTGGTGAGGGAATGAAAATATTTTATGTAAATTCTCTGAATGATTGGTTTATATTTTAGTTTTACTTATAGTATATAAGTATTTATAGTAGTTCATATTTTATAGTTTGTTTTAAAATTTGTATCAGAAAACAAATCCAGCAATTTTTCTTAAATTTCATTTTATTATTACAAATATATATATTGAAAGATACTGAACGATGATCTCGTGAAATTAATTGTTCACTAACCAATAAATTATTTACTAAATCCACATTAATAACTACAATCAAGTTGAGAATATTTAGATCTCAATAGGCTCACCAACACAGAGCATTTTCCAGCAATTTAATATATAAATTTTGGTGCTGGCAAATTAAAGTCTTCAGCTATATTACCCTTAGCATTCATTATTTTTTTTATCTCCGATCATATGCTCTTTTTATCAATTATTTGTGATTTTTTCTTTTAGTATTATTATCTTTGATTTCTACGAGGTTACGTGAGGTTGGATTTGTGATGAGGGTGATGATTTGGAGTTGAAGGATGCAGGGTTGGTTCAAGTTCAAGTTTAAGTATGTTTATTGAGACAAGAAAAAAATACATCTCAAAGGGATAGAGTAGCTTAGGCTATTTGGTATTGTGTGGTTATAATTGGTATTGTTGTGGTCACTGTTGAGGTGTTGTGGTGGTGGTGGTGGTGAACGTCATGGCTATGATGGTATGGCGTTGGTGGTGGTGGAAATGTCAGAAGTGATGGTGGATAGTGAGGGTGTTGTTTTTGTGATAGTGATGGGTGTGGTTGTAGTGAAAGTGGTAGATGTGATGATGCTTGTGTTTATGATAGTTGTAGTGGTAGTAGGTGTTGTAGTTGGTTATGTCGTACTTATTTGTGGTGGGTAAGGTGGTTATCATGGCGAGTGAAGTACGGAGATGATGGAAGTGGTAGTTGTGTGGTGAGGGATAATATTATGATGGGCTTGATGGTGGTGCTAGTATGTGGTTGTGGTGGTAGGTGAGGTGTTAACAGGTACGTGGTTGTGGTGATGACTGAAATGTAACAGAAGGAAAGGTTATATTAGGAATAGATGAACAAGAGGAGAAGAACAATTAATGTAAAATCATATCAATAATAATCATCTGCATATTAATAATCTAATATAAATTAATTATCATGCCACAGGCTGCTATACATCATTTGGAATCTACTAATTAACCGCTGTTGGTGCTGTTTAATACCTGGCGTAATATCAAAGTCAGTTCCTACCTCTCTGGCAATCGCAATTATGGTCTCTGTTGGAGTCGCTAAAGTAATTGTAATGAATAAAATATTTGACTTTGAAATCCTCATGCATGAGTTCATTAAAACCCGTAGTCGAACAGTATGAAACTAGCACAGCTAAACTTAACCTGAAATCCTCATGCATGAGTTCATTAAAACCCGTAGTTGAACAGTATGAAACTAGCACAGCTAAACTTAACCTGACCTAACATAAGCAAAAGTAACTGAGCATAACCAAACATAACTTTACATAACCTAACCTTAGTAAACTTAACTCTCTCTCTTTCAATTCAAGCTCTTGGCCATTTGCCTAAATGTCCATAATTAAATTGTGCATCAGTCACAGTTTTGTATTTTTCTTAACCATGATGCCAACTCTGAATTGCTAATGTTTTCAAATTACAGACTTTAGTTTTCATATGGTGTAACTGTCAAAATGACTGAATTTATTTACATAATAATGTACTTCGCCTTAATAATTCCAAACCTGCCAACGAAAAAATCCATATCCGCCAGTAATAAATTTAAAATCCGCCAACAAAAAATTGCAAATCTACAAACCAAAAAAATCCAATTCTGCCAACGAAAAAAATGTTTCCGCCAACAAAAAATTAAATTCCAGCAGCAAAAAATTCCAAATCTGCTAAAAAAATCCAAATCCGCTAACAAAAGATTTTAAATCCGCGAATAAACAAAAAATCCAATCCACCATCAAAAAAATCCAATTAAGCCAGACAAAAAAAATCATATCCACCAACAACAACAAAAAATGTAAAATTTGCCAATGCAAAAATTCAAGATCTGCCCACAAAAAAATAAATCCACCAACAAAACATAATTTGCTGCCAGATTTGGAAAAATTTTGCTGGTGTATTTTAAAAAATTTTGTTGGTGGATTTGGAATTTTTGTTGTTGGCAATTTTTTTTTTATGGTGGGTTTGGAATTTTGTTGTTGTCACAGTTCTAATTTTTGGTTGATGGAATTGAAATTTTTTATTGCAAGATTTTAAATTTTTAGTTGGCGGAATTGGATTTTTTTTGTTGGTGGATTTGGACCTTTTTTTGGCGGGTTTGAATTTTGTTGTTGGCAAAAAAAAAAAAAAAATCAGAATTGAAATGTTTGTTGATTTTTTTATTTTCAAAATTGAAATGTGGATTTGGATTTTTTTGTTTGTTTTGTGTGAAGATTTGGATTTTTTTTTTTTGTCAGATTTGGAATTGTTTATTGGTGAACTTTGAATGTTTACGTTGGATTTTTTTTTTGGGGGGGTGGGAGGCACATTTAGAATTTTTTTATTTTTCCGGATTTGGATTTCTTTTTTTCGAAGAGGGCAGTGTTAGAATTTTTTCTTTGGCAGATTTCTAATTTTTTTTTTTCAGATTTGGAATTCTTTGGACGGAATTTGAATATTTTTTGTTGGCCGATTTGGATTTTTTTGTTGATGGGTTTGGAATTTTTTGTTGCTGGATTTGGATTTTTTTTAATGGGCAATTTGTAATGATTTTTTTTAATATTTTAGTTGGGCTTTTTAGATTTTGTTGTTGTTGGGTGTTTTCAAATTTATTGTTGGGCGTTTTCGATTTTTTTTGTTAGGCATTTTCGAATTTTTTTCTTGTGCGTTTTAAATTTTTTTTAGGGGCGAATGGTAACTCTTAATATGGGGCTCTAATCACGTTTTTAATGATTTTCATAGATCTGCGCAACAATACAAGAAATAGTAAGGGGCTTTGGGAAAGCCATTGAGCATATTTCATTCACTTTAATGGGTTATTTTTCTTTAAAAAATAATATTTCAAGGTTAGGGTTTGGATAATATTCAATATAAAGTTTAATATTTTTACAGACAGGTTCTCTTCGAAGGTGTCCTTCATATAGTAGGTTGAAGTTAAAGTTTAGCTAAGTGCTCATGAGTAAGGCAGCACTGTTAATATGCCTTCATAATAGTAAGGTTCCTTGGCAAATGGCCATTGAGGAGATTTAAACCCAAATAAATTAGATCGGGTTTGGATAGGTTAAATTAGATTTAATTAAATTAGGTTTGGTTAGATTAAATTAGGTTTAATTAGATTTAATTAAATTACGTTATGATTGGTTAGGTTGGGTTAGGTTTCTTTATGTTAGGTTATGTTTGATACGGCTTGCTTACATGTGGTTAGGTATCGTTTGGTTTGATTATGTTATGTTAGTTATGGTTTATGGTTTAGTTAGGTCAGGTTCAGTTAGGCTAGGTTTAAATTAGATTAGGTTCAGTTAGATTTGGCATGGTTAAGCTAGGTTTGGCAAGATTAGACTAGGCTAGATTAGCTCATGCTTGGTTAGGTTAGGTTAGTTTGTGATGGATTAGGTTAGGTTAGACTTAATTAGGTTAGGTTTGGTTAGGATATGTTGGGTTTGGTTAGATGAGTTTTTTATGATAGCATAGGTTAGGTAAGGTTAGGCTTCGTTATGTTTCATTTGGTTAGGTTATGTTAACTTACGTTAAGTTCAGCTAGGTTATTTAATGATTAGGATAGGTTAGGTTTGTCTTGGTTAAATTAGGTTTAGTTAGGATTGGTTTTGTTAGGTTAGGTTTAGTTATATTAGGTTAGTTTAGGCTTGGTTATGTTAAATTAGATTTAGTTAGGGTTTGTTTGGTTAGGTTAGGGTAGGTATTGTTTGGTTTGATTATGAATAGTCAGGCTCGTTTATGTTATGTTAGTTTGGGCTTTGGAGGCTTGGTTAGGTTTGGTTGGGTTAGGTTAGGTCTGGTTTGGCTACGGTAATTTTGGTTAGGTTAAGTTAGGATCGGTGTGTTTAGGATAGATTAGTCTAAGTTAGGTTTGATTGGGTTTAGATTAGGTTTTGGTAGGGGTAGGTTAGTTTTGGTTATTTTAGGTTAGGTTCGGCTAGGTAAGGTTTGGCTTTTTAGTTAGGCAAGGTTAGTTTAGATTGTTAGATTTAGTTAATTTAGGCTAGGTTATTTTTGGTTAGGTTAGTTAAATTTAGGTTAGGTAAGGTATGCTTAGGTTAGGTTAAGATTATGTAAGTGACAACAGTAGATCGCTGAGAAAGCCGTAATAATACTTTAATCCTGAACATAGTATATGACGAAAGTAAACTCTCAATGCATATATGCTGGGACAGATTACTCCTTTTGGTAATAATTCTTTGGGGAATGATACCAGATTACCAGAACAAGTATGAGTGCAAACTGCACACTTACCCATCAGTGGATCATCATCGAAGATAAAATACTCCTGAAAGCCTTGAGAAAAAGCAAAAATAAGAACAAATCTAAAATTTAAAGGAAAAGCTCATCGAAGAATAAAAGAGTGCATAAAAAAATATTTAATTAATAAACTTTATATACGGTTACATTGTGTGTGAGACTTGCTGCCAAGACGTGTTTGGGAGAACTCATGTAAATCACAGCTACAACACGGAGGAATATAGGTGTAGTCTTGCTCCACAGCTACAACATTCAGCTCACTCCTCAACTCAGAATAAACAATTTGCATTCAAATATTCCATCAGAATTGTGGCAGAAAGGCATATGTCGTAAACTGCGGCAGAGAATGTTGACCTGTATAATGCTACGGTACAGAAGGTGAAATCTACTGTTATGGGCTAAGACACCTCCAGTTATCTCTCGGAATGCTGTCGATGGTGTTTTGACGTCATCAAGTCTCCTTCCTCTAACTTCTTTATATATATATATATATATATATATATATATATATATATATATATATATATATATATATATATATATATATATATATATGTATATATATGTATATATATATATATATATATATATATATATATATATATATATATATATATATATTTATATATATATATATATATATATATATATATATATATATATATATATATATATATATATATATATGTATGTCAGGAAATCAACCCTAGTTAGAGGCCCAATACTATACCCACTATTCTCTGGCGACCTAGGTTAAAATCCTTAAAGGTTAATTTTGAGTTCTGTTAAAAATTGATGCTTGAGGAGTATTGAAGCTTTACATGTAATATGTGATATTCACTGGAGTCCTAGACTGATGGCTGTGTCCAATCAGAAAACAAAAGGCGTTTAACTTTTTCTTTATATTTAATTAGGGTTTGAAGTTCTCATTTGTCAAATGTGATTAATCTCATGCTCTCTGCAATGTGAGAGGTTTGCACAATCTTTGAGTTTTCTTCTACTTTACGTTTATTCTATACATTTGGTCACTCCCAATCATTATTATAATTTATTTTTAAAATTTTAGTTATCCATTATTTCCCTTTGAACTTAGTAGTATATTGTCGTTCTAATAACTAGTTTGATATTATTATTTCTACCATTTTCTGTAATATCATTAGCGTTTCAAAAGTTTTTCTAATCTGCATTGTTACTATGCGGACTCATAATTTTTGAAAATGGCAAAAGTTTTCCGAACTCTCAATGAGAATGGCAAAACAGTACATTAAGTACAGTAAACAAAAACACAGTAAAAACAGTAAAAAAAATGACAACATTATTAAGGTTCTTCTTTTATATATTCACCAAGCCAAAAATTCCTTCAGAAAAATTTATCTCCCTAATGGCCTTTATGTCTTCGACATCACTAAGTCCAAGAAGAGGACGTAAATGAAACACGAGTATTCTATTAAAAACATTTTTTTGGGGGGGTAAAAAAGGCACAGTGACAGAAGATTGTCTGCTAGACACAAAGTTGTCACTACGTTTACATAAGTCTATACGTTCTACCGTTTAGGAGGGTGGAGGTAGGGGTGGGGGAAAGGTCAGCATGCAAAACAAAAGATAGTATATATTATATTCTACACGCCATCCACGAACTTTTTTATAATAACTGTATATACTTACAGAACACAACACATATTCTTGTATTCATCATCATCTACAACACGAGTGATTGTGTCATCATTCTGTCACCATCTTTCATGTATTTGGATGGTCAACATTAAACATTTACGCTCAGCTGAAGGAAATAAACGACTTTGTTGCAAATCTCTGAAAATTTCTAGGATGTGTAAGTTTCTATTCTTGAATAGTAGATTGCATCTCTGAGGTGTGGACAGAGAAAGTAACCATGAGAGTTAAAAATCGCAGGAGATAAAAAGAATGTTATATCCACTATTAATTATTAATGCAATCTGGTTACAAGTACCATTGATTTACAGGTCACGATGTTGTTTTAAAATCTGCTACTCGGAGCAAAAGTTCTAAGTAGCACGGGCTATGGTGAACCCGCAGTGGATAAAGATGGTTGGGACTTTGTTAAGGCTACTGATGACGTGCTGGTTGTGTTTTAGGTATTAACGTTTATCAACCTAACCACAATAATTTATCGAATAACCAGGAAGAATACTTCAGTTCTGAATATAATACATTAATTTATATTCATTGTATGTTAATAAAAGGTTTACTTGTACATCTTTTAATGTATATATACAGTATAGAACGCCTTTGCAGTTAAGTTAAATCACGAATACTGCTGATGAATTTTTCACTCTCAGATTAAGTGCAATCATTAAAAAACATAAATTATTATCTATTATATTATTTACGTGAATTTCCATTATGATAATATATTTTTATTTACATATTTATACTTTTGGTTTATCAACTATAGAAATTTATTATAAATAATTCTTCATACTGAAGATTTGTAAAAAAAAAATTTGAAAACTATAACATGAATAAAATTATATAAGAACAATTATAAATATCCCGGTTTATTGACTCAGTCTAATCTTGCCATTTTTGGTTATGTAAGTCTCTTCATATTAATTACAATATAATTGCCATTTTGGTTCATATCAGTCATGTAGTTTTGGTTATATGACTAGTAATTTTTGTTATATTAAATTTGAGATTTTGATTATACGAATCTTGTCATTTTGTCTTAAGAATCTAGTCATTTTGGTTTTATAAATCTTGTTATGTTAGTTATATAAATCTTGCCAGTTTGGTTATATAAAGTTTGTAATTTTGGTTATATAAATCTTGTCTTTTGCTTATTTCAATTCCGTCACTTTGGTTATCCCTACATTGTCGTTTTGGTTATATCAAGCTTATTATTTGGTAATATCAAGCTTATTATTTGGTAATATCAATGATGTCAATTCAGTTATAACGCTTATAATTTTGGTACTATAAATCTTGTCATTATTGTTATATAAATTTTATTCTGGTTGAATCAGTCTTGAAATTTTAGTTATATAAATCGTGTATTTTTCGTAATATGAGTCTTGTAATTTTGATTATATCAATCTATATATTTTGGTTATATAAATATTGACATTTTGGTTACATAAATAGTGTTATTTTAGTTATAAATATATATTTCATTTGTATAAAGCTTGTAATTTGGGTTACACAAATCTTTTAAGTTTAGTTATGTCAAGTTTGTAATTTTGCTTATATGAATATTGTAACTTTGATTATATCGTGAATTTTAGTTGTATTGAAATTGTAATTTTGGTTATAACACTCTAATAGTTTGGGTTATATCAAGCTTGTCATTTTTGTAATATCAAGGTTTAAATATTAGTTTTATCAATCTTAAAATTTTGTTTATAGAAATCTTGTCATTTTGGTGAACGCAAGCACATGAGTTTGAAATCAAATTTAATATAAGTTCTTGTGAGACAATCACTCATGGTAAACAAGAAAAGACAAACGAAACAATTGTTTATATAATCATGTATTAATAAATATAATCACAAAATATAAATAAATACCTCACCTGATTTTCAACACCCTTGAATCCTATCTAAACATATAAATGAAACACAGATTTTTATGATACTTGCGTCACAAACAACAGTTATCACTTAAACAGACGTGTTTGCTATTTGCCTCGAGTCTCGCTATGACTGTGAGTATGATTAAGGCCGTGGCATTATACCTCACTGACCAACCAGCGAGTTTACTTTAGTTCTGACTATAGCTCAGGACTCAAGTAACCTCTGTGGGTATTCTTCGAAAAGTGGGGTATATATATATATATATATATATATATATATATATATATATATATATATATATATATATATATATATCTCCAGGTGTGTATAATCTTTGGCTTAGATTGATTGTTTTGGTGTTTGGCATAATGCATATCAACCTCTAGTCTGTTATTAAGTTCACCACAAGTGCTTACTGGGCAAGCAGCAAGTATACTTTAGTCCTGAACAAAGTCCAGGACTAATGTAAACTCTTTATATATATATATATATATATATATATATATATATATATATATATATATATATATATATATATATATATATATATATAAATGCTTTGATCTTGACTCGACTCTTTATGTATTAGCGAAATCGCACAATTTTTGTGACTCATCTATAATATGTTAATATATTTAAAGTTTAATTAACATATCGCTAATCTATCGTATTTGACATCCACAATTTAATCTGTGATTATAGGAAGCACAAATCTCTCCATTAAAATTAATAATGTTACTTGCTAATGATATCCCTAACATGGGGATAGTTTAGTCTTAGCTTTAAGTTCAAATTGTTAATGTTTCCTCCATTCACACTGCTCCCTCTTTATTTGTTAAGAAACTCACGGCTTTAAATATATCCTAATTCCTTCCAAGTGCTACATAGTCGTAATGGCTAACGACTAAGAAATTGCTTGCTTCTGATAATTATCTTACCTTAGTCATCATAAATAAGTCTAAGAGATAATGTTTCATGGATTTAAGACCAACTGCTTGCTGCATGAATTGTGGGCTACCTTAACCTTGAGGTGCTTCCGGGGCTTAGCGTCCCCGCGGCTCGGTCGTCGACCAGGCCTCCTCTGGCTACCTGTATGTTTTACGAATTTCAGGCCCACTGCTAGGTGAAATAATCTCATGTTCAAAGCTTGATTTGCGAACCTATGGCTCACTTCTTTCAACCAACCTGTCCTCAGGCCAGGCTCGATAAAATAACCGCTGTCTCCCAAGACGCATTCATTAATTTTAACGTTCTTAGTATTAAAAATAAGTATGTTCTCATATATATAAGTTAATATTTTATATATATCATAGTCCTATATATATAGTTAGGCATAGATTTGGCTTGGTTAGATTATGTGTTTAGATTCTTTTGGCGGTTATTTGTGGTTGAAGGAAGTGAAACATTTACAGAGTTGCGATTGGAACAGAGTTCGTCAGCGAAGCACTGTTCGAGAAATGTTCGAACGTTTTCAGTTGCGAGTCGTAGGTAAACCGCTTTTAATTCATAAAACTGAGGGTTTGGTGACTTGATTAACGAGCTTTTGACTTTTGTTGATGAGGACAGGTTATGAAGGAATCTTCCAACTGTACGCTTGCTTCACGAACCCGAAGCCTGTAGATTACTTCACGAATTTCAAATTACCTGTTTACTTCATTAATAAAAGACCCGCTGCTTGATTAGCTTATTACAGGCCTATCAGAATGATTCGAGAATCCAAAGCCAGTAGCAGCTCTCTTAAACTACAGACTCAGAACATCTTTCGTGAATTACTCTGAGTCAACTTCTTTCATGAATAAACACGAAGCACATTGTTTCGTGAATTGAGCAAAAGCTCTTTGACCTTCAGACAGCAATTTCTTAAGAAGAAAGTGTCAGAGTAATACCTAATTCTTAATAAGACTCAAGATTTATATAATATAAATATTTTTATAGTTTGATTGTTTTTGTTATTGAAATTCGACACACACACACACACACACATATATATATATATATATATATATATATATATATATATATATATTCAACCCTTACAATCGAAATATATATATCAAATAGTTATACATATTACAAAAACACAAATTAAAATCAGTTTAAGGGACCTGAATGAGCTTTTGCTACTAAACAAGCAGATATGCTTTTTAATAGAGTAATATTTTTTCCTCCTAGTAAGCTTGATCACTCAAACTACATCATGAAGAATTCACGTCTTCCACAACACATTATATTTGATAAATGAAACAAATGCGTTAAATGCTTTTCTTTGTTCTCAAAAACTATAGGGAAAGCGTTTTTATATCCAGATTATTTAGCTTTAGCTTGGTGATGTGTTTATTGTTAGCAACAGAATACATTAGACACTTAATTATATTACAACCGACTTAAAACGTAATTAATTTTTGACATGTCTATGTCAAGATAAATTTTTCTTCACAATATATGCTGTAAGATATAAGCTTCCTGTGTGTGTGTATTGTAAATTATCTCAAATGTTTATTTGTACTTAGAATTAAATATTTAATAATTCTGCATTTTGCTTGATTAGCCTCTTGCTACATGATGCTTAGATACCTTTCGAATATAGATATTTTAGTTATTAATACTTCACTATGCTCCTGGAGGCCGCTGTTATTAATCTGATCACCAGAAGCTAAAGAGAATCCATCAGTAACTATGACGGAGACTCTATGGCTACATTGCTTCTTAGAAGAGTATGGATAGATAATTTTAGATACGTTTTGCTTGAGTTTTCTTAGATAAGTTTAGCTAGATGTTTCTTAAGTGTGATTATTCTCTGCTTGTTTTGCATGCAAGAACACCACATCCTGAGAACTGAAACTCTGAATAGAGGCTAATAGTGGCCAATATATCGTATAACAAACAAGACTAATATTAAAGTACACTTAAGCTTACGAGCCTACATAAACTAAATATTTTAAGGGACAAAATATCAACCACTTATTTAATCAACTAAAATGTAACTGGAAAAAGCACTCGCCTGGTCGCTATGTCGGAAAATCCGACACCATTTAATAATCATACAGATAATAACTGTATTACCAACAAGTTACCCATAGAAAACGTAACTTGTAGTGGAATTACCGTCTATAGAAAACGGGATATCATCACCACATACTATTATAATTCACCAGCTATTCTGCTGGGAATTATTCTTAAATACATTAGTCTTTGGACTTTACCATCATAAAAACATCTTATATAAATTAACTTAATTATCAATATTAAAGTAGAGTAAATGTGACCCTTCTATCACTTTCTGAAATGTGGACAATGTAAGCCAGGCGTCAGAGTGAGGAGGAAGGGGCAGCCATCATTGTTTATACTAGACCAGAGGCTCACACGGGAGCAAATTCGGCTCCTGTTAAATTTACTTGGACGTAGTGTTATGGAAACTAAAAGTGTACCATTATCAACACGCTGTCTACAAATTCAAGTTAAGTGTCTATCCGAAACCCATTATCTATCATTAGTGGCCATTAATGTCATTGGGTAGGGTTATCCGGTTAGATCACATGGAAGCCTCAAACTAAAGGTAATTAAGCCAGGTCCTCATGTTCCATGTACTGTTTTCTCTGATATAACTTGTCATATATAGGATTCTGGCTTCACAGTTAGCGCCCTTTTGACAGGTCAAGACGAGGAAGAGTTTGTGCACCAGTTACTGGGTGATATGGAAGCTACCTCAAAGAGGATAATTTGGTGTCTACACTCTAGTTATACCTGGTGGACTAACCTGCTGTACTATAAGAGAAGGAACCTCATCAATGTATGTAGCTATTACTGTAATTTGATTGGCTGCATATGTGTAATATAAACCCCCCCTAATGTGTAGAGGATCGATTTGTGAGATTAAGAGATTATTGCAGAAATACAGTCCACTTATCATTATACAAATTGCTATCGAAGTATATAAATTAACGTAAATATAAATTCATATAAATCAAATAAATATAAATCTCACAGGTCGGTTCCCACATTATTTGGTCCTTCGAACCGGATGACGGATTATTTGATCCTTTGAACCCACATTTGGTCATCTTAGTACCGGATGAACCAGTTATCCAGTGGATTCATTAAATATACTAGTGCAGTGTTATTTAAACAAAGCCAGCCAGTCATAGACAGCGGCGATGCCTCGTGGGAGCTCAGGAGCCTCCCTCAGCCGAGTTCAGCCTTAGTCAGCGGTTTCATGCACACCCACAGATTTGGTGGCGTGTTATTCTGTGAAATGACAGCGCTAATATAGAAACCAGCCAAATTAGTGACTGTGTCTTCGCGAGATTGTTCACGGATTTCGTGGTGTTACATTTCGCGAGAGATTATCTACGAATTTTGTGGAGTTTATTTCGCGAGGTCACTAATAACATTTAATACTTCTAGATAATATTAGAAGTTTCATAGAGGCTAATTAAGAGGCTATTAACAATAATTGTGTATATTATTTCTCCAAAATAGAGAATTATTTAATATATTGCACTAGTGATCACAGTATAATATTTACTAATTGCCAACCCACAACAGGGTAGGATATTAACCATTGACTAGTTGAACTATTATCGTTCATCCTAGTCCCATTATTACCATAGTCAGTTGTACTATATTCAACAACTTAGCACCATTAATGAATGGTGCAGACCCTATTTTGGGTGTAATTATTATCAACTCGAATTGAGTTGTATATATAATAATTTACTTATGGTCATTACACCTTTGAGTGATTAATTAGTGTCTCTACCATCCTAGGGTGATATAGAAGAGCTAACCTAAAGGTACTTCCAGTGACACTGGTTTATCACTCAAATCATTAGTGTGTATGATTGTATATATATATAATGTGTATTAATTTTAAGTGCTAACCTCTGGTAGAGGTAGGATTATTGCCTAGTGAGTTCAGAATTTACCCTAGGCTACCATCAGTGCTTGTTCAGTATTATGAGCAGCCCAAGTACAAGTCCCACAAGGCTTTACCAACGAGCCAGTATGGATAATGCAGGGAGAATGAAAAGAACCCTTGCAGGTCTTAAAGGCCACTTAACAAGACAGATCAAGAAATGTGAAGATTTGTCACAACAATCTCAAGTTGATTATGCTGACCTGGAAAGCTATTATCAAGCAGCTGCAGGTAAATTTGAGCAAATTAAATGTCAAATAGCAACATATGTGGCTGAACTTGCCAACACTAATTTATCAGAAACAGAAATAGACGACATTATGGTTGATCTTGCGAATTATGAAGATCACACTCAGGCCACGTTACAGCCTTATGTCAAATTAATTGCCCAGAACAAGGCAACAGCAACAACAACAACAGTTGCATCTAATACGAGTCAAGCAGAAGCTCGACTCCCTCCAATTAATTTACCCACTTTCTCAGGAAAAGATGAGGAAGATTGGGACGAATTTTGGAACAAATTCGTTGACCTTGTAGACTCAAAACAATCTTTACCAAAGAGTAGTAAATTCTCTTATTTGCAAGGTCAATTATCAGGTGAGGCTAAAACAGTAGTATCCCATCTGAGATTAACTAATGACGGCTATGATCTGGCAGTAAAACTCCTCAAGGATAATTATGCTGATCCAGAAGTAAGAACATCACATTTAGTTCATGAGCTGTTGCATTTACCCCCACCGGAGGCTTCAGCTGATTCACTCCAAGTCTTCAAGCTGGAGGTAGAATCATTGATCAATGCCCTCAGCCTGACAGCAGATACAAACGGGGCTGAGTGGGTCTTGAAAATAATTGTCCAGGAGAAAATACCTAGGGACATATTGAGACAAATAAGTGCTCATTACAATAAAAGTATCTTATCCATGAATGAAATATCTGAAGGTTTAAAGTCAGTAGTTCATCAATTACGAACACATGACAAATTAAAACCACCAAGTAAACCCTCAGAAACCAATAATAGTAAACCACAGAGTACCAAAGGTACTCCAAATCAATCTAGACAATAT
This sequence comes from Procambarus clarkii, assembly GCF_040958095.1. Classification (NCBI taxonomy): domain Eukaryota; kingdom Metazoa; phylum Arthropoda; class Malacostraca; order Decapoda; family Cambaridae; genus Procambarus; species Procambarus clarkii. The sequence goes on along the minus strand of NC_091188.1, from coordinate 11,066,898 downwards.
AATTCAACACCAAAGTGGAACAGTGGCAGTGTGGGCGTATATGCAGTGGGACCCTCCAAGCCTATAGTTACTGTGTCACCCAAGAACGTGACACCAAAGGGTACTGGAAACTATGGAACATGTTTGTTCTGCAATGAGAAACATTCAGTGTACCACTGCTCTAATTTTCCTGATAGTGACGCCCGTGTTGAGCGACTCAAAGATTTGCAACATTGCACGAGGTGCCTCAGGAAACATAACATCAAGGATTGTGATACCCAATTACACCCTTGTAATAGGTGTAACAAAGGTCAGCACCATGCAGCATTGTGCAGAGACACCAAAACAACGTCTCCAAACCCCAAGGTGGAAGATAGCATTCCCACCACAGTACAGTACTGCAAGGTGCAACAAACAAAGAGTGTCCAATCAGCAAAGTCTAAAGGTAATACGACTTTGCCTACTGCCCAAATTACCATCCTGAATAAGAGGACCAAGGTCCATACCCGAGGGTTGTTTGACCAAGGATCCCAGAGAACATATATCACTAAAAAGCTGGCAGATGAATTACAATTAAGGCCTGTAGCCCAGATGTCATTCAACATCTCAGGGTTTGTAACAGATGCAGGACCTCAAGTCTACCAGGTGGTACAACCATCAGTACGTTTAGGCAGGTACATCTGTCGAGTACAAGCCATTGTGGTGGACAAAATACCAGTAGACCTACAAGTTCAAGGTCTGAGAGCAACAGCCAAATTCCTGAGAAATGGAGGAATAAAATTGGCAGATAATATTAAGTCTGATCACCTCACTGACTTCGGTCTCCTTGTTGGGACAGACTATTGCCATCGATTCATCGGTAGCCCTACTAAATATCAGGGTATAACCATGTTAAACTCTGCAGGAGGTAAATTACTCTCAGGCCCAGTATCAAGCCTGAGGAGACCTATGCCTGCAGATAAACAATACCAGTAGAAATCTAAATTTGTCAGCTGATTATATTTCTCCAGTAGCATTATACTAAGGAGATTACAGTTGACTATACCAACAGAGGTTGATGTTAGTATCATCATTTGAAGCTGAAGATGAGTTCATGAGGCCTCAGTGGCAAATCAGTGAACAGTAGCCTAAAACAGCTACAAGTCACTGCGACCAATGTCACTGAACCCACTGCAGTCTCAGAACCATACTTTACTTTAATGATGAGCTATTCAATCTTCTGAATCAATTAACTAAATTAAACCCCAGTAAATCTGATGACTGATTTGATACATTTATTATTTAATCAAGATGTATTCCATGGGCCTCAGTGTTTATATATCAGTGACCAGTTACCTGAACAAACTTCAAGTTATATCTAATGTCACTGATCTCACTGCAGTCCCTGAATCATACTTGACTGTAGTACTTGATCACATCCAGTCTTCTGGGTTAAATAATATGTAATAAGGCTTGAATATTAGCCTTTCAAGAGTTGACAGGGAAATGAAATCGCATTAGACTTCTAACCCTTGCAACTCTAGTACGGGACATCCGTCCTGTACGAACAGACGCACAAATGTGTGATTACTAACTACTAACATCAAATTAATGTAATAATTCGAAGGAGGAGTATCGGTGTTCGTCTGTTCTAAATAGGACTTCGACCCGTGAGCAGCCCCCTGGGGAATTATGTCGGAAAATCCGACACCATTTAATAATCATACAGATAATAACTGTATTACCAACAAGTTACCCATAGAAAACGTAACTTGTAGTGGAATTACCGTCTATAGAAAACGGGATATCATCACCACATACTATTATAATTCACCAGCTATTCTGCTGGGAATTATTCTTAAATACATTAGTCTTTGGACTTTACCATCATAAAAACATCTTATATAAATTAACTTAATTATCAATATTAAAGTAGAGTAAATGTGACCCTTCTATCACTTTCTGAAATGTGGACAATGTAAGCCAGGCGTCAGAGTGAGGAGGAAGGGGCAGCCATCATTGTTTATACTAGACCAGAGGCTCACACGGGAGCAAATTCGGCTCCTGTTAAATTTACTTGGACGTAGTGTTATGGAAACTAAAAGTGTACCATTATCAACACGCTGTCTACAAATTCAAGTTAAGTGTCTATCCGAAACCCATTATCTATCATTAGTGGCCATTAATGTCATTGGGTAGGGTTATCCGGTTAGATCACATGGAAGCCTCAAACTAAAGGTAATTAAGCCAGGTCCTCATGTTCCATGTACTGTTTTCTCTGATATAACTTGTCATATATAGGATTCTGGCTTCACAGTTAGCGCCCTTTTGACAGGTCAAGACGAGGAAGAGTTTGTGCACCAGTTACTGGGTGATATGGAAGCTACCTCAAAGAGGATAATTTGGTGTCTACACTCTAGTTATACCTGGTGGACTAACCTGCTGTACTATAAGAGAAGGAACCTCATCAATGTATGTAGCTATTACTGTAATTTGATTGGCTGCATATGTGTAATATAAACCCCCCCTAATGTGTAGAGGATCGATTTGTGAGATTAAGAGATTATTGCAGAAATACAGTCCACTTATCATTATACAAATTGCTATCGAAGTATATAAATTAACGTAAATATAAATTCATATAAATCAAATAAATATAAATCTCACAGGTCGGTTCCCACACGCTATGCACAAGTAGGAAAGCAATACAAGCTACTTACACGTCTAAATTAAAGTATACAAAATAGATATTCAGAATCTGCTTGAATTCCCGAATCAAAATATAACATGATCGACCACCAATGAGTGTTGGTGATAATGTGGCAATCACACGATGTTCGTATGTGTTTATATGCCTGGAAATGTGTTCGCATAGTAACGTCACATGTTACTATGTAAAGATGGTAGGGTTGCCACCATATTTTTACTGTAGGGTGATGGAAGAGGTGCCACCATGTTGCCACTGTAGGGTGACGGGAGGATCATATGGTTTCCACTGTAGAATGATGATAGGGAGCCACTCTCTTGCCAGGGCAGAATGATGACGGTGGCAGGGCTAAAGGGCTGTGAAGGGCCAGGAGACATCCAGAGGAAATTCTCAGGACAAAGTCAAGGACACGTGATGCAGGTATATCTGAAGACATGAGCAGTGACATTTGAATATTTAAGAATGTTAACAGGCATAGTAATGGTAGGGGAGGAAGAAACAAGGTGAGATGAGGTATACTTGAGAAGGATGATGATGTAGACGGATGTGAAGAAAGCCTGATAACAGCCACAAGGTCAGGATATCATAAGGGCGATACACTAGAAGCATACTCCGAGTATCATTCAAAACTCATTATCCTTCAGTGGATTTTAAATATATTTGGGGAGTCTAGGCACGTGAGTTTGATCCCATTGTACCGCTTCAATATTTTCTCATATAACAAGGTGTTATTCAATGACGTACAGAAACACCAAGATTAATGTAGACTGCGACTTTAGTTAACGACGTTTCACCTGAATAATGTCTTCATCAAATGCAATAAAGAGGACAACTTACTCGAAAAACGTCACCTACAATTAAAGTCTAGTTTCATCTTGCTGTTTTTCTCCACGGCCAAAAACGCTTGAAGATGGCAGTAATGTCAGGTAAGTTTGGTGATTATGACACGGTCCTCGAAATCAGAGATTTGTGGCTATTAGAGAAGTGCGAAAATGAAGAAGAAACAACCGATAGAAGTCTATGGATGAAAGAGGAACAGCCAATAGAAGAAGCCTATGGATGAAAGAGGAACAGACAATAGAAGCCTATGGATGCAAGAGGAACAGCCACTAGAAGCCTATGAATGAAAGAGGAACAGCCAATACAAGTCAATAGAGGTGTAAGGATCAATTAGCAATAGCGATAGAAAACTGTGAATAAAGAAGGCGAACTAAGAAAATATAGCCTACCTCTGAATAATTTACCGCGCCCAGGGCCAGTAGGCTGAGGACAGGAAGACTGCACGTGAGGGAAGTGTGGTGATGACGATGACTGAATGAGAAACGACGAGAAAAAAACGTCAATGAGTGATACATGAGAGAGAAAGAGAGAGAGAGAGAGAGGGAGCAGCCCGTGGCTGCAGACGCGATGAGGTACAAGTCTGAGGGTGAAGGACCATCTATGGAGGCGTGGCGGCGATTACTGATTGTTGGTGGGGAGAGCTAGGGTGGAAGTGACGGAGGGAGGGCGGCACCCAGAGCCGCTGACAAGGTCACGCGTGGCAGCTAGATAACCATACACTCGATGGGGAACTTGGTGTTGGCGTCCATCCTGCTGAACTCCTCGGGCGTGGGGCACTCTGGGGACACACACAAAAGAATGAGTTAGTACTGTAGAAAAGGCAGAATTTATTGCATTCCGGAGATTTGTGATTGACATACAAACACACGTACGAGCGGACAGCGTTCGTGATCCGGAACCCGATTGGATCCGGGTTCGATTTCCGGTCGGTACAGGAACAATTGGTGCAGTTTATTTCACCTGATAACTCTGTTCACCAGTCAGTAAATAGATACCTGGGAGTTAGACAGCTACTACGGGCTACTTCCAGGGGATGTGAGTGTGTGTGTTAGAGAGAAATATATGTAGCAGATCGATATAATACAGGAAAAATAGATTGGTTAGAAAGGTAGGATCCAAGAGCTAATAGCTCGATTCTGCAGGCACAAATTGGAAATACATAAACACACACACACACACACACACACACACACACACACACACACACACACACACACACACACAATCAGGTCTACCACGTGTGTGACTGATGGAGTTTACCTGTCGTGTTTTTATGCTCGGTTCTGTAATTAACCTGGACCTTATAACCTGCACCACCATCATCATTGTTCTCCGTGTGTCAGGTAGAATTATTCTGTTATTTCAGTGGGTATAATGCTGGTTTCCAGATGCCTAGTGTTCTCTTTCTCCGCTACTTTTATCGCCATCGTTAAGAAGAATTAAACATTTTAGCTGTTAATAAAAGTAGGAGGATTGGTTAGCGAACGTGTTAAATCGGGATCAACTTGCTGGGGTGGGCATTAAAGGCTTGGTGTAGCTGGTTAATTGTGACTGTTCTAAGAGAAGTCCGCCAGAGCTTTATACCGACAGATTAACAATTACAAAAAATCGAGGAACTTACAATCGGGTTTGTCTTGTTAGTGTGTGTGTGTTGCTGGGGGGTGTTCTTGTTAGTGTGTGTTGCTGGGGGGTGTTATTGTTAGTGTGTGTGTTGCTGGGAGTGTTCCGCTATTGTCTTATGACTGCATAGTGAAGTTACCTATAAACATAACGCTGGAGGACATACTATCACACACACACACACACACACACACACACACACACACACACACACACACACACACACACACAACCTACAGTTTCAAATGTAGATATGATAGAGCCCAGTTAGCTCAGGAATCTGTACATCAGTTGATTGACAGTCAAGAGGCGGGACCAAAGAGCCAGAGCTCAACCCCCGCAAGCACAACACACTCAGACACACACACACACACACACACACACACACACACACACACACACACACACACACACACACACACACACACACATACACTCACACACACACGTACACACACAAAAAAAAAAAACACAATGAAAATTCTAAAAATAAGATGGTTGTGTTTACTCTGCGGAGTACGACACAAGAGTGGAAGCCAAACTTGGTTCAGTCCCCCACTCACGGCGCTCACACTTTTCTTCTACACAGTAAACGGAAAGGCACGTCACAGTAGACCTAAATGTACGACTGTGACTTATTTTTCTTCCTCACGTTCTGCCCAAGTTAACAACAAAGTGAATTTCCCGACTGATATTGAACGTTTCACAGAGAGAGAGAGAGAGAGAGAGAGAGAGAGAGAGAGAGAGAGAGAGAGTGAGAGAGAGAGAGAGAGAGAGAGAGAGAGAGAGAGAGAGAGAGAGAGAGAGAGAGAGAGAGAGAGAGAGAAGTATGATCCATAAAATATCTTCAGGTTGTCATGCTGCGAATAATTTTAACAACCAGAGTTAAGTATGATGACAGAGAGGCTGAAAGACAATTACATTAGAGTATCAAGAGGTCTATGCAGTGGCTCTTTGAGTCTGCATAACTTGTGGATGAGTCCAACAAGAGAGTATCACAGGTAACCAACCAGCTTTGAATGATATATATATATATATATATATATATATATATATATATATATATATATATATATATATATATAGTGAATATATTCCATTTGGTCAACAACTCTGTATATCCTCGTGGCTTAAAACGAATATCTCCTGGCGTTGTAACCCGATATCCGCACGCTCCACTCAGGAATAAAAGATGCGGGTGCGTTGAGTGGTGGTAAGATAACACCGCCGGAAGGGTGTTTGCACTCTTTCTTGGCTAGCGGTGAGTCGTAGTTGGTGTCAGCCAAGCTAGCCAGGATTCATTGAGCCCTTACGTGCCCACTTACGAGCTCCATACCTCTTTCCATAGATCATAGCGGGTTAGGCTGATTAAAGTTACGATGTCATCCAAGACAGTAACACCCTGTGGATTGAGAGCGACCTCGTAACCCACCGGAACACATCAACTGTTTAGTAAATACAGACTAAGCCAACATGATCGTTTTGTTGAGGTAAAGAGGTCGTAAGTAGAAGTTCAAAGCTCGTAAGTTGTGATACAGAGTTCGTAAGTAGAGGTATAGATCTCGTAAGTAGAGGTGCAGAGCTCGAAGTAGCAGTACAGAGCTAGTAAGAAGTAGAGAACTTGTAAGTGCTTTGTGAATCCCTGGGAGAGTAGTGGTGAGCCGTGATTCAAAACTTTATATTTCAGGCGTCATATATTATGAACCATGAATAATGGGTTAAGCCATTGGTCAGACTTTATAGACCAAGCGTCATGGGTAAGGAAGTCTTCATGGTACAGCCTCGTAGGTAAAGCTTCAATGGTTTAATTTAGCCTCGTGAATAATGCTCCAAGCTAAATTGGATATCTTCAAGAGTGAAGCTCATGGTTAAGGTCGAAGCTTCAAGGACAAGATCTCGTGGGTTAAAGATTCATGAGTAAGCTTCATGAGGCTACAAGAGTGAGGCGTCAAGCGCATGGTTTCACATGTCACATTTTAGTCAAAGAATCCCTCGTTCTTTTTCCTCTCTCTGGCGGTAAATTAAGCAATTCAGCAGTGAAACAGAAAGTTTTACAGAGTTCCACGGAACGAGAGTGCAAGCCTGTTCACTTGAGTTACACAGCAGGCAGGGCAGCCCGTCCACGTACAACCCGTTCTCACACTAGGCTGTATAAAGCAGCGGCCGTCCTCCCCATTGACGTAGTTATCAATTTTAACATTGTGTGTATTAAAAATTGGTTTGTTCTCATATATATATATTAATATTATTATACATACAAATTCTATGTATAGTTAGACGTAGGTTAGGTTAGGTGTTTAGGTTCTGTTGGCGATTATTTGTATTTGAAGTATGTGGGTGAAGCATTTATAGAATTGTGGTTCGAACAGAGGACGTGAGCAAAGGACTTGTTCCGGAAGTGTTCGGACGTTATCAGTTGTGAGTCGTGTGTAAACCGTTTTTCACATATAAACAGGGGGGGTTTGGCGGCTGGATTAACGAGCTTAGATCTTTGTATGCGAGGACGGGCTGATACATAAACAAAGGCCAAAACCGATTCCATGCAGCCGCTAAACCCCCTGTTTATGAATGAAAAATGGTTTCCACACGAATCACAACTGATGATGATCGAACACTTCTGGAACAAGTGCTTCGCTGAAAAATTGTGTTCGAACCACAATGTTGTAAATACTTCACCCACATACTACAAATACAAATAATCGCCAACAGCACCTAAATACCTAACCTAACCAATGCCTAAATATACACAGTATGCTAATATATAACTATTAATTTATATTTTGGAAATTCCTATTTTGAATGAAGATGTTAAAGTTGATGAATGTGTCTTTGGGGTCGACCGCTGGATGGAATGGACTTGGTCTGAGGATGGGTTGGTGAGGGGCTCGATTTAGCTCCTAGTAGGTCTTCTTCAGTTGTGGAATGTTTGACTTCCACTGTGTTAAAGGACAGGGATTTGCTTAATTGAATTCCACGATACCTGCACTGTCCTGTCCCGTCGTGGCCCAACCACTTGGGGTAGACGATAGAGCGACGGTCTCACTTCATGCAGGTCGGCGTTCAATCCCCGACCGTCCAAGTGGTTGGGCACCAATCCTTTCCCCCTGCCACAATCCCAAAAACCTTATCCTGACCCCTTCCTAGTGCTGTATAGTCGTAATGGCTTGGCGCTTTCTCCCGATAGTTCTCTTCCCTGTCCCTTCGTGGGTTTCAATGGCCTTCACCTGCAACATATGACAATACTGACTACTGGGAAGTCAAGATATATGACATTTATGACAGATTTTATATATATATATATATATATATATATATATATATATATATATATATATATATATATATATATATATAATCTACAATTAATTTACTTGGGCCATTGTAGCCAATACGAGAGGCAGCAATAACAACAACAATATGAGAGGCTCTCAGAGACACGCAACTGGTATCCAACACAGACTTTAAGCCTAATACCTCCATACTTAATTGGTACTCCAGGGGAGGTTACCTTGAGGTGCTTCCGGGGCTTAGCGTCCCCGCGGCCCGGTCGTCGACCAGGTCTCCTGGTTGCTGGACTGATCAACCAGGCTGTTGGACGCGGCTGCTCGCAGCCTGACGTATGGGGAGGTCTAAAGTCTCAGTTGGATAGCAGTTGCGTGTCTCTTGAGATCCTTCTCTTATTGTAGGTATTCAATAGCCTGATTGGTTGAACTACAGTCTTTCTGTTTTTTTCGGTACTGGGTTGGAAGCTCTAATGGTCCAAGTGAATATATATATATATATATATATATATATATATATATATATATATATATATATATATATATATATATATATATATATATATATATATAATGTCAGCAATGTCATTATATATATCTTGACCTGCCAGTAGTCAGTAGGCTATACCTGTTAGTAGTCAACAGTGTTGTATATCTTGTAGGAGGCACATATAACTTTATTTTTATAAACATTGTAGGAGCTGGAGCTGTATTTAATTAAAGTGCCCACCAGCGGGAGTATCCCCCCACCTTAAAGTTCAAGCTCTAAGGTGCTAGGGTGATCCCCTACCCCCGTCGCCAGGATGATGCCCCCCGCCCGGCCAGCACTCCACCATCCGCCGGGCGGGCGTCGGAAGACAACAGTCAGGACCCTGTGGTCAACCAACGGCCGAAATACACCAGGAACCCCCTCGACCGAGGGAGATGCTTCAGACCTGCCACGACCCCAAGGGCCAGATTCACGAAAGCTCTTACGCAAACACGAACGTGTACATTTTTTCTCAATCTTTGGCGGCCTTGTTTCCAATTATTAAACAGTTAATGAGCTCCGAAGCACCAGGAGGCTGTTTATAACAATAACAACAGTTGAATGGGAAGTTTTCATGCTTGTAAACTGTTTAATAAATGTAACCAAAGCCGTCAAAGATTGAGGAAAGATGTACACGTTCGTAACTGCTTTCGTGAATCTGGCCCCATCTTTTCAACCCGGCCTCTCAACCGGTACGTCTTGTGCGGTATGGTCACCGACGTTTTAAATAATAAAGTACTGTGAAAACTAGCGGCTCGCGAACATCCACGATTTTCAATGCAATGTTAGGTGGGTTGCTTAGGTTCGTATGTTTCTGGTTAGGTTAACACTTTTGTATTTTTGTACGTTGAAGAGAACGGGCAGCTTAGTGTACAGCCTTCATGCCTTAGCCACCTGGAGGCGACGCCATTATGTGGTGATGGCGTCGCCTGCTTCTACAGTGGTGTAATTGACGCCTGTAGTTCACCATCTTCAGCAGGTCAGGGGCTGCAAGGAGTAATCTGACTTTGAACACTTCAAAGGGATAACAGGGATAACGATAACTTTGAACACGTCACGTAACAGGGATAATGATAACTTTGAACACGTCACGTAACAGGGATAACGATAACTTTGAACACTTCACGTAACAGGGATAACGATAACTTTGAACACTTCACGTAACAGGGATAACGATAACTTTGAACACGTCACGTAACAGGGATAATGATAACTTTGAACACGTCACGTAACAGGGATAACGATAACTTTGAACACTTCACGTAACAGGGATAGCGATAACTTTGAACACGTCACGTAACAGGGATAGCGATAACTTTGAACACGTCACGTAACATTGATATTTGAACACACAGTTCATTTAACACCTGATCGCCAGCATTTAGATTACTGGCCAACGCGGTGTCTCGTTGTTGTTGTTGATGTTGTTCCCAAATAATCTCAAGCATTCAGCCAGGAATATTATTGTTATATTTTTTAATACTTCGAGACCGGAAGTATCTCAGGCACTTACATACCACGAATTTAAAACACAATTAAATTTTTCCAGCAACAATATCCTTTATTTCTTGGAAAATATATATATATTTTTTTCTCTCCAAGACATAGCTAAAGAACGAGGAAAACAAGCGGGAGCTCGTTAACTTGAGCGGAAGGCGAGTTAACGAGAGGCGTCCCACACAAACCTTCCCACACTGTGGGAAAGGCAAGTGGGAGAGGAGGGGGGGGGGGGGTTGGGGGTGGCCTGGAGGGGGGGGGGAGGGGGGGTGAAGAAGAACAGTCCAGTGCGTGCAAAAAAGTTAGTTCTTGGTCGTTGAACATTTTTTTTTCTAACGTACACCAGTTTCTATATCACAGTATTTTCCATCTCTGGCAACATTGTTCAACGCTTTCTGCTGATAGTTCCCTATCCTTCCATCCATCACTTCAGCCTCCATCACAACAGCCGCCATCTCAACATTATCCGTCACAACAGTCTCCATCACAACATCCATCACAACAGCCGCCATCTCAACATTATCCATCACAACAGTCTCCATCACAACATCCATCACTTCATGCTCCATCACAATAACCTCCATCACAACAACCTCCATCACAATAGCCTCCATCACAATAGTCTCCATCAAAGGTGTAGTCCACTTCACATTTCACGCTTCATATTTAATTAATATAAAGATCTTGACTTGAAGCAGCGACACAATAATATTCTGTTGTTATTCGCTTCAGGGCTCCTGTCAGCTGGGTGGACAGCGCTTCGGATTCGTAATCCTGAGGTTCCGGGTTCGATCGCCGGTGGAGGTGGAGACAAATGGGCAAAATGTTTCTTTCACCCTGATGCCCCTGTTACTTAGCAGTAAATAAGTACCTGGGAGTTAGACAGCTGCTACGGGCTGCTTCCTGGGGTGGGGGGGGGGGGGGGGGGAACACTAAGGAAGCCTGGTCGAAGACCGGGCCGCGGGGACGCTAAGCCCCGAAATCCTCTGAAGATTATCTTCACATAATAGTGACAGCGAGCTGTTTTCGTGAATTAATTTCCTGTTAATTTTTATATAATTAACTAAATTATATAAACAGTTAATTTCCTGTTTATATAATGCTAGTTTTGTCTCATTAAAAGATATAGACATCAATTTGTTTTTTCAGCAACGGATAAATTTAGTTGATTTTTTCATTATGTTTTAATATTTTTCAATATTATTTAATTTTTAAATATTTTTTATTATTTTTTTAATGTTTTAATATTTTTCATTATTTTTTTTAATGTTTTAATATTTTTTCATTATTTTTTTAATGTTTTAATATTTTTCATTATTTTTTTAATGTTTGTATAACTGAAATTCATTAAAGCAGATATATGTTGTGTTTTAATAAAGATTAACATTATTATGCAGACTGCATCATTTTCAGTTTATATAATCAAATATCCAGCATTAGGAAGAGTTTAGTTTTAAGCCTATTTTTTTTAAATAAAATTATACAAAGTAATACATACATTAGAATGCTTTCATTATTTAAATGAGTGAGAGATAATTTAGCGACAAGATATATATACACCGGGAGGTGCAACCCACTACTCAGTGTATATACATGGAGTGTATATACAGTGTATATTCAATGAGTTTACTTTAGTTTTGGATAATGCATCAGACGATGAGTCATGATAACGTGGCTGAAGATATGATGAACAAACCAAACATCAGAAAGTGAAGAAAAGATGACTTTTCGGACGGTCCTGGACCGAATCATGTCTCACACGGCTTGATAATGATCCAGACCGGACCGAAACGTTGTCGCTGCCTCATTTTCTGTTGTGTGGTTTGGTCATTATCCTGGACAATGTGCAGAACTTAAGTATTCTTGTTGGTTGATCATTAAGCAACTGTGGCGGCCTTAAATAACCCACCAGAGGTCTGATAGACCTTTAGCCCACACCAAAATTAGATAACATTGCAAAGTTTAGATAATACCTCACTGTCAGTATTATTAAGTGATGGAATGGCTATAGTTTTATAGACTTCGTGTTCCCTAACAGGAAGACAATAATAAATAACCTTGGAATAGACACTGAGCATCACAGGCAAATCAGATTAAACATACCGTGTATAAGTTAAGTGAGGAAATTCTCTGAGGAAAATCCTCATCTCTTAAAGTCACGCTCTCAGGACGATCAGAATATTCAGAGTATGGATCTCCCACCCAATCACACACTTGTGTTGAAAGAAAAGACAAAATAATGGTCGAGTTTGATCAACTGTTCTTCCAGATTGGTTTCAATAAGACTTGAAATTTGCTGATAGCCTCCTTCACTCAGGAGCCTCAGTAGTAGTTAAAACATTTCAAAATGTTCTTTTGGAATATAATTTTTCCAAAGATTCAATCTTTTTTTAAATCCAAGAATTTTCTCACTTGAAGTCAATACATTTTCTCCATGACTTTAGCAGTGACTTGTTCAACTTATTCATGTGATCAAAAATGTCTGCTAAGTAGGCTAGCTTCTGCAACCATTCTTCATCTTCAAAGCTGCTGGCCAAATTTTGGCTTATTGTTTTCTTGAAAGAACTCCTGCAATTCATCCCTCAACTCGAGCACCCCTATTTAGAACTCTTCCTCTACTCAGCCACCGGATTTCAGCATGTAGTAAGAGATTTATATTCCCTTTGTCCAGATTTTCACACAGCTTTTTTAAACATTCTGGAGTGAACTGGTCCTTGTTTAATAAAGTTGACTATTTTTGAAGCATCGTTAAAAACTTTTTTCAATTGATCTGCAAGATATTTTGAAATCAGCAGCACTGAAGAAAGCAGTGTTGTGACAACAGCATCATTTTCTTGTCTCATAAGAGAAACAAAACCTCTTATAGAACTAACCATTGATCGGGCACCGTCACCACAGCAGTACACCGTCTCTTATCTCTCAAGGCTCTTTTAGTTTACCTTCGTTGAGAAACGCTGCCTAAAGCAACAATTTGTAAAACTAATAAGAAATGGTTTAAACGAAATAAGAAAACATAATGAATAATGAAGTACGTGAAGTTAGCTGGACAGACAAATCCTATCTCAAAGGGTTTTTTTTCCTGCAGGTCTGTGAAACAAAGATTAAGGGGTAGATTGTGTCTTTGAATACTGAAACGATTCAGGTAAATAATAATGACAAAGAAATGAATGGTAATACGTATTTTGCCAATGAATTTACTCGAGAAAACTTTACATTATGCCGGCAGCTCAACAAATCTATGAAAGTGGAGAAGAATAGCTGACTTATTTAGTGGTTACCGATGATATTAAATAATAGAAAATGAAAGTTCAACAAATCCTCAAAGTTATCTTCTCAAGGTTATTTTGAGATGATTTCGGGGCTTAGCGTCCCCGCGGCCCGGTCCTCGACCACGCCTCCTTTTTGTTACACACCCCTCCAGGAAGCAGCCCGTAGCAGCTGTCTAACTACCAGGTACCTAGTTACTACTAGGTGAACAGATGCATCAAGGTGAAAGAAACATTTTGCCCATTTGTCACCACCTCCACCGCGGATCGAACCCGGAACTTCAGGACTACGAATCCGAAGCGCTGTCCACACAGCTCTCAAACGCCCTAGTTTTTGTCAGTAAAAAGAATTTTCCAGAGCGTTAAAAGATGTACAGAATAAAGGATGGAGAGCCTTTGTCTTGAATATTTAATAAATCAATAGAGTTGAACACAATACCAGTCGTAGAGGGTTCAAAATTTGGAGCCGTTTTTTTAAGAACGGAGATAAATCTCTTGCGTGGAATTATCGTCCCAATTAGCTTAACGTCTGTTGTAGGCTAAATTGCAAAAGACATTTCTTCACTTTTTAAAAAGTATAGAATTAATAAGGGATTAACAACATGGTTTTACTAAGGGCCACTCGGGGTTAATAAATGATTGTCACATTTTTGTTCTTTGACGTAGGACAATTCTTTGATAATCTACCTCATAAGAGATTCATTTGAGAGCTAAAGGCACATCGTATTGGTGAGTCTACCTATTTGACGATTTCGAGTGTTTTGAAAGCCTAGCCTAGCCTAGCCTGTGGCCAGCATTCCCTGTTGACCGCCTGGTCTGTGAGGCTGTTTGCCTTTATTGCTCTCAGGTCTACATAGCCATAATAGCCAGCCATATCTAGCTATTATACCAGAAGCAGTCGACATAGCCATAGCTGATCCAGTAACCCCCATGAGAAACTTGTCCAGTACTCTCTTAAAAATTTCCACTCTAGTTCCAACAACATTCTCCATATATATATGTCGGCAGGAAATTACAGAGTAGCGGTCCTATGATGTTTCCGCCTCTTCTACAGTGCTCTATTACTGTGCTGACAGGTCCTACTTGTGTCAAAATAATGCAGAAAGTTAACAAATAAATAGTTAAGTTTTATTTGGTAAATGTTTAAAAGGAGTGGTCCGTGGCTCTAGGGCCAGATTCAGAAGCAGTTACGCAAATACTTACGAACCTGTACATTTTTCCTCAATCTTTGACGACGTTGGTTTCATTTATTAAACAGTTTACTAAACGTCCCAATCAACTGTTGTTATTGTTATAAACAGCCTCCTGGTGCTTCGGAGCTCATTAACTGTTTAATAATTGTAAACAAAGCTGCCAAAGATTGAGAAAAGATGTACAGGTTCGTAAGTGCTTGCGTAAATGTTTCGTAAATCTGGCCCCTGGACAGTGGTCTCCTTAATTGTCGACTCACCAGCGAGAGTCCTGGGATCGATTCCAGGCCGGGACAGATATGATTGAACACATTTCCTTTCACGTAATGCCTCTATTCACTTAGTAGTAAATAGATACCCCAGGAGAAACCTATAGGAACACCGGAGAAATTTGTGATCACAAAGAAATCAAAATGACGTGATATATCACGCTATTTTGATTTCTTTGTGATCTGAGTGAGACGTAAGAGTGGGAACACCATACCGCAGGCCAGAGTGTGGCTGGATCGACTGTAAAAACCCAAGTTGGGCTTGGGTGTGGGGGTTCCAGACCCTCCCAGTGAATTCAGTAGAGTTATGGGTTGGTCGACTTTTGTATCATCATGACCGAGTCGGTTTGAGCAGGCGTCTTTGCTTTACCAGAACGCGAGTTTGAGTCACTATATATATATATATATATATATATATATATATATATATATATATATATATATATATATATATATATATATATATATATAGTATTAGGTTCATATAAAATCAGTTTTCTGTACCCTCAAAATAATAAATTCCGAGGGTATAAATCTCGAGAAATTCCCTGCGGGACGTGAAGCAAATTTTGCAGAGCTCAAGAGGCATTATACACCAGCGATGGACTCGGCTAATGGAGCCCCTCCAGGCCTTTCGTTTTCCGTTTTGGGGAGAGATTTACAGGTTGAGTAAAATATTGTGCACGGTCGTCACGATTGGCTGTGGTGCTGGCTAGTGCTGGCTAGTTGGGTGTGGTGCAGGCTAGTGCTGGCTAGTTGGGTGTGGTGCTGGCTAGTGCTGGCTAGTTGGGTGTGGTGCTGGCTAGTTGGTTGTGGTGCTGGCTAGTTGGTTGTGGTGCTGGCTAGTTGGTTGTGGTGCTGGCTAGTTGGTTGTGGTGCTGGCTAGTTGGGTGTGGTGCTGGCTAGTTGGTTGTGGTGCTGGCTAGTTGGTTGTGGTGCTGGCTAGTTGGTTGTGGTGCAGGCTAGTTGGGTGTGGTGCTGGCTAGTTGGGTGTGGTGCTGGCTAGTTGGTTGTGGTGCTGGCTAGTTGGGTGTGGTGCTGGCTAGTTGGTTGTGGTGCTGGCTAGTTGGGTGTGGCGCTAGCTTTGGTCCCGCCTCTTAACTGCTAATCAACTGGAGTTCAAATGTGTGTGTGTGTGTGTGTGTGTGTGTGTGTGTGTGTACTCACCTATTTATATCTGCAGGATCGAGCATTGACTCTTGGATCCCGCCTTTCTAGCCATCGGCTGTTTACAGCAATAACTCCAGTCCTATTTCCCTATCGTACCTAGTTTTAAAATTATGAATAGAATTTGCTTCCACAACCTGCTCCTTAAGCGCATTCTGTTTTTCCACTAGTCTCACACTAAAAGTGTGAGTTGTGGAAAATTCCAGTGAGTACTGGAAACCATTTTCCAGTAGTGGAAAATGGTTCCACTTTTGGAAAATGGTTTCACAAATGGAAAATGGAGAGATGGTTCACGAGGTACACTCGTGAACCATCTATAGTGACGGGAAGTGTAAGAGTGAAGGATGAGACGTAGTGAGGGGAGGATGAAATGAGAGGGACTGCAGGAGAGAATGCCAGGCAAAGGGAATGCTGAATGTAAGAAGCAACTTAAGGGAAGAGGAAGGGGGAAAAGTGACTGGGATTGTGGAACCAAGCCCATGACGGAACAGGGAGAGAGCCCCCAGTGTGTAGAGATTGTCGGCGAGCTGAACACCACAAGTTTTAACATACAATCCCCAGCTTAACCAGGCTAAGAGAGGAGGGACTTACTCTTGTGGCAAGTGTGTCCGTAGTGCCCCGTGTTGGCACAGAGGCACTGGTAACCGGGGTCCTTCACTGTCTGAGAGCACACGCCGCCGTGCGCGCAGGGGCTCGCCTCACATGCGTCCCTCACCTCGCCCTGAGGAAAGAGATGTCACGCATCACAAACTATAATGCTACTGTGAATCTTTTACGCCCAGAGGTGTTGATACCCTGAGGTCCGCAGGCGTTATCTGATGCTTGGTGCTTCATATTCCGTTTTGAATCCATAAATTATACCTACAATGTGTATTTACTATCTTATAATGACCATTGCTATTTAGTAAAGTATGATTATAATGACCAATGCTAAAAAATTATCAATATTTTTTATTTACATAAAGAAACTTAAATTTTAACAATTAAGTGATTTATATATGAGTAATGGTTTTTGATGATGTTATTGATCACTCCACAGCCTAATAACGTGTGGCGAACAACACTTACTGTCAAAAGGAGAATAAAAAATATACATTTTAACGTGAAAATAATCATATAAATTACCTTTTGTTCAGGATCATGAAATGAAGTTCTACATTCGTCTGAATGTGTCATAAATGTCTGGTTGGATGAATAATGGTAGGAACACGAAAATTTGTTTCAGTGAGGGGGGTGATTTCAAATTTTCTGTCTTCGAGTAAATTATTTCGGCTAGTGGTGCAATTTGGGCATCGCAGTCCGCAATATGTGATTTGCAGACTGCAATATGCAAATCTGTGAACCATATGCATATTGTTATAGAGAGAGTTACTGCGTGGGTCGTCCCTCCAGAAGGATGAGGAAGATGGTAAACTCACAGTGGGATGACGACAGAGTTTGGGCAACCTCATAGTGAGTATATAACTTGCTTCTATTGTTTTTGGTTTGATGGAGTATTATTCAAATATACTCTGAATATATATATATATATATATATATATATATATATATATATATATATATATATATATATATATATATATATATATATATAATATGCGAACAAGCTTGAATGGTGCCCAAGCATATATGAAACTAAAAACTCCACACCCCAGAAGGATTTGAACCCAGACAGCCAGGAGCACATGCACCATGGCGTACCCGGTTCTTTAACCACTCGACCAACCGTGAATGTACAAAAGGCATATTTAATCTTACTTCTGTAACAAATATATCATCAGTAAGCTTACGTTAGAGTACCATCATTCATTGCATCACAGAAAAGGGATATGTATATCAAATATGGTCCCTCACTTCTCGGTGTATTTGCACTTGAGTTTAATTTAGTCCTGTACTATGTCCAGGAAAAAAGTATACTCGCTGGATGGTCAGTAAGCATTGTGATGGACTTAAAACACTTCCAGAGGTTGGTAGACTTAAGCCCAACACCCATCACATCAATAGGGGTATAATGCAATGAGATGGTCCTAATAACTCTCCAGAAATTGACTGGCCTTAAGTCCAACACTAAAATACATAACACGAAACGCAGCTTAAGTGAACATTCAACACACACGACGACTATGTTGCATTCAGTGCTGTAAAGCAGGAAACTCACCCAAACATAACATGATGCAGGGAACTCATTGGAGTACAGAGAGATGTAGATTATCACCTGAGCAGAACTTGAGTCACGGGACCCATCGGAACGCAGCGTGAGACATGGGATTGACTCACCTGAGCACATCATGAGACAGGAGACTTGCTGAAGCACAGCGTGAGTCACGGGACTCACCTGAACACCCCGTGAGGCAGGGGACTCACCTTGAGGGCGGCCTGGCACTGGTCACGGGTGGAGTATCTGAAGGTGGTGTCGCAGCCGAGGCCGCAGACGCAGGCGTCCTCGTCGATCCTGCAGCCCTGCACGAGCTGGTCCGGCTCGCACGCCAGCACTCCTCCTGTAGCAACATGGGCCGTGGTTAATGGCGTGTTATATAGTCTCCATAACCTCTCACCTCCCACGGTCAGGGGTTGTGTGGTTAATGGTGAATGTGTTATATAGTCGACTTGGCCTGAAACATCTGAAGCTCATATGTGTATACTTCACATGTTTCAGGCATAGCACACGTACAACAAAGGCTGACGATGAATAACTCGGACAAACAGAGAAGAAAACAAGTATTATCAACTTTCGTAATACATATCTTGTACTGAAGTTCAAATTCTTTACCAAACGTTATCATTATGATTTAGGTGATGTTTTACACCTGTATGACACTAGAGGGTTTACCCGGCGGTGCCCGGGATAGTCACTCTCTCTTCCTTCTCTTCCCTCCCCATCTTCCTACCCTCTCCCCTCTTCACCATTCGTCTTTCAACCTCAAACAGACACACATTTCCATTTAATACTGAATTCTTCGTCATCATTTTCAAGTGAAAAAAAAATCCGATTTTGAGGTGGGAGGGAGAAGAGGAGGGGGTTGCCATTTTGCCTTACCCCCTCTTAATAGGGCATCAATAGGGCCGATCTCGATTAGCCTATATCCGCCCCAGACTATCACACCCTGCAAAGTTTAGTGAGGCTAGCCATAAGCCTCTGGCCTCCGTCCTTTGGCAGCCACACTCTCTTATAGGTTGGTTTGGAATTCACATCCCACAGTTACAAATATACAGCATCTTTTGTACATAATACTCTATAATATATTCCAATCATAACAATCCAATAGGCGGTTTATATTGCTGTGAAATTAGTTAGAGCCCAGGGGATATTGCTCTCTGAATTCTGTCTGATTATCTAGCACTTGATACGCAAGAGGATATAATTACCCTGGCGCTGGTGCAACTTTACTACAATTTCAGTTCAGCCTCTCTCTCTCTCTATATATATATATCAGTGCCTATATTGTATTTATATGAATTTTATATTCTCAATGTTGAAAATAAACGTTAAAATTTTGTTTTTAATTATCCTAATTTGAAACATTTGATGAGCGAGCGCAGTATATGTATTTTTTGTCTTAGAGTTGTAATTATATAAATGTTAAATAAATCAGTTTCCCCTTCTGCCACGCAATATCTGGCAGTGTGGCGTCCCAACTCGGAAACTTCTCTCTTCATTTACAGTTGCCGGGGACAAGGATCAGCGCTGGGCCTCCACTGCCGGCAGGGATCACCTCCATCGCCTCGCGGCGCCATCCTGGACCTCATCCTAGCTCCACGTGGGCCGGGATCACCACCATTGCTATCCAGTGTCATCCTGAACGTAATCCTAGCCTAACGTGGGCCAGGATCGTCACCTTGGCCTCACTGCTCTACACTGCTCTTCGACAGGGGTAACTGCCTCACTTCTCGCAACACCTGCATGAAATACCTTTGCCCATTTGCTTTCACTTTCCCTCTGATGATGCTCGGGTGTACTTTATGGAAACACGTCAGACCCATTAGAATGCGTATAATTATATTTTGATTATAAAGTTGTCCGTTTCAGTTTCTCCCACAACATGCTATATAGTGCATGTTATACAAATATTCTATAAGGTAAGCTGTGTACAAACACACAGTGGAACGAAAGAATATACAAACTTAATACAGAGAGCGTCGAACGACAAGAGAATGCAAAATACACAAACATGTTATAGTGTAGAGTGTATCATTTGCAACTATGCTGTGATTGCGTCATATGAAACTGAGCTAAGGAATGCGTCGCATACAAATAGGCTGTAAAATACATCTCATAAAAAACATGCTGTAGACTGCGTCGTAAACAGCTATTCCGTAGAGTGCGTCGTACACAACCATGCTGTGGAGTGCGTTTCACCCAAACCATGCTGTGGGGTGCGTCACACTCAACCATGCTGAAGAGTGTGCTCGCTGGCAATCTGTTTCTCTGTTTGACATTGTGACGTATGGTATAATTTGCATCTTATTACTCTTTTTTTAATGAATTTATTTCCTGGGGGGTTTAATTAATAGGTTAATAACTTTAACATCTGGCTGGTAATGTATTCATGGAAGCCGGCGTAGCCGTGCACTAAATTTGTACGAGTTTCCCCTACGAATAAACGCGTGTGAATGTTAGAACCTAAAATAGAGCTTGACTGCCGCAGTGCAAATATTGACCAGTCCGCTGGGCAAGGATTCATGAACGCATTTATGCAGCCACTTACGAAACCTTTACATCTTGCCTTAATCATTACAGATTTGTTGACATGTTATAAAGAACCGAGAAGTTGTTTATCCTTGGGTGTTGATGGTTCGAATGTTGTAAATTGTATATGTAAATTGATTGTTGACCAGACCACACACTAGAAGGTGAAGGGACGACGACGTTTCGGTCCGTCCTGGACCATTCTCAAGTCGATAAGGGACGACGACGTTTCGGTCCGTCCTGGATCATTCTCAAGTCGATGTCGACTTGAGAATGGTCCAGGACGGACCGAAACGTCGTCGTCCCTTCACCTTCTAGTGTGTGGTCTGGTCTGGTCAACATACTTTAGCCGCGTTATTGTGACTCATCGCCTGTATATGTAAACAAAGTCACTATAATTAAGGAAAGATGTACAGGTTTCGTAAGTGGTTGGGTAAATGCTTGTCTAATCCTGGTCAAGGATGTTTGGTTATATCAGCGGAAAAAAACACTGATGCTAAACAAATTTGAAAACTGAACGGAAGACGGTATATAAAGTGTGTCGGTGTAAAATACATAGAAGGGCATTCCATCCCACCATAGAGCCTGACTATTTTCTCGTAGAAACCGTCTAACCCCTGAATAAGTTGACATAAGATGCAGAGGTTGTGCAAATTTTATATTTAATTTGTTAGTTATCTCTTAAACTGTGTGAATTTCATTGAGTTCCTGCTTTAAATTATTTATGAATTACCTTTGATAATGTATCCCTTAATGTTGGTAAATAGTGAAATAAATGGATTATTCCTCTTTCTCAAGGTCATGTCGAATTAGACCTCGGAGCTTTGAATTATACAATTAAATTAATATTAAAGCAAATCAAAGATCAGTTATCTTTTATTAATATATCACTTATATATCGTGAACTTTCTCCTAACGCGTCATAATCGTGCCTGGGGACCGGATAAAAATAACATAAAACTAGAAAAAGCTAACCTATCCTTACTATTCTTTTTGCTTCGATAACCTCTGTCAGGCTTGATTAAATTAATATAAATTAATTTTGTTTCCCCCTAAAAAATGTTTTCAGCTAGATATTCACCAGAGACTAAAATAGATATTTTTCCCACGGGATTTCCTGCACGTGTTAACATCGTATAACGAATTGAAGTGACGATTGTTTTGGGGTTTCCGCCTAACAAAGTTTGTAGCCCGTTGCTTTTCGTTTCGACAATATAGCGTGCGTTTGTTACGGGTTGCTGACAGCAGCACCGTTCGCCCTTGCTCGCTCTCTCTCCTCGTGAGAGAGACCATTCAGCTTTGACCGTGTTTGATCTATTGCTGACTCAGAGTGACTCCCATACCACCAGCCGTACACAACTATATTGAGCTAGTCGTTCATGCAAACTCCACGTTTCCATCAAGGAGAAGAGCTGGTCGCAGAAAACGGAAGACAGCAATGTCGCATGCTGATAAGAGACGCAAAATAGTGGACACAATGTTTCCTTCAAATACGCTAAATAATTAGGAAAATGTGAAAGTTTATCCCATCATCTATATGTAATTCTTCAGTTCAGCGCACAGACTGTTACCAATTTTGTGACAACAAATTCGAGTATTAAAAACGGGCTGTGTAATATACCAGCCCGTTCTCTTCATTTGCCACTTCATTATAAAAATAAAACGTGAATATTCTTAGTCGTTTGTTTTCTTAATAGAGTGCATCAATGATATTGGTTACGGTAAAGTAAAAACGGCAACCTATTGTCTGGGAGGACTGGTTGGATATATATCCCCAACAGAAAACAACAAAAGACTCCAACGGGCTCGCCATAGCCCGTGCTGCTTGGAACTTTTGGTTCCCAGTAGCTGAATCTAAAACAACAACAGAAAACCCAGTCTGGAGTGAGACAGAAACAACTGAGCAAGTTGCTGTGTTATGCAACCCTCCAGAAAACGACAGAAGACTTAGACAGGAGCACGACATTAACAACAGAGCAATTGTCACAATCATGAAACGAGCTTGCCTCACTGGCATGTAGGAAAAGGTCTCAACTCTTAATCATGGGGAAATTCAACTAGGGGAAAGTTTATTCTGGAGAACGGAGAACATTATTGACGGCAGAGATACATAGAGAATCAAGCTAACTGAAGCAGCAACAGAAAACATGAAGTCAACATATCAGTGGGTTCACAAATATGATGGGAATTGACGAAATTATCAGATTTAACCTGTTACACAATATGAGTCAGAAATGATGGAAGTCAATTTCGAAATCCCGTTGTGACTGAGCCATCACTATAGTGACATTTGAGTCTCTGGTATAACTTGGCACGAACTGTCCAGGAAAGGGATTAGGATGTAGAAGGTTGACAACACCATAAAGAGAAATTATGAGGACATGAGAGACTTTCCATGAAGAATATCTAAGGGATAAAACTCAGAGGAAAGTCTAGCGCGGGAAGGGAAAATTTAATTCCTTTCAAAGACGACAGTGACTTATAAATATGCCGAACTAATTAACATCAGAAAGAATAAAATAATGCAGACTAGATAGATTAATATGAGAAACTGAGTAATAAAAAAATCAATGTTACATAAATATAAATTAAATCTAACTCTTCAGTGAACAAAACTAAAAAAAAATGCAAAATAAGTCCCATTATTATTAATAACAAATACTCAAAATTGGTAAAATCAAATTAAAAATTACTAACTGGAATAATTCAAATAATTACATTACTGACAAAGAATCTGAATTGTATAATTACTGACAGCATGAATAATTACCACGTAATGCTGTTCATAGAGTTAAAGGGAAACGCAATGGAATATATAACAATATTTATAATTAAAAGGGAATACAAAATAAATCACGGGGACTTAACGGAAGCACTTCTCATAGTATCTTATTTATTTGACATAAAATTCGATTCCAGCGTTACTCCACACCTCATCCACACACAACAGTCATCCAAATACAATAGGACCCACATAAAGTCATCCACACACAACAATCATCCAAATATAATAGGACCCACATAAAGTCATCCACACACAAGTCATCCAAACACAATCCGTAACAATTATTCATAATTGACAACTGAGATCTCACTGCTCATATCAGTGTGATGATATTCACTGGAGAATATTAAGCTGCTACGTCACTGCAATAATGACCTGGCAAAAAAATGACAGAAAACGGTGTTTCTGGACAGCGCAGCAGTTGATCAAGGTGATGATGTACACTTGAATATCTATTTGATACCCAAAGATACAATAGCGTCGGGAGGGGTGTGGAGAGATCCCACTCCTTCCTCGAGGTCTGCTCAACATCTCCTTTCCCATTTATGTGCCAAGAGCATCAGATTCTCCTCCTGTTCGGGGCCACTCCATCCTAAGGACAAAACTCCTCCCAATCCAATTTTTCTCTCCCCGCTTAGCGCCAACAGGAGACGCTGGGAATGGGTGTGAGGGTAGGACCTCGGACCGAAGAATTTGGCTTGGCTTGTGTGCTCCTTGGGAACGCACCCCAGACGGCGCGTTCCCACGAAAGGCCACAACTTCTGGAAACGGGTAAACCTTTGACTCCGTGAATATGGGTGGCATTTCACACTCCAGAGGTCCGGCTCCTCGCTGTACTTACGTGAACTTTTGTGTCAAGGCTGTCACAGTATGACGACACTCTCAATTTCTGCACAGTTTCTCAATAAAATAAAATACACAACACTAGTGTTTTCAAAAACTACAGTACAACGCCATTTTGTGGAAGGACGACCTAACAGGATATTTTTAATCTTATAATATGAAGGGTATAAGGAAGCAAAGTGTATATGAATGAAAGCATGGACAGATTATAGTAACACGAGATCGACAAAGTCCAGAGGCCCAGAAATAAGTAACTTCATGCTCTCTCAAATACTTTTATTATTTCCATTCTCAGTGAGAAGGAAAATGGAGAGGAAATTTGGAAACGACATTGCAGATAAAGAAGGGACCTAACTCAATCTCCTCCACAACAATACAAGGAGAGAAATAAAAAGTTAGGAGACAGGTAATGGAACCAACATACGTCATACCAATTCTGGAATATGCGGCACAGCGTAGGGTCGCTAGTGCCGCTATTTATAGGGTCGCTAGTGCCGCTATTTATAGGGTCGCTAGTGCCGCTATTTATAGGGTCGCTATTTATTTAGACACAAAACGTCGCTGAGGAAAGTCCTGATATATGCCACTAGACTCGTACCTAAGATGAAATGTATAAGTTTCGATGAGACAAGGAATTAAATCTAACAAAATTGGAAGGGAGAAGTAACAGGGTAGACGTGATCAGTCAATGGCTGGTTTGTAACAAGATTAGTTCGAGCACCGAGAGAGTCAATCTACGAGGTTAGGTAAGGGGAGCTAAATCTCAACTCTATATTAGAGAAGAAACAAACGTGATATGATCACAACACACAAAATACTGAGGTGGACAGGGACAGCCTCTTTAAATTGAGAGAAAGTACAGCAAGAAAGCATAAGAAGGAAGCTGGAAATGGAAATGAGTCAAAGAAGTCAAAGGAAATATTCGTACCCTTTACGAGAGGTCAACAAGTGGAATGCACTGAAAGAAGAATTTGAGGAAGCCGCCTACATCGACAATTTTAATTAAGGCAACATTCAACAACGATTTCGAGCGCCAAGAAGAGTAAATTGTAATGCAACAGTTAAAGCAAGGCTAGTAGGCCGTGCAAAAGGGGTTAGACCTCACATCATCGTTGTCGCTGATTAGTAAATAACCACAAGCAAAATTCGCAGGAATTAAAGCAAACAAAAGAAGACTATATATCATTGGTGATACATGAACAAGAAGACACTGGTGGAAACAAAATACATAAATAAGTCAAAAGATATTACAAAGTGTGTCCAGTGTCAGAGTAATAAACAGGTGGAATGTGCTCTTAGGGTAAGTGGCGGGGGTGGACTCAACTTCAAATGGAGATATAACAGTTACTTGAAAACCAGTCATTAAAAGGTCGACAGATGGGACCCAGGAGTCGAAGTATAACCCCCTGCGAGAATAGCTAAATGAGTACTGGCCGGAATATATGACCCTTCGATATAGCCTGCTTCTCACTCTAATTCTAAACTGAATTAAACCTGAATTTTGGAGAGGTAGCTCGCAATATTTCCCCCTTCCAATCACAGAACAGAGGAGGGTTGGGCCCGCGAGCATTTACAAATGTTCCTACACTTAAAACCAACTAAAATTCTTAAGGGGAGACTCGGTTGGCTTCACTTGCCTCGTGGGGGAACCTGTTGCTGGAACCGTGCGAGGGAGCCAACCAGGAACCGGTGTCACAGCTACACTGTGGCTCGTTATCGTCAGAGGGAGGGGAACTCTTTAATGATCTTCGCAGCCAATAGATCTTAATTAAACGTAGACACAATCTTAACTAGGCGTATTGAGTCTTATTCTCACTAACTTGCTGATTAAGTCAATCTTAATCACTGGTGTTCAGTCGAGTGAGGTAAAGCATGTCGTCCATCGTCAGTCGGTGTGTGATTTTTATTCCACACTGTGAGGTACTCCACACCCTATACCGTAAGTTGGTGGGGAAAAGGGCTAATGTGTAGGGGGGAGGGGAGAGAGAAAGGGTTAAGGGGTTCGGCAGATGGCTTGTGGGTGGATGAGGGTGAGGGTAAAGGGGGCAGGAGGGGGGGGGGGCCGTGAATTTATGAGCACGATCCACCTAATTAAAAAACTTGTGACTTTTTTTCGTTTTTAAACAAGTAATATAAATTCATGTAAACCTCCGAATTTAATAAGTTTCTTCGCTTATTTTCTTGTTGACCGACTAGCATATATTTGTCAAGCAAGTCTTGCTAGACGGGCTTCAGCAGTCCGTTAACTGTCAGTCTTTTTTTTCCATCATTTTCAAGTCTTTTTTTTTATTTTAAACCGGTTCAGGGGTGGGGTGGCGGGCCAACGGAGCCACCAAACAGTTGACCAATGGAGACCACTTAACACTTTTTTTTAATATTTTCATAATACTACAGTTATAACTTTCTGTGGCAGCGACTGCTAGCTGCCATGATATATTAATGTCACGTGAGTGCGAATTCATTTATTTCCTTACAGTGGATAATTCTATTAAAAATACACTAGACTCAATATTGCAATTATGCAAACATTGATGATTGATTGATTGATTATACTTTTCTTTGTACACACACAAGTAATATTTAACTCATCTCCAATACACTTATTTAAATTATAGACTTTTAGGACATTGTGACGTGAATCTTTTGTGTTCCTTTTTGCTATTATTGGCTGGCAAAAAAATATTGATTTTACTCCTTACATTTTTCACGTAATTTAGGCAAAATATATTCCGAAGTATCCAAGTTCAGTTTACAGTTTTCCCACTCCAGGGATAACTGTAAACCGTACAGCCAGACCCACTATGTTCTAGTAAGTTTACACCCTCAGAAATCTTTTAAACAGCCTCTCCAATGAACTGCTAATGTTTACGCTCTCTCCAGAGATAAATGAACGACATCCCATGCTAAGTCACCCGCCGGCCTCTCGCGGGCCTCTTCACTGGACGTTTTCCCCCCCTTTTCCCTCTGTTTCTTGACCTCCTGCTGGACTTTCTTTGTTTATCGACCTGCTGGACTTTCTTTGTTTATCGACCTGCTGGACTTTCTTTGTTTATCGACCTGCTGGACTTTCTCTTGTTTCACGACCTGCTGGACTTTCCTTGTTTATTGATCTGCTGGACTTTCACTGTTTCTTGATCTGCTGTACTTTCTCTTTATCTTGATGTGCTGTACTTTCTATTTCTTGACCTGCTGTACTTTTTCTGTTTCTTGATCTGCTGTACTTTCTCTGTTTCTTGATCTGCTGTACTTTTTCTATATTTTGATCTGCTGTACTTTCTCTGTTTCTTGATCTGCTGTACTTTTTCTGTATATTGATCTACTGTACTTTCTCTGTTTCACGACCTACTGGACTTCTTCCATCCGTTTAACGACCAACTTAAATCAAATCAAGTAAAAAAAAATGCACTCATAAATAGTTGTTGTATAATTGTAAATCAAATCATTCATAAATAGTTGTAGATATATAACTGAGTAATTTACACCATTTTTGCTGTGCATTATATTTATAAACGTTATGATACATATAACACGTAATTAAGAAAATTATGCAATGTATAATCTGTGATTTAGATTCTTCATTTGTCAGTGAATTAAACAAATCGTCACAGCTACTGACTCTTGACAGTTAGCTATTGACGGCTGACAGTCAGCTACTGACCCCTGACAATAATCTATCAAGGAAGGGTCAAGTCTAACACGTTCCTTGTGATAATGAATTGCAAATAGATCCGCTCTTTTTCTTTTGATATTAGGGGGGGGGGTTACCCTGGTCTGTCTATCTTTCTATCCATCCATCTATTTATCTATGCATCTATCTATATATCCATCTATCTACCAATCAATCTAGACTTCTATTTTTAGGTCTATTCATTCATCTCCATGTATCTATAAATCTATCTGTTACTGTATCTGTCCATCTATCCATCCATCTATCTATCTATCCAACTATTCATCCATCTACACATCGATCCATCTATCTTCCATCTGTTCATCCATCTATCCATCAACCTATACATCGCTCAGTCTATCTACCCATCTATCTAGTCATCCATCTATCCACATATCCATCTATATATACATCCATCCATCCATTCTATACACCCATATGTGCTTCTATCTGTCGATCAGTCTATCTATCACTCTAGCTTTTAATCTATCTACCGATT
Source organism: Procambarus clarkii (assembly GCF_040958095.1). Lineage (NCBI taxonomy): Eukaryota > Metazoa > Arthropoda > Malacostraca > Decapoda > Cambaridae > Procambarus > Procambarus clarkii. The sequence goes on along the minus strand of NC_091188.1, from coordinate 11,038,093 downwards.
TATATATCAGTCTATCCATCCATCTATCCGTCCACCAACGGATAGATGGATCCACTAATACGAAGTCGATGATGCCTTAGTCGATGAGATGCAAGTCTCATGCTAGCCTAACATACTCAGACCTCGTTAAAGCACTCAAAGGAGTGCGAAAGACTTGGTGTAAATCTTGACATAAACTACACAAATACATAAGTTCAAGTACGGTTATTGAGATAATAAAATACATCTCATAGGGATAGATATTATTAATATTATTTCCTAAATATTATTATTTCCAAAATGGCAACACCTAATATTCAATATACAATATCCAACGTTTACAAAACACGTGAAATTCAACGAATTTTTTTTTTCCGAAATATTCTGGTAATGTGTTTTTACATACATACATTTCTACATATAAATAGAGAAAACTCTCCTTACCTCGTCAACAAGTGGAATTCCCTGCGCATTCCTCTACCTCCGAGGGCTGCTTTTTTGTTTTTGTTTTGAAAAGTTAAACGCATTTCTGCCTCTGCCATGGGGCCAAAATTCCCTCAAATGACATTCTCTCAAAAAATGGAGGGTCTCTTGTGGTCCCTTTCGTGGGTTTATTAAACCTGGTGGGGCCCAGGTTCTTCAATGAATATGAAGAGCCTGGTGGCGACCTTCAGTGGATATGAAACAATTGTAGCCACCTTCAGTGAGTTTGAAAAGCCTAGTGGCCACCTAAGTGGGTTTGAGGACCCTAATGACCCCCATTAAGTGGGGTAAAGGTACATGGCAGCCCCATTCTCCTAAAATGGTAGTGCTTATAACAACATTTGGTCGATTGTACGAAAATGATTGTTGGGGCTCCACACATTTCACGTTTTGTATTATTAATAAAAATAAGAAAAATTAAAAGTAACAGCAGAACCTAACCTGTCAAAGCAATCTTACACCTAATTAATATATACGTTATCTTAGGGCTAACATTGTGTATATATATATATATATATATATATATATATATATATATATATATATATATATATATATAACAGCTTGTTATCCTGTGTAAACATTTTAGCTAGGTGCTGTCATCCTCGCCTCAAACTCTCAGTCATTCAACATTCAGGTTCAACCTTTTCTTATGTCGTGCCTCGGCTGCCCGGGCGAGAGGGAGAGATAGAAAAAGAGAGACAACAAAGAAAATAAAAATGAAAGAAAAATACATTTTATCAAAGAAAGTAAATAAACTCTCTTGGTGAAAATTGAGCAATATAAAATGGACAATAAAGAAGAAATGCCATTACAACATTTATATATACACCATTTATTTTGACCATTACATTAATCTACGTAATTCAGTTTGTCCGAAGTGGATTGTAGGTGCAGTATAGTATGGAAGTCCTCTTCGGGCTCACTATAGCCCGTGCTACTTGGAACTTTTTTGTTCCAAGTTGCTGCAGCTAAAACAACAACACTGGTAGTAGGCAACACACATTGCAACGTTCCTCGTCAGGTTCCAAACACATAGGGATATATGCAGTTTATTATTATTATTATTATTATTTTCTACCACAAACGTGGCCACACATTTACAATGCTAACCAGCATATATACATTTTCTTCTATGCAGTGAGAGGTGTACCCCCAGAAAGCTGTTGTGTTGGCCTTAATAACCCTTCAGAGGTTAATTGGCTTTAAGCCAAACTTCAAACTAAACCAATCAGGTGGCACGAGAATAAACACATGCAAACTAACTATACATAGGAAAGTGTGTATGAAGTGTGTATATACACCTCCACTCCTCGGTGTATATACACCTAAGAGAATACATTTGTCCTGAACAATATTCATGTCTTACGTAAACTTGCTGCTTGTTCGTTAAGCTCTTGTGGTGGCCATTATAACCCTCTCACGGTTGACAAGTTATAAACCCGACACCAAATCAAGCCGAAGGTGGTGAAAGCAAAGAGCCGCAGCTCAAGGCGATGTGCGGCAGCAAAATGTCAACAGTTAGCACGGAGAATGAGGCGGAAGAAGGCAGTCGACATTAGAAAGAGTCAGTAGAGTCAGTGTTGATGAGGCTTCAAACTCATTTCTCACCTGGAGAAATAACACGACTTGCAGGGCAGGAAACAAGATATCAGGACAGACGGAAGAATAAAACTTGACACAATAGTCGACACACAGATGTGACATCAGGAAGATAAGCAACACACTATAGAGGATGGCAACCTGTCACAATAGACAATCAAACACACGATAGCCTGACAGCAGCCGCCAACATGGCTTGCACTGTGTCCAATTCTGACAGAGCTGACAAGTTGCTTGGGGAAAGTTGACTAGGGAGTGGTGTGAGCGTCAGCTGCGGCAGCTAATTGGTTGTAAGCCCTCTGCCAGACCCACCACACGCGTACCCACACACACCACCAAACACCTGGGGGTTTGGTGTAACTCCCGCTTGCGTGCGCTCACACACACACACACCACTAAACACGTGGGGTTAGCCTCACCATATTGTTAAATAAGCAAACTTTGCGTTATACCACTTAGAATTGTCCCCGTTGTCTCGTTAATGGAGAGAATGTCAGTGGGCGGCGGAGCACTCAAGTCTTATATGAGCTGTCTCGAGTTTGTTGATTATAAAGCCTTCAATTTGTCGGGGACACGAATTCTGTACATTGATCTTTCTCATGATGCAGTCCACACCAGTTGCCTGCAAATCCCGGGGAGTGAACCTGGGTACCTTGGTTGTGAGCCGTGAATATACACAACCTATGCTTCTGGACTCACATGTACAACTGTGGACTGGGAATTTCGTTATAAATCGTATTGTGTTCTGGGTATCTTCTTCGGTGTCGAGAACTTCGGAAAACTCTCCTGGAAATTTTCTCTGGGGAAAAAAAAATTCGTGAGCCCATTTTTGCCATAGGCTGTTCTCATTTAATCACGTTCTCTTATATGTTTGTTGCGTATTTAATATAGATTTCGCCTTCGCATGCTTATTTTTATTCCTTTTACAGTGTTTGCATTATATATATAGCGGGAGGTTAGGGCAGGGAGCCTCGGCACTCCAGTCACGCTCTTCCCAACCGCGAGGAAATTTACGCTGCCAGATCCCCGAAATAAGTGAGGGTGAGGCGCCCGCTGGAAAACTGCTCTTCGATTGAAGTTCAGAAAACGATGCTTTATGCCGCGGTGGGTAGCAAGCAGGTATTCGAGAAGGAAGGCTGGCAGCAGCCATGAGGAAAATCAGCAGCCATGAGGCAGACCTGCAGCCATGAGGCAAACTGGCAGCCATGAGGCAGACTGGCAGCCATGAGGCAGACTGGCAGCCATGAAGCAGACTGGCAGCCATGAGGCAGACCTGTAACCATGAGGCACACCTGCAGCCATGAGGTAGTCCAACAGCCATGAGGCAGACCAGCAGCCATGAGGCAGACCTGCAGCCATGAGGCAGTCCAATAGCCATGCAGAGAGACAACCATTAGACAGGCAGGCAGACAGGCAGGCAGGCTGGCAGACAGGCAGGCAGACAGGCAGAAAGACGGGTAGGCAGTCTGAAATAACATGAGAACGACAGATAACATTACATGTTTTTAGGGTCTCATTCACCACGAGACTCAGGATCGTGTATATTGTGATCATGTCCTCTCTCTCCTATCATCTTTCCCATCCGAAGTCAAATCCCAGTCTCTTCAGCCTTTCCCTTATACCTCAGATCTTTAGCTTCAGAGAACAGTGTTACGAGATGATAGTGTTCTGATAATCACTAAATTGTTATATATTTTTAATCAATTATACAAAGGAGCTGCAAAATGGGGTAAATACCCTTCATGAAAAATTATCTCTAAAACTAGTCAAAAAAAAATAGCTGGCTGTTCCAAAGGCAATAGTAAGGCCAATGATTTTTGCTATACTGATGATCTAGTTCTAAAAGACACCAACTAGATATCCTGTGGAAAAATATTGATAAATATGCGAATGGTACAGTGCTTACATTACGTTCAATCCTGGCAAATGTGCTATAGTTTCTTTGAGCTCACTTGACTCATTTTATCCAGATTTCAAACAAAAACAAAACAAGGTGGAGAGATTTCAGCTAAATACTTCGAAAAGCATTTTGGGGCGTAATATATTTTCAAAGGGCCCGCTTGTAAATTTGTATGATCTCACAAAGCAAAGCCAGAGCTCTGACTAAAGTCTAACTGACTTCAGACTTTATGAAAGTCAGAGCAAATGACGTGTAGAAACAAAGGTGCAGTCACATGGGATACACAAGTTTGAAAACTACTGAGAGAAGTTTGATCAATAATTCATCAAACAGGGAAAAAAAGAGTTAGCGATATTACCGCACCTTTTTATCGGTGATATATCACCAGTCTCAAAATGCCAGCATAATTCGTCCAATGAGAGGACAAGATAAACAATGACGAACCAATGGGTTAAGTCCCGCTGTCGAATATCGAGTAAACATAGCCTGCTGAAGACTGAGGCAACTGACGGAGACGTCTTGAGAGTCAATCTATACTATTGAGCCGTTTCTGTGAGAAATTCGAATGGCAAATGGTTCCTAAGCTGGGTCAGGACCTGAGGTTAACCTTATTTCACGGAAGACTGCAGCTGGGAGGGAAGAAAACGTTTTATGTTGTCCTAACCTGAGGTTGAGCTACGAGTGAGGGCAGCACCCGGGCCATTGGGCAGAGAGCCTCGGGGGTACTCTCTGTTATTTAGTGATGGGTCGTACATTTATTTTTCTTGTCTTTAGGGATTAATGGAAATAAGTTTGCAGGGAGACCACTGTGGGAGTAAGTGAGGGAGATCACCGTGGGAGCAAGCAAGAGAGACCACCGTGGGAGCAAGCAAGAGATCACCTTGGGAGCAAGGAAGAGAGACCACCGTGGGAGCAAGCAAGAGACCACCGTGGGAGCAAGCAAGAGACTACCGTGGGAGCAAGCAAAAGAGACCACCGTGGGAGCAAGCAAAAGAGACCACCGTGGGAGCAAGCGAGGAAGACCCCACATTCCCCCGTCCTAATCTGTCAACTCTCCAAACTTACCTGTCCCCCCCCCCCGGACATCTGTCAGTGACCTGTCTTTTTTTTTTTGTCAAAGCCTGCCACCACTCATCACCCCCCCCCCCCCCCTCCCTTGACAAACATGTACGTCAAGGTTCACTTAGACTTAAAAGTCTGATATCTGAACAGCCAGGATACAAAAATCACAGTCAAAGTCTCCAAAGAAAAAGTTAAATTATTTTCCCCAGGATAAATATCAAATTAAAAAATCCACACGATCGAAGCTCATTAAAATAATTTCTTTCAGGAAACGTCTTTTTCCTATCTCGTAAAAAATACAATAATAATTTATTTCAATTATGCCTTTCGCTTGGAATTCTTGTAATGAAACCTGGTATGCAGATACTAAACGAGGAAGAAAGTCAAGACTATGTATGTATATATATATATATATATATATATATATATATATATATATATATATATATATATATAGAGAGAGAGAGAGAGAGAGAGAGAGAGAGTTTACTTTAGTCCTGGAGTAAGCTCAATGAGTCTGGCTCTCAATTATAATGGGTTTACAAAAGTACAATACTGCAGATTTACCCTCCAGGGAATAATGATACGTTAGGACCTTACATATCTGGCGACATGAGAATGTTCTGTCCTTTATTTATGTTTGTCACAAGAATAGTGAGGATTATTAGATCGATTAGGCTGCCTAAGTCATAAACTTAGTCGAGGACTAATGTAAACTGTCCGTGTATATACGCGGAGACAGAGAGTACACCTCTCAGTGTATAACTAGTGTATAACCAGTTTATATAACCGGCACTGTGTATAACTCCGTCCTGAAATTGATCCCCGAGGCCTGGATCGCTACAGTTGAATGCACACTGGAGTTTTATTGGAAACCTTTAAGAAAACGTAAACCAGTTTAATGCACCATTTAAAGGTATGTTTTAGTGAAGACGTTAGTTAGATACTGCTGATCAGGAACAGCTTATTTGGTGGTTATCACTGTATGTGCTCCTCTATCATAAGGTTACAAAATGTCAATTCTATGTTTAATGCATCATCTAATATATTGAGGTGAAATATTGATGCTTATCAGTTCTGTACAAGCCATATGAAAGGCAGTGCCTAAATGAGTAGAAATTTTGCATGATTGCAGATTAATTAATTAGTTGATTTATTTAGATGCATAACAATTAAAAACTGACATATTAAGCCTGTTATGATTAGTTTATATTAGTTGTACTGCTAATTGTCTCATCACTATAATTTTGTGATAAATATTGTATATTTACGATAGATTATCTTGTTAATTTTTTTGTTAAAAGTCATTCACTTTATGCCTAAAATTAAATTTTTTATTCAGATTGCTATACACCTGTTTAGTCCAGCCAACATTGAAATGATTTGTATAAGCTGCTACCAATTAAGTTTCTGATTCTCCTAATGAAAATGTCTACTTGCTAGTTTGTTATTGTAACTTTATGCAATTCATGTGTTGTAATTTTCATGTAAACTTCTCCAATTATAAATGAACAACAATTTATGAATAATATTTTTCACTGATCGATTGATTGAGTGTTATGGAGTATTAATAACAAGTGAGATTTTTCCTGTCCAAGATCCTCCTTAAAGTTATTAGATAAATACTCAAGAATGAACTACAATGCAAAAATGGTTATAAGAACATAGACATCACGAGTCTTGTCATCAAATAAGTAGCAGAATAGTGGAATTCGTTGCACTGAACACTGAGCTACTGAACCCATGTCGTAGCTCAGTCGATTAAGGCAGCGTCTGTGATCCTCTAGGACGTAGGTTCGAACCCTCGTCACGGCCCTTGTGGTTTTGTTCATGTGGAATTCGTATTGACAATATGTCACTTCAATACCAACAAGAATCGTAAATATAAATTCGTAAAAATACAACAAGGTGTTGAATGAAATAGAGGCGAAGACTTTGCTAATCAGAAATATTCGTTGGTATTAAGTATACTTGCTGGTTGGTCGGTAAGGTATTGTGGTGGCGTTAGTTTTGTTTTCTTTATTAAATAATCTACAATATAAGGATCATGTTTACATCAATTTACAAAGGTTAAATACTACATTTATATATAGCTTGTGTAATTCTCAGTAAACCAATTTTTCATATCATTACAGAGCATGAGCCGTAAACCCCAAATGTTATACTTGATCCTAGAACTTCAATATACTCGCAAGAACTTCAATATTTTGTCTACTGAATAACCCTTCTGGCTGCCTATCCACACACCAAATAATATAATCAGAGAGTAACATAATTATTGCATTCTTAATTTTCTTGCATTTTATGTCAATATGACCGTTCAATTGCAAATGGTTTGCTCAAGACACCATTGATATACACGCTGCTCCGACACTGTTTATAAAGCATACAGATCCAATCAATAAATTCTTGTGCCACTCCTACACTCCAATATTTCTAAAACAAACTGAACATCAACACGGTCAAAAGCTTTCGACGTAAGTGGCTCTCCAGAAGTTGATCTTCAGCCTAACATCAAACCAAGTTTTAGGATGTTGTTGATGTAAAACATTGCACGGGAGTGATCCCTCAGAATTTACATTATTCATATTCTATGCATAATTATTGTAATTATTTTTATTATTAATATTTTATTATTAATTTATTACTTAATTTTGGGGGTTGACTAAGCGGCATCGATAGCAGGGGAAGTTATCGTATTGGCATTGCAATCCAGAAGCCCCGAAGTTCGAATCTCGGCGAAGATGTAGCTCATCTTTAAATCCTGTGCCAGGTAGCTTCCGACGTCTAACAATAGCCTCGCCCCAGCAGCATGACTAATTCACACAATGATAGAGATACAACTTTCCTACTACTTTTACTCTGTGGTTGGAACTCCCAACCTAAAATCAGGTCGGCTTGTAAGCATCGTTTCTTTCCATGCGTGTTAGTACTGAAGTAGCCAACGTACCGTAGATGACCTAGTGAAGGGCTGGCCTACCTGCCTTGTGAGCTCTCTGCGTAACCCTAGCGTTATTTGGTACTATTTTTCACCGTTGTTGCAACATCGTAACAACGTAATTACGTTGTATGTTTGGTGGATATGTACACACGTGCACACTAATTGTTATCTCGAGCTGAGATAATAATACTGTCACTTCCAGTGCAGGCATTATTTATTCCAGAGTTTGATAAGACTGCTAAGACTCTAAAGCCTTTCTAACACTAAGTTATTCATCGTTAAAATACCCCATAAAAAATTAAACTAATTATAAACGTAACTGGGACGTTGTTTACAGTTTAATAATTATATGATTTAGCTTCGAGAGGAAGTTCGATGCACAGCAATGCTGTATGCCCGGGAGTGTGTGCAAATATTCTCTCTCATATTCCTCAATAATATTCATATTCCTCGTAATATTCCTCACCTCTGTTGCTGTTGTCCTGTTGCACGGACCCTGCAAGGTCTCGTGCACACGACAACAGCAACAGAGGTGAGGAATATTACACAAGGTAGCCAGCTGGCACCCTGCATGCTGGCCCTACTCTGGTGTGGCTCATATTGTTTTCATCTTAATAAAGTAAGGGATGTTTACGCAGTCTCTACCTCTTTCTCTCTGCTTTATTCTATGTCTCTCTTTTATTTTATTTTTTTTTTCAATTTATTTTGCTCTCTCTCCCTCTCCTCCCATTTGTTTCTATCTCGTTTTCTCATTTATTTTCTCGATTTATGTTTTCTTTATTTTTTACTCTCTCTCTCTCTCTCTCTCTCTCTCTCTCTCTCTCTCTCTCTCTCTCTCTCTCTCTCTCTCTCTCTCTCTCTCTCTCTCTCTCTCTCTCTCTCTCTCCTCTCTCTCTCCTCTCTCCTCTCTCTCTCTCTCTCTCTCTCTCTCTCTCTCTCTCTCTCTCTCTCTCTTCTCTCTCTCTCTCTCTCTCTCTCTCTCTCTCTCTCTCTCTCTCTCTCTCTCCCGTCCTCTTCCCTTCCCATTCCGCGTCCACAACAACAGCGATCACTCAGGCGGGAGGGCTGTAGTGGGGGAACTGCTGATTCGTTATTGCCTAGTATTTTGTCCTGATATTTCTCGCGAAAATGAACACTTAAATATATCATACGACTTATTTTACTCTAAATTTGTATATATATATATATATATATATATATATATATATATATATATATATATATATATATATATATATATATATATATATATATATATATTACTGAATGTTACTGGATCAGTGATGCTAGCGCAAATCTTCCTATATTTCGTATGTTCTTCTCTGAATAGGAAGTTGAGAATTAACATTTCAAACTTCAATTTACGGTTTAATTAAAGCCTAACGCTAAAAGATGCGTTTCTCGTTCAACCTGACAACATTTTAAAAGGCAGTGATAAAGTGTATACAAGTCAGCTTGAGCAAACCTAATATATAAGATATATATATATATATATATATATATATATATATATATATATATATATATATATATATATATATATATATATATATATATATTAGTGTACAGTATTTTGATAGGCGTCTTTCTTGTAAACATATGTTGTTGAATATGATCAAAAGGGTAAGATTTATGATTCTAACACGAATTTTCTCAAAATTTCTTACGTTTCTCTTCACTGTCGAGGGAAGTTGAAAAATTTTGATCTGACGCCTAGGGATGCCATCTGGGCGAAGTGCAGAGTCATTTGGGTTTTGGTCCACTAGGATGCGGGGTTCTCCAATGGGGAGGGGCAAGGTTTCTCTTGATGATATCATTCACCTCGTTGTCTTGCATACCAACCCTTGGGGCTTCCGCAGTGCAACCCATGCAGTCCATATGGGTCTGCTTCCACTCTGTTGCAAATGCACTTGTATTCGGTGTGAATTGGGGCTCCAAGGCGGAGGGCCATTGCTACACGAAGGGACTCTGGATCTAGACGCGCGCGTGCTATATATAAATTAGTGTACCTTGCTGTCCCTTTATGATAATGCATATGCTAATTCTCGTAACAAACACGAGAGAATGAAATTATTCTCGGTTCACAGGCCCTTGCAATAAAGTTTTTTTTATTGCTGCTTTTAAATCTTCAAACTGGCACACTGCCTCGACCAAACATCTATTCATCCTATCCGTCGCCTCCAGACCAGCAACTCCTCAGGTGTCGACACAATGGAACAAATTTAGAGGAACTCTGCAGGCTCTCATCATTAGCTCTCAGAATTCTCCAGGTTTTCTTTTCTCTCTGCCAATAACACGTAATTATTTCTCAGATTTTATCCCAGTATAAAATGCGAATCGTGCCGTGAGGCTGAGAGAGGTTGTAGGGCCTGTGATGGAGAGTGTGTATCTCTCCTCTACTATAACTACCGCTCAAGCACTCTATGTTCATTATAACTACCTCTCAAGCACTCTATGTTCATTATAACTACCTCTCAAGCACTCTATGTTCATTATAACTACCTCTCAAGCACTCCATGTTCATTATAACTACCTCTCAAGCACTCCATGTTCATTATAACTACCTCTCAAGCACTCCATGTTCATTATAACTACCTCTCAAGCACTCCATGTTCATTATAACTACCTCTCAAGCACTCCATGTTCATTATAACTACCTCTCAAGCACTCCATGTTCAATATAACTACCTCTCAAGCACTCCATGTTCATTATATCTACCTCTCAAGCACTCCATGTTCATTATATCTACCTCTCAAGCACTCTATGTTCATTATATCTACCTCTCAAGCACTCCCTGTTCATTATATCTACCTCTCAAGCACTCCATGTTCATTATATCTACCTCTCAAGCACTCCATGTTCATTATATCTACCTCTCAAGCACTCCATGTTCATTATATCTACCTCTCAAGCACTCCATGTTCATTATAACTACCTCTCAAGCACTCCATGTTCATTATATCTACCTCTCAATCACTCCATGTTCATTATATCTACCTCTCAAGCACTCCATGTTCATTATATCTACCTTTCAAGCACTCCCTGTTCATTATATCTACCTCTCAAGCACTCCATGTTCATTATATCTACCTCTCAAGCACTCCATGTTCATTATATCAACCTCTCAAGCACTCCATGTTCATTATATCTACCTCTCAAGCACTCCATGTTCATTATAACTACCTCTCAAGCATTCCATGTTCATTATAACTACCTCTCAAGCATTCCATGTTCATTATAACTACCTCTCAAGCACTCCATGTTCACTTAGAAAAACAAGATGTGTCGGAAACTCACATGTCGCACAATGAGAGGAAAAAAATGTCTTCAGAGTTTTGGACAAGGAACTCGGCTTTAAATCTTCAATTCTATAGAATTGATCCTTTGAAGACAATTGTACCATTCCACATGCTGATGTACGAAATGTGGAAGTTGTTTCGGACCTTCTGAACTATCACCAAGTAGTTAGTTGCCTGCTAATGGTCCAGGATTGACCGAAAGGTCGAAATTATTAACTCTGATTCTAGAATTTGCTGAAATTGTTAGTCATTCACCCCTACCTGATGAGTGAGCTTGACCGTAAGACGTAAGGTTGAGAGTGAGGGACTAATAATAGAGAGGTTCAGGAGGTCTCACCTAGGAGAGGCAACATGCCAGCACCCAGCAGCAGCAGGAGGAGGGGGGCAGGCGGCACAACAGCTCTCATCCTCAAAGCGTCGACCTGCAGGAAGTGAAACCCAATATTACCTCCCATGCGAATAATGTTATACATTTTTTTTATTTCTTACAAACATTTTGACACCTTTAGTCGGCCGTATACTAATTTCATCTTCAGTTTGTCCATAAGAACTCTAAACTTAAGTATTCTAGAAGAACATTAATAACAGACTTAAACGGGACAGGAGGAAATAGCTATAATTGTAAATTAGAATGGCTGTCTTTCTGGGGGTTGCTAGCCCCGACGCCCGTGGCTAGCCTCGCACAACTGTTCACTTCTGTTTGGGTCGGAGTTGGCCCAAGGGCCACGAGTGCCATTTGGCTCAGTAATCATTAGAACCCCCAAAGGACGATTCGTAGAATATCATTACTATTCTTTGGATAATTCTTATTTTTTTCCTGCTTGTTTTTCTTTCTTTGAATAACACACAACGTTTTGCATTCATGTTTTCAAAATCAAATTAGAGTTTATGATACTTTGCTTGTGATTAGTTATAATATGAGAGCGATCTTATTAGCACGGTTGGTGGTCAGCGAATACCCTCATGATGAGTACATCCACCACACCTGCCTCTACCTGGTATACAGCACACCACCACCACCACCACCACTACCACCACCACTACCACCACTACCACCACCACCACTATCACTACCACCAACACCACTATCACTACCACCAACACCACTATCACTACCACCAACACCACTATCACTACCACCAACACCACTATCACTACCACCAACACCACTATCACTACCACCACCGCTACAACCACCACCACCACCACTATCACTACCACCAACACCACTATCACTACCACCAACACCACTATCACTACCACCAACACCACTATCACTACCACCAACACCACCACCAGCACCACCACCAACAGGCACTCTGTCAGCCCGGGTTGCTGCACCTGTAAATGGCTACAAAATCTTATTTGAATACTGATGCTTGCCTCACCCAGAGGCAGCTGAGTTAGGAGTCGAGGGTGGAGATTTGGCGGGTTTTTTTCCTACCACAGATGTAGCCACACATTTACAATGCTAACCAACATATATACATTTTTGTCTGCCCTCCTTGGACAGGGTTAGAGATCTGTTAAACATATAGGTCAGTGATTTATTGAACAATCAACCGCAGGAGAAGAGTGTAGTACTTTTAAAATGCTAGTAAAACCGACATACATAAATTTACGTCTGTCCTACATAAACAGTGTTTGAGGTGTGTTCTTTTATACATAATATGATTAATGTGTGCTTACACAGGTGAAATGCAATTTTGACCAGCTTACAAATATACACTTACATACATACAATATATATATATATATATATATATATATATATATATATATATATATATATATATATATATATATATATATGTCGTACCTAGTAGCCAGAACTCACTTTTTGGCCTACTATTCAAGGCTCGATTTGCCTAATAAGCCAAGTTTTCCTGAATTAATATATTTTTTCTAATTTTTTTCTTATGAAATGATAAAGCTACCCATTTCATTATGTATAAGGTCAATTTTTTTTATTGGAGTTAAAATTAACGTAGATATATGACCGAACCTAACCTAACCTAACCTATCTTTATAGGTTAGGTAGCCGAAAAAGTTAGGTTAGGTTAGGTTAGGTAGTCGAAAAACAATTAATTCATGAAAACTTGGCTTATTAGGCAAATCGGGCCTTGCATAGTTGGCCGAGAAGTGCGTTCTGGCTACTAGGTACGACAATATATATATATATATATATATATATATATATATATATATATATATATATATATATATATATATATATATATATATATATATATATGTCGTACCTAGTAGCCAGAACTCACTTCTCAGCCTACTATGCAAGGCCCGATTTGCCTAATAAACCAAGTTTTCCTGAATTAATAGATTTTCTCTAATTTTTTTCTTATGAAATGATAAAGCTACCCATTTCATTATGTATGAGGTCATTTTTTTTTATTTGAGTTAAAATTAACGTAGATATATGACCGAACCTAACCAACCCTACCTAACCTAACCTAACCTATCTTTATAGGTTAGGTTAGGTTAGGTAGCCGAAAAAGTTAGGTTAGGTTAGGTTAGGTAGGTTAGGTAGTCGAAAAACAATTAATTCATGAAAACTAGGCTTATTAGGCAAATCGGGCCTTGCATAGTAGGCTGAAAAGTGAGTTCTGGCTACTAGGTACGACATATATATATATATATATATATATATATATATATATATAATATCCTACTTTGGCTAGGTAAGATAGCTGTTATAAAAAACATAGCTACCTGCTATAGATAGCTTAGTATGTGTTACTAAGCACTTAACCACTGAAGGTGACAATAAGGTGCTTTTACAAGCTCAGGTTATAGTTACATCACAAACATTGTATAACTGATACATCACATAGTCAGTCTTGGGTACGAGCCCAGTGTACCATCAAGTGTATTCAGAAAAGGCTGCGTATCGAGAATGCTATAGGGTGTAAGGTGAGTCGCTGGGAAGCTGTGAGTGACAAGGGTACGCAGCTAAGCGGCTGCGAATTGAAGGGTCAGTAATTGGAAGGTTGAGGTCGCAGTTTATAATTAACTAGGCGGCTGTGGGTGCGCCATTATGGGTGGCCACTGTGGGTGACTGAGGGTTGCTACAGGTGGCTGCGAGTGGCAAAGTAGCCAGGTGGTTGTACGGGGTGGGAGAGCTAGGCAACGGTTCATAACAGCGTTGGCTGTTTTACAGGTAATCTGTATCTGTTTACATTCACTGATCAGTAGTAACTTTCCAGAAGACTATTGGCGTCATCAATAGCTGTTCACTCATCACCAGGAGGCAGCTTCTCAGTCAAACTTTCAACTTGACGACTTCACATAAGAAAACTTTCCGAAAGTTCAACCTTTTCTGACGACAGTTCCGGCATAAAACCCTCTGCCACCCTCTTCCTGACTGGTCCCGCGCCATGGCAGGTTTCACCCAAAGGCAGAACCCAGCCTCCACTGCTGACCTTTGAGAAATTATCGTGAGGTTATTTTGGAATGGGATATGGTCGTTCCGGCAACTGATAACATTTTAATGTTTGTAAATCCATACAAATATTCCTATTTAGTGTTGTAAAAAGCCTTTGAAGATTTTTAAGTGGCGTCATAATTTCTATGCCTCAATTTTCCATAGTAAAGAGCCAGAACTGTTATCCTTCTGGAGTTTGCCAATGTAACTAAGTTTGTTGTTAAATTTTAATTCTGTGTGTAACAATCACGCAATAAAAAAATATTATAATTTTGCGAATAGTTAGGTCTAGGTTAGGTTATTTGTTTTAGTGTTCTTCCCAATTATTTGAATATGATGAACATGGGTAAACCTTTCAACCCCTCCTCTGACCAAGTCCATTCCATCCAGCGGTCGACCCCAAAGACGGCAATTGTTAGGTTAGGTGTTTAGATTAAGTTGGCGATTATTTGTGTTTATAGTACGTGGGTGAAGCATTTACAGCATTGTGGTTTGAATAAAATTCGTCAGGGAACAACCCGTCCTCGACTCAAGTCCATTACATCCAGCGGTCGACCCCACAGACGTATTCATCAATTTTAACATGCTGTTCATTCAAAACAGAAATTTTCTCAAATATAAATTAATATTATAATAGAATATTGTGCACATATAGGCATAGGTTAGGTTAGGTTAGGTGTTTAGGTTCTGTTGGCGATTATTTGTATTTGTAGTACGTGGGTGAAGCATTTACAGCGTTGTAGTTCGAACAAAATTCGTCAGTGACGCACTTGTTCCGGAAGTGTTCGAACGAAATCAGTTGTGAGTCGTGTGTAAACCGTTTTTCATTTAAGCGTCTCTAAGGTCAAACCCCAGCTTTGGAAGAGCCTACCATGAAGACAGACGTGTAAACCATTTTCCATTCATAATCATGTATGGCTGGATTAACGAGCATTTGGACTTTGATGATGAGTATGATGCCCTCACAGCCCCGCTCCTGTGCCAAAAAGTTCCGCTACGAGCTCAATATAGTCCGTGCTACTTTGGAACGTTTTGTTCAGAGTAGCTGAATCTAAAACAACAATAACGGTGACGCCCTGGTACTTTGAATACAGAAAGTAACCAAAACACTGTTCTGGTAAAGGCTAACTTAACAAGAATTTGGCTAAGGCTTCTGAAGATGGGCTGCAAGTCTGGGTTGCTAATGCTTCATCCATTGTGAAACATAAACAACGCACACAATTGTAGCCAATTATTTGTAGTAGTGAATACAAATAATTGCCAACAACATACAGTAACCTAACATTCCCTAGGCCTAGCTCTTCGTAACTACAATATTAATCATATTAATCATACAATCATATTAATTTAGATTGGAGAAAAATACAGTTGTTATTACTATACACAGCTTGTTAAAGTTGACGAATGTGCCCTTAATGACAGCCACAGCAGAGGCGAAGGTTCCTTAAAGATGGCGAGTTGTTACTCTGTTATTACTTTAGTGCCGGAACGACTTTTACGATTTTAATGAAATTGAAGCGATTGTTATTTTTTATCGTTTTCCTCAAGTCACGGAAGAGGTAAAGGACAGTTTACTATAGGACTAATTACTTTTGTTTCTGAAATGATTGGTTGCTATTGTATAGATTGATCTTGAGGGCTTCTCTAGCTGTTATCTGCGCTTTTCTTTATAAAGACTAGGTTATGTTGATAGGCTAGGCAAGGTTAGTAAGTTAGGATCAGCTAGGCTATGTTAGGCAAAACTTTGTAAGATAGACTAGGCAAGGTTATGTTTGTTAGATAAGGTAAGTTAGATAAGGCTAGACTACGTTACACATGGTAGGCTGGGCAAATTTATGTTAGGCTACGCAAAGCTATTTTAGATAGGCTAGGCGATTTTAGATAGGCTAGGCGATTTTAGATTAGGCTAGGCTATGTTAAATATGCTAGGCTAGGTATATTTGTACCTGTAGGCTGTTAAATTTTTTTTATTGATATAAGGAATCACGAATCTGGTTAAAATAAAACGTTTCACCACATGACACCAGTGGCAGTTTCCGAGCGTGTCGACGTGATTTTTATGCTGTTTTCCGAGCGTGTCTAAGTGAATTATTTCGCTGTTTTCCGGGCGTGTCTCAGTTATTTTTATGCATTTTTCGGCCATCTAAGTAATTTTACGCATTCAGAAGCATACATTTATCACAAACTAAGAGCCATTTTGTTTAAAACTTTGAGGATTATGTCATCATGTAATAATACCAAGAGGAGTAAATCATAAAAAGTCATGTTTATTAATTCTAGTTACAATTGAATGACTCGCTTCTTATAACACGTCCGTAATGGGTGTAATATTATGATGGAGATCGGCTTGCCCGTCCCCTCCTCCCTGACAGGCTGACTGATTGCCTGCCCATCCCCACGCTTGTCTCCGCTGTCAGTCACCCGTCCGCCAGTGTGTCAAATCACCTTTTACTCAAACTTTGTCTCCGCTTAACGTGTACTGAAAGGCTTCGAGGCGCCACTGGCGTGTCTTGCAGCAGCTCCGGCGGTCTCTCGAAAAGTTAAAGACTTGCCGTAAGCTCTTTAGTATTTGACCCGCTTCAGCACCCCCGCTGGACGCAGACCAGCTCGCAAGCAGATCAGCAGACAGGCGTACCGTGGGTATTTGAGTCAACAACCACATGTAAACGGAGAGGTGTACCCCGCTTCGTGGTGTATATATATATATATTATATATATATATATATATATATATATATATATATATATATATATATATATATATATATATATATATACTCTGGAGACTATAGTCGACGGGAGACATCTCCCGTCACGCAGGGTGCAGTTGCACCTCCACAGATCTCCAGTATCATCTATTGATACTGGTGATGGCTCAAAAGGGCCACCACTTACGAGCTATTCATGCCCGTGCCACCTTTTGGGTGGCTTCATCTTCGAGACTTTAGTTCTGAACCACGTTCAGAACTAAAGTATACTTGCTTGTTTCTCAGTAAGCTATTGTTGTGATGATCTCTAATCTCCAGAGGTTGGTAGGCCTTAAACAACGTAACCCCCAAACCATGAGTACCTGCTGAAGGTGCTCAACACAGAGCAACACAGTGCTCAACATGATCACAAATTCTACACATAAAATAATAGTGATGCTACTCTTATAGTAGTAAATTCTACTCATATAATAGTAATTCTACTCATAAAAATAGTAATTCTACTCATAAAAATAGTAATTCTACTCATAAAAATAGTAATTCTACTCATAAAAATTTTGAGTAATTCTACTCATAAAATATTAGTGATGTGTTTCTCCATTATGTTATACTTTAGCTCGAGTAAACATTGTTTCAATTCATGTAAATTCCCAGAATACCTTTTTTGAGCAAAATTAATCTCTTTTGAAGTTTAAAAATCTCCTTATTTTAACTTTAAGTTTTCATCCAGCACTAGAAAGTTACTCATCCTATGAGTGATCAATTGAACATGGATGACAATTATCCATTAACACCGTTGTATCATAACAGTAAACCTCATCACCGGATCATGCACGATAACAAGTTATGGCTTTTATAGGAGGCTACAAACTACGTGCTTTCATGATGTGTCTCGTCCCAAGTTTCGAAAAGCGTCCTGTTCAATGATTTTGCTTAATATTATCTGCAAATAGCGAAATGAATTGGGTAAATGTTCTTCGCAAATGTTGCTCTAAATGTGCGTGTGGTTTGAATATTCGTGGGTAAGTTTGCTAGTGTTTTGTATAGCATTTGCGTGTGTGTGTGTTCACCTAGTATTCACCTAGTTGTGCTTGCGGGGGTTGAGCTCTGCTCTTTCGGCCCTCTCAACTGTCAATCAATCTACTGTTACTAAGTACTATTCCCCCCCCCCCCCACACACACAGGAAGCAGCCCGTATCAGATGTCTAACTCCTAGATACCTAATTACTGCTAGGTAACAGGGGCATCATGGTGAAAGAAACTCCGCCCATCTGTTTCCGCCGGCGCTGGGAATCGAACCCCGGACAACCGGACTACGTATCCAGCGTGGGGTCCACTCAGCCACCAGAGCCCCATGTGTCTGTGTGTGTGTGTACTCACCTATTTGTGCTTGCGGGGGTTGAGCTTTGGCTCTTTGGTCCCGCCTTTCAACTGTCAATTAACTGGTGCACAGATTCCTGAGCCTACTGGGCTCTGTCATATCTACATTTAAAACTGTGTATGGAGTCAGCCTCCACCACATCACTGCCTAATGCATTCCACCTGTCAAATGCTCTGACACTGAAAAAGTTCTTTCTAACGTCACTGTAGCTCATTTGGGTACTCAGTTTCCACCTGTGTGTTCCCCTGTTCGCGTACCACCAGTGTTGAATAATTTAGCCTTGTCTACCCTGTCAATTCCCCTGAGGATTTTGTAGGTAGTGATCATATCACCCCTTACTCTTCTGTCTTCCAGTGTTGTAAGGTGCATTTCCCGCAGCCTAGCCTTCTAACTCATGCCTCTTAGTTCTGGGACTAGTCTAGTGGCATACCTCTGAACTTTTTCCGGCTTCGTCTTGTGCTTGACAAGGTACGGGCTCAGTGCTGGGGCCGCATACTCCAGGATTGGTCTTACATATGTGGTATACAAGATTCTGAATCTTGTTTACCACATATGTACGACCAATCCTGGAGTATGCGGCCCCATGTGTGTGTGTGTGTGTGTGTGTGTGTGTGTGTGTGTGTGTGTGTGTGTGTGTGTGTGTGTGTGTGTGTGTGTGCGCGCGCGCGCGCGCGCTGTGTATATAAAACAAACCATGTTAAAAATAAAAAAAATAAAAACAAAAAACGGAAATAAATTGACAGCATTTTTATTTTGCAAACTGAGTAAATATATCATGGTATATTGTTAACAGGTGAGGGTAATGAGCAACGGGAGACAACGGAATGCAGAGAATGCAGAATGCAGAAGCCACGGTGTACACAAGGCTAGCCTATTAGTGCTGGAGGGCCAGGAGCCTCGCCCTTAAAGGCGTGCGTTACTGAGCCGGCTGCTTCAATTTGTGATGATAATCAGCTTTAGTTTTGAGCTGTCGTTGTCCGGGTCCATTGCAGGCTTACAACCCCCAACATAACTGCGGCGAAATTAGGAACTTTTACTAGTGATGTGTAGAGTGGCATAGTGGTTATAACACACGGCGGTTATGGAACAGTGGTCACTATACCCAGGAGGTATGTAGCGGAGGGGTTACTAAATCCACGAGATATGGAATGGGATCACAACATCTACATATATACTGGAACAGGAGTCACTACACCTGCGAGTACTGAAACGGGGGTCATTACACGCGAGCAAGTTCATGTACAAGTATGTTTACTGATGACAAGAAAGAAATACATCTCAAAGGGATAGAGTAGCTTAGGCTATTTCTACCCTCCCCCCCTCACACGCGAGCGTGTGAGGGGGTGGGGTGAGGAGGGTAGAAATAAATAGACCCCCCTCCATTACCCTGGAGCAGGGGGGGGGGAGGGGAGGCTGGAGCACACAACACCCTCAAGGAGAAGAAAGCTGGAAAAAACAACTGAACTGAACCGAATGCTTGAGTTATCTGGCAACTCAACATCAGCGCTTTTGTGCTATACTAATGAAAAAAAACTCGACGCGATTCCAATCAAACTTCACATTTTTCTAATTCCAGAAATATTGCCCGGAAAAAAAAGAAACAATTCACGATATTTAATCAGCCTTGCGTCCTACCTCGGTTATGTCCCAGAGCATTATTAACGGGTCTTTCCAGCGTCGAGTGGGCTCAAGACACCATGATATAGAACGCTCACAGCGACGTCAATAAGCAGTAATCATAAGACATTAATTCGGAAACATTTATTTTAGTATTTTTACACCAGCTCAGTCATTAGATACTAATTAAACAACTTCATCTCTATTAATCAGGAATTAACATATTGACAGCTTTGATACTCTCTTCATTGGTTTATGATAAATAGGTGGAAGCAGTGTAATTCATATAACAGTGAGGTCAACGCAACATCACTGCAGTTTGCGTAACATCACCACAGTCTACTTGACATCACTACAGACCACTTAGCATCTCCATAATCCACGCAACATCACGGCAATCTTCGTAACCTAACTGTAATCCACGCAACCTCACTACATTCAACATAACATTACTGCAATCCACGTAAAACCATTGCAAAGAACGTTATATCACTGCAATTCCCATGACATCACTGCAGTCCACGTAACACCAATGCAATCACCATAGCATCACTATAATTAACGTACTTTTACTCCAATTAATGGAACTTCACTACAATCCACGTAACATCACTATAATCCACGCAACATTACTGCAATCCACATATCTAAGCTACAATCCATGTATTTTTCTCTGCCATCTACGTAACTTCAATATAATCCACATATTTTCACTGCACTCCATGCAATAGTGCAGTCCACTTAACAACACTGCAATCCACTAAACAGCAAATATTTCTACTTTTAGGACTCGCGGCATATAATAGAAAGTAGACTCTTAATACTAGTAATGTTTTAGGAAATTTTAGCCGAAAAATGTGTCTCCAAGTCTCTTAATGGTCCAATATCAGAAGGGTTAAACAAGTCGATTGCCACTACCTTCGAACGTCTTAAAAGCTTTAAGAGATCCGTGGCCCACTGGAAGTGTTATCGAAGCTAAGAAGCTTTAAACTGTCTGCAGCTACATTTCTCCAATCGAGACTTTAATGGTGAAGTTTGTCGAAAGTTACTCGGAAAATGAAACAAGAGGAGGAACTTCACTCGTATCGAATTTACAGGAAAATTGGAATGTTTGTGAGCTTGGAAACACAAAGGAATGTTATAGTCCTTAGTTGAAGTTATTATTGCGGCTGTCCCCACCGCTGGCTTTAATTACAAGACGAAAACACTCATAATAAACATAAAAAAATGGTAAAAGTGAAATCAATTCGATTGGATAAAGTAGTTTGGTAATGCTTTAATTGCTTACAATGTACTGTCTAAAATTACTTAAGTCATGTACATAACTAATCCAACCTGAGTCCTATCGAACTAAATTTAGCTTAGAGTTCTCTTCACTAACATTCTGTAGACTACATGAAGCCTAAGAATTGTTTTGGTTTAGTGTTAAGCCTCAGAAAGTATTGATCTCTATAGAGGGTTATCAAGGCCACCACAATTACTTACTGACCAACCAGCAAGTATACTTTAGTCAAGAACATAATAGGAAAACTCTCAGTGAAGATAGATCTAGAAATGAGGTGGGTGGAGGTTTTTTTCAACACTTCACGATGAATATTGTGATATGTGTTATGTAGTACACAAAATTAAATTGAACGTGTTGGAAGTGCACAATATAGATCATTTTTGCATAGAAATAAAATGACCATTGCTAATGATTTCATTGAGAAAATTAATTGGAGCAATGCTGAGGATTCGAACCCTCGACCTGGAAACTTCCAAGCCGAGCACCTTACCTCCGGTCCACGACATGGTAAAGCCTAGGGTGTACGGCTGAAGAATACTCGGGTCGAGGGGGTGTTCGAATTGCCCACATTGCTCCAATTGATTTTTACATTGATTTACATTTACATTGACTTTTACACTCATTAGCGTAATTTCCTTGTGTAATTTTTTATATAATTAATGTAGTAATATTTAGTAGTAATAGATTAATACACACTAACGGTAATGTCAGTGATAAAATATAGATAATTGTATATTTTCGTTATGTATCTACGATGAATGTTTTGACACAAGTATAATATAGTAATCCCTTTTAATGATAATATTATTTTTAATACGGAAATTATTTTTTTAATTTGTAGCTCATGATAATAGTTGATTATCACTTTGTATAAAATTGTAATATAATTAACACTTAATGATATATTTATGAGAGTTGCATCGTATGACATGACTAGAAATTGTGTTATGTTCAATAATAGTTCGGTTATTAACGTGTTATTGTAACGTGGCTTGATTTTTCTGAACGTTAATTAATGTTTACGCGGACTTCGGAATTTCAAAACGGTGCTTGTTTTTTTCAGATCATTTATCATCCGCTATGTTACTTATCGGTCCATTTTTTTTATCACGAGCTAAGTTGCTTTTTGGGGTTATGTTCTCACAAGCTAAGTTGCTTTTTGGGGTCATGTTCTCACAAGCTAAGTTGCTTTTCGGGTCGTGTTCTCACAAGCTAAGTTGCTTTTTGGGGTCATGTTCTCACAAGCTAAGTTGCTTTTCAGGTCGTGTTTTCACAAGCTAAGTTGCTTTTCGGGTCGTGTTCTCACAAGCTAAGTTGCTTTTTGGGGTTATGTTCTCACAAGCTAAGTTGCTTTTCGGGTCACGTTCTCACAAGTTAAGATGCTTTTCGGGTCATGTTTCTCACAAGCTAAGTTGCTTTTCGGGTCACGTTCTCACAAGTTAAGATGCTTTTCGGGTCATGTATTCGCACGCTCAGTTGCTTTTCGGCCCATTTTATTACAAGCTAAGTTACTTTCCGGGTTATGTTCTCACAAGCTAAGTTGCTTTTTTGGGCCATGTTCTCACCAGCAAAGATGGTTTTCATGTTATTTTACCACACGCTAACTTACTCTTCGGGGTTTATGATATCACTTGATTTGCAGATCACAGGATAACTTGGTGTACGGCCGATAACATCACAGAAAATTTTAAGTTTTCGGGTCGTGCTATCACCAGATACCTTCACAAAATTCACACAAATATTTACTTGCTACGTATTAATGCTTTTATTTAACTAACGATGCGTTTTTCCTAGAATGTTTCATTGCAATGCACTTGGCAATATATATATATATATATATATATATATATATATATATATATATATATATATATATATATATATATATATATATATATATATATATATATATAGCGAGGATTGTCTTCTAACGAACGAAATCATCAATCGACGAAACCCGTCAACACTACTGACAGTGTTTCGTTGATTGATAATAAATTACTTGATTGATAAAATTACTATTAACTAATGTTAATAGTAATTTTAAAAGATCTTTGGAAAGATGTTGTTTACGAATATTTCTGCGTGATGTATTTAGAAAGTATATTTTGTTAATTATGTTTTAAAATGTTGCTTTGGTGTTAGCCTAGCTGCTATCAATCTCGGAAGGATTATTAAGGGCACTATTATAGTTCATTGAAGAATACTGTTTCCTCTTAATATAATCGGAAACTAAAGTATATGTGACTACGTGAATATACCTCTAGAAGCAGCGTACACTTCTTGGTGTTTATATCCATATAAAATTGCACTTGAGTTATGAAAAATATATATCACAATCTCACATATATTTCTAGAACTTATAGCATTTATACCTTTAAAATGAATAGTATTTATGTTTACAAACTGTATAGATTTTATCTCATCTACTACGACAAATTTCATCGTTTTCTACAATAGCCCCATTTTTTTTAGCTTTAGAATATTCATAAAATCCTTAAAATTCCACATCAGGTCCGTAAAAAGATAAATATATATCTATACTGAATATCCAAATGTCCATTATTAATTACGAAGGTTTACAGCAAAAAATCAAGCGGTAGCAGACTGCTAGTTTGAAATAAAGGATGTTGATTTATGGGATTGTTCAATGTATCGGGTATACTGAGAACAAGTACATGTGTAATCATTTTTCATAGCATACATTGTATTATTCTCAATTACATCATTTTTATAACTCAATTCAATACGTTTTTTATACGATTAAAGAAAACGTGTTTTGTTGCATTGTAGTGAAATCGTTTATCAATAATGTTGACGCCACTGTAAACATTTTTAATTTATTTTGCAATACAACACAAACGTTTTCGATCGTTGCACCTACATCGACGACAATAATCATTTTCGGTCCTTTGCGTGTCACATACATCACCCATAAAACAATGCACCATCTACACATGATTGATAAATGGTAACGCAGTTCAGCCTGGTCTACTACACATTTTTTTTATCTTTATTTAAGAAAATACAATTTAAATCATATGTACATAAGTTTTACAAGGCAATACTACATTATAATTCTTAGTGAACAAGTGTTTCATTAGTACAGAACATGATCTTTAAAACCCCTGAATGTTATACTTATTTTCCTTTAAACGATTTACAAAAATTGGAGAATAAATTTTCATTAATATACAGGAGAAATTATTACATTTATATATATTTCATATAATTCTCAGTAAATAAATTTTCCATATGGTCTACTATATTGGCACGTTATGTCAATGCAGAAAATATATATTAACTTTATTTTAAAATATATTTATATGAAATGTATATATACTCAAGTACATGCAGTCATGAGACAGGCACTTATAAAAAACACATGTACACACACACAAACAACTTGTAGTTCTGCAAATATACGAAAAACTTAATATTCTTTACAGTATTTGCTCTATCAGGTGACTTACACGGTTTTTACCACTGTTGTAAAGAGCTGTTTAAAATTATGTGTCCCCCCAACAGCATTCCTGATTCTACTTTTATGCTTTTATTGTTTTTTTTATTAAATAATATACAATATAAAGATCACATTTGCATCAATTTACAAGGAAAAATACTATCTTCTTGGCGTTATCTTGAGATGATTTCGGGGCTTAGCGTCCCTGCGGCCCGGTCCTCGACCAGGCCTCCTTTTTGTTACACACCCCTCAGGAAGCAGCCCGTAGCAGCTGTCTAACTCCCAGGTACCTATTTACTGCTAGGTAACGGGCGTCAGGGTGAAAGAAACATTTGCCCATTTGTCTCCACTTCCACCGGGGATCGAATCCGGATCCTCAGGACTACGAACCCGAAGCGCTGTCCACCCAGCTGTCAGGCACCCATCTATGGGCGCCTACATTATATATAGTTTATATAATTTTAAGTTAACCAATTTTTCATATCACAGAGCATGAGCCGTATACCTTAAATGTTACACATGATCCTGCCTCGCCAGAACTTCAATATTTTGTCTACTGAGTAACCCTCCTGCCTGCCTATCCACACACAATAAATGTAATCAGAAAGTAGCATAATTATTGTATTCTTTATGCTTTTAAGGAGCTTATAGCAATTAATGTACATTTAAAAATATACATTATTAATAAAGCTGGACTAACTGCTATTCATGTACCAAGAAGCTTTGCAGCTGCACAAATAATTCATTATGCAATATATATTGAAAAACAAAAACACATACTTAAAATAATAATTTCATATTAAACATAAAAAATGCATATAACTGTTGTGATTGGTTAGCTAAATTGTGTCCATTCCAGCACACACATTGCGACTTGATCAAAGGACTAAATGTTATTAAAATAGCAATCTCCCAACTAGTCAAATGGTATTAGATTATTTTTCAATTTTTTTTTTTATTTTTTTTTTTTGAGAGATATATACAAGAGTTGATACATTCTTGTACAGCCACTAGTACGCGTAGCGTTTCGGGCAGGTCCCTGGAATACGATCCCCGCCGCGAAGAATCGTTGTTACAACCAAGTACACATTTTACTGTTGCAATAAACAGAGGCTACAGTTAAGGATTTGCGCCCAGTAAATTCTCCCCGGCCAGGATACGAACCTATGACAAAGCGCTTGCGGAACGCCAGGCGAGTGTCTTACCACTACACCACGGAGACTGGTGATTCGTTTATCAATCTCTATCCGTTTGATGAATATTAACACGATTGTAATAACATCCACATAAAATTGAGTGTTGTGAATATTATTATGGAGTTACTGTTATAGAAGCTTATTAACGAAATCCTAATTCATGCCATAATCAGATCCCTGTTACCTGAACAATGTGTTTAAAGCGAGTTTGCGAGTTCGAGTAAAAACTGGTGCCTGAATCTTCTGATGTTAAGAGTGATAATATGCAAAATGTATCTTAATAGAAACGTTTCGATTTGGGCTTCTTTTGTATCTGGGCTCGCATAATATAAGGCAGAGGCTACATATTATCTACTGTTGATGATTTAACGACTCGCAAAAACTGTGTTCGTCCGTGCTCTCCGCCAGCCAACTATCAGCGTTTGTTTTTAATACATTACAAGCTACTAATTCCCTATCAATTATACAGGTTTTTCGTAGTACTCTTTGAACAGAGCTGTCTTAAACTAAATGAAGACTAACTATAAGCAAAACAACTTTATGCTCTCGTTGAGTTGACGGCCAGACAGTAAACATAGATGACTTAGCTGTGCAAAAACGTACATAAACCTGCATGTCCGTGACAGTGTCAACATGTTGACCAGACCACACACTAGAAGTTGAAGGGACGACGACGTTTCGGTCCGACCTGGACCATTCTCAAGTCGATTGTCAACATCATGGGTAGAGCAAACTCTAACTCCCCTTGTATACAAAATATGCATGTCTAATCATAACAGCTCATTAAAAACATACTGAAGCAGGTTCATAGCATAAGTGGATTAGTGTAGCTATAGGGGACTCATAATGCTTACCGCCGAGTAGTGGCGTAAGCATAGAGCAGCACGCTGCCAAGCATTTTATAATGAGCAGGTAGGAGTCGCGGAGCTTGCTAAATTACCGCAGAAATATGAAGGCACTTCTTGGACCTAGTTTATTTAAGGATCACTTTTGCCTGTATTTACGATGTAATTTGCCATTACTAAATCTGGCAAGATATAGTTCCTGAGCAAGACACAGTTTCTCTTTGTACGTATTATAATGAGTTCTCTAGGCATGATTCTTTAAGCTCGTATCTAAGTATGTTTCTAAGCTCGTATCTTAATGTATTCTTTAATAAGTTCGTATCCTAATGTTCTCTTTTGTTTTTCTGGTCACCAAATGCGTCCAATATATTAAGAATCCTGTCATAAAATTAAATTTTATTGATTCACTTTATTTTGTTTCAGTCCCTCACTTTTCCTCTGCCCCACACAACGAGCAAAAATGAGCCACACAGACACTGGCTCCACTGTCAGAAAGTCTTTCATTTATTCCAAATCGACACCAGTTTAGTGTTATACCGCCTACCCGGCTCGGGGTACATCCTTCAACAGCGCACACTCCCTGAACCTTTAAACTCAGATTCTAACTCCTCGTAACTTCGGAGACCAACCGACTTACCGACCTTTCAGAACTAGAGTGTCTCCAATATCCCAGCGCCCACTTTCTCTCTCCAGGAAGAATTATCCTTTGATCCTTGAAATTCTGAGTTCTTTCTAACTTCTTGGCGCCTGGAGTTATCTCACAATCAGGGTCGATGCTCCAGTTAACACTTACTAGTGCTCAAGTGTTCGAGGGAGATCGGGCGCAAACACAGGATGAAAGCGTTTCAAAAGTTGAAACAAAATATTTTTGTTGGTGGTGGATGGCTTATTGTATTGTGCGCGGACTGGAACGAGGCTCTGTGGCATGGAATCAGTATGGCGCGCAGCGCTGCAACAAAGCGTCTGTTTAAAGCGAGGCTCTGAAGCAAAGTGTATTCGATATTTTGTTGCTGTTTTATATACAACTACTCAGAGCAAAGTGTTCCAAGTAGTACCATATATCATTGTGTATGGTGAGCCCGTAATGGACTTACCTGGCACAGGAGCGGGGCTGTAACTGATTGTTCTCAATATTTTGTTTATGGATCTTTATCTACTCATGTGTACTGGGCTGTATAAACCCCACACCCTGTCTTCTCTGTCTGTATTCCTTGTTAATGTGTTGAAATACGAAGACGCTAGGAATTTTCGTGTCATATTTCCTATGTGGATACTTAAGCATTACCGAATTTTTGATGATTATTCACATATACATATGCGAACATATATATAAATATATATATATATATATATATATATATATATATATATATATATATATATATATATATATATATATATATATATATATTTTTAATGATTTTATATATATATTTATATATATATATATATATATATATATATATATATATATATATATATATATATATATTAAATATTTTGTAGTAGTCTTTCTTGTAGACATATTATCGAATGTGACAAAGAGTGAGATAAATAATTCTAGTCCGAATCTTTCTTGTTTTTCTTCACTTGAGAAGGAAGTTGAAAAATTAACTCTCCAAAATTGATTTTAAATTTTATTTGACCTGACACTAAGAGATGCGTTTCGTTAACCTTTGTTACCATTATCAAAGGCAAGAGTACGATTAGTTATAAATTCTTGTGCTGCATGATCTATAACCTCATCCCCGGCTGTATATCACTGAGTATATAAAGTGCACTGAGCAAGATCATCTGAGCCAACGCGCTGTTTTCCATAAGAAGTAAAGAATTGAATACTAATGCATATGGGCTGGATTTCAGTGCACTGCCCGAGATCTTAAACATTCTGTGCGATACATCCTCTGGTAAAGGTACTTACTGCAGAGGAGTAAATTTGTAGTGTAGAAATAGTGAGTGCCTCACCAAGAGCGTCTGGGATGCTCTTGGACGCAAGTTCGAATCCTCGTCACGGCCCTTGTAAACATTTTGGTGTTGGGCTTAACGCCTTAACACCCTCTGGAGGGTTATTAAGGAGACCGCAATAATTACTAACCCACCAACAAGTACACTTTAGTCCTGGACACGGGCATGAATAGCCCGTAAGTGGTGGCCCTTTTGAGCCATTACCAGTATCAAGAGCTGATACTGGAGATCTGTGGAGGTGCGACTGCACCCTGCGTGACGGGAGATGTCTCCCGACGCGGAGTACACATTTCAATGCGTATATATATCCATTATATAAACATACACCCTGTGATGAAAGTAATTACTGCATACGTGAGGCGGTGCTAAGACCTGGTGCTCATGTATGAGTGTGTTGTATACATTTGTATTGTTATTACGTCTTCCTACTCATTGCATTTGTGTATTTCCGATCTTATTATATAGTGAAATGTCGTGTAAAGTTACCAATAAATCTTAATGTTGTATTGTGATGATCAGTGTATGTAGGAGGCAGACAAATTATTGAAGGGAATTATCAGCAAAAAGCGCCTAGCCATCTCGATTATATACTACTGGGAAGGGATCAGGATAAGGATTTGGGATGGGTCGGGGGGGGGGGGGGGGGGAGGGAATGGTGGGCCAACCACTTGGACGGTTGGGGGATTGAACGCCGACCTGCATGAAGAGAGATCCGCCGCTCTACTGTCCAGCCCGACAAATTATAGAACCGGGGCAATATCTCATTTCACGCCGCACGATAGTATCGATGTGGCAAATAAATCTTACTCCAATGCCCGGCTGACACATAGGCTATATTACTGCATAATATCAACACTTGTTGTAGAATATTTTAGAATAGCATTTCTACCAACACACACACACACACACACACACACACACACACACACACACACACACACACACACACATTAAAACTACCATAGGAATTGGGAAGATATGATTACCACATGCAAAATTATCGGTGAAATTGAGAGAGCAAACAGGAACTTATTATTTGGGAGGGGGTGATGTACTGAGAAGGGGGGGGCCACATGTTGAAGCTATGTACCCATGCGAGCAACAGGCACGATAAAGAATATCTCCAGCGTTCATTCCATTAGTGAGCAAATGGAATGGACTAAAAAAGATATTGGTGGAGGCAGGCTTCATGTACAGTTTCACATGTAGATGTGACATAGCCAAAGAGGATTGATAATCGGTTGAGTGCCTCGCTCGGAATATGCATAAAAAATGCAGTAGTAGATTTTCTTCAAACTCTACGCCTGAGATATATATATATATATATATATATATATATATATATATATATATATATATATATATATATATATATATATATATATATTGGTAGCAGTCTTTGTTTTAAACATATTTGGTTGAAAACTACAAAAAGTTTTAATCACGAGGCACGAATCAACTCAATATTCCTTATGTTTTTCTTCACTGAAGCAGGAAGTTGAAAAATTAACTCTACAAAGTTCCTTTTTATACAAAGGAAATCAAAATAAAATTACGTCTGAATTTGGCCGTTTGCCTGTATGGCCGAAAATGGACGTAATTTGAAAATGAAAAATAATTGAAAATCATTTTTTTACTAAACAGCAAGTTAAGGGTCCTCTGGTAGGTTAGGAGGGAAGGAATTAGTTCTCATAAGGTTTCAAAACGTCATGAAAACCGTTAATTGAATGTTTCCTCTCCTAACCTAACCGAGTAAGCCGGAAGACTCCAAACAGAAAAACGGCACAGTACGTCACTTTCGTGAGCCGATTTCATTTCAAATTACGTCCATTTTTGGCCATATCGCGCATACGAGCGAAAAGCTACGTAATTTTAAGAGGACCGGGGCTTCTCTCCGAAGGTTACGGCAAATTTTACAGAAGATGTTCTGTTTGTTAGCCTAAAGATTATATTTTGAAGACGAAGACAAACCCTATTGTTGTTATGGTGCCCAACTTTAGCACAGGGATAGATTGATTTCTTCTCATCTTCGCACTTCACAGTCAAACTTGTGATCCCGGGAGAATTGCCTTTAGTAAATATATATTCTGAATGAACTTTCGTGCTTCGATTTTTCTGAAAACTTTCATAATAGGATTATCAGTTCGCATTGGCAGAGTTGGAAGATGGTTGAATTGACTGGACGAGACTCGTTCATGGCGTTGAAGAAAGTTTATCCGTAGACTAAATGGGCTACATATACAGGTGTGTGTGTATGTGCGTATAATTACATGTGCAGGTATGAGAATACAAACATATGGAGGTACGTGTACAGCATACTGTATGTTCATGGATACACTTGCATGCATATATATGCATGTATTTATGTATGTTTTTTGGGGGGAGAGTGGTTGTGCTCACCTAATTGTAGTCACTAGTTTGTACATGAAGCTTGGGAGGTGAGAAGGAAAAGGGGGTTGGTGATGGAGTCTCATATTTTTGAAGCAACAATCATGAAATTGGATCACACTTTATAGAGTCGTAAGTAAGGAAGTCAACTTACAGGTTACCACACATTGACCCGGAGAGTATAAATGACCACCCAATAGCCACGACACTATGGCAACCAGGGTCAAGATATGCCACTGTGGCGACCAGGGTCGAGATATGCCAATATGGCGACCTGGGTCAAGATATGCCACTATGGCGGCCAGGGTCAAGATATGCCACAATGGCGACCAGGGTCAAGATATGCCACTATGGCGGCCAGGGTCAAGATATGCCACTATGGCGACCAGGGTCAAGATATGCCACAATGGCGACCAGGGTCAAGATATGCCACTATGGCGACCAGGGTCAAGATATGGCACTATGGCGACCAGGGTCAAGATATGCCACTGTGGCAACCAGGGTCAAGATATGGCACTATGGTGACCAGGGTCAAGATATGCCACTATGGCGACAAGGGTTACGACATGAAACAGAAAATATATGTCATTTAGAGATAGGAGAAAAACATAGAAGCCGTTGCTTAAGAAAAAAAAACAAGAGAAAATAGGCTTTACAAATGTAATAGTACAAACAAAAAAGAACAATAAACAGAAATCATGATTGAAAATAATAATCATAAATTTTCCACCCCAAAAATAAATAATTTAATTAAAACAACAACTTTTGTAAACACCGAGAAGCGGGGTTCAACTCTCTGTATGTATGTATATATATATATATATATATATATATATATATATATATATATATATATATATATATATATATATATATATATATATTTTATTAAATATGACCGAAAAAGTAAGATTAATAATTCTAACACGAATTTTCTCAATCTTTCGTACATTATGCTTCACTGTTGGAGGTAAATCAAAAATCACTTCTCCAAAATTCATTTTTATTTCTAGTCTGACGCGACACGGGCGCGTTTCGTAAAACTTATTACATTTTCAAAGACTTCACAAATACACAACTGATTAGAACTTGCATTTCCCTGATTTTATATCTACTTTTGAGTGAGGTGGGAAGGGTGATGTGGCATTACATTTGAATGAGGTGGGAAGGATGATGTGGCATTAGAGGATATTAATAGGGTATTAAAAGTATCAACACAAGACAGAACACGAGACAATGGATATTGAATAGAAGTGTTTGTAGAAAGCCTATTGGTCCATATTTCTTGATGCTTCTATATTGGAGCGGAGTCTTGAGGTGGGTAGAATATAGTTGTGCAATAATTGGCTGTTGATTGCTGGTGTTGACTTCTTGATGTGTAGTGCCTCGCAAACGTCAAGCCGCCTGCTATCGCTGTATCTATCGATGATTTCTGTGTTGTTTACTAGGATTTCTCTGGCGATGGTTTGGTTATGGGAAGAGATTATATGTTCCTTAATGGAGCCCTGTTGTTTATGCATCGTTAAACGCCTAGAAAGAG
Source organism: Procambarus clarkii (assembly GCF_040958095.1). Classification (NCBI taxonomy): domain Eukaryota; kingdom Metazoa; phylum Arthropoda; class Malacostraca; order Decapoda; family Cambaridae; genus Procambarus; species Procambarus clarkii. The sequence continues at coordinate 11,004,996 of NC_091188.1, read as the reverse complement.
ATGTTGTTGTCTTGCCTATATACTGGGTTTTTTGGAGCTTACAGTCCCCAAGTGGGCATTTGAAGGCATAGACGACGTTAGTCTCTTTTAAAGCGTTCTGTTTCGTGTCTGGAGAGTTTCTCATGAGTAGGCTGGCCGTTTTTCTGGTTTTATAGTAAATCGTCAGTTGTATCCTCTGATTTTTGTCTGTAGGGATAACGTTTCTATTAACAATATCTTTCAGGACCCTTTCCTCTGTTTTATGAGCTGTGGAAAAGAAGTTCCTGTAAAATAGTCTAATAGGGGGTATAGGTGTTGTGTTAGTTGTCTCTTCAGAGGTTGCATGGCTTTTCACTTTCCTTCTTATGATGTCTTCGATGAAACCATTGGAGAAGCCGTTATTGACTAGAACCTGCCTTACCCTACAGAGTTCTTATATATATATATATATATATATATATATATATATATATATATATATATATATATATATATATATATATATAACTGAAAACTCACACCCCAGAAGTGACTCGAACCCATACTCCCAGAAGCAACGCATCTGGTATGTACAAGACGCCTTAATCCACTTGACCATCACGACCGGACAAAATGAGGTGATAGCCGAGGCTATTTGAACCACCCCACCGCCGGCACTCGGATAGTTATCTTGGGCATAGCATTTTACCAAATCACCTCATTCTTTGGGGCAACACGTGAGGAACACAAATGCGAACAAGCCTGAAATTTCAGGCTTGTTCGCATTTGTGTTCCTCACGTGTTGCCCCAAAGAATGAGGTGATTTGGTAAAATGCTATGCCCAAGATAACTATCCGAGTGCCGGCGGTGGGGTGGTTCAAATAGCCTCGGCTATCACCTCATTTTGTCCGGTCGTGATGGTCAAGTGGATTAAGGCGTCTTGTACATACCAGATGCGTTGCTTCTGGGAGTATGGGTTCGAGTCACTTCTGGGGTGTGAGTTTTCAGTTGCATATGTCCTGGGGACCATTCAGGCTTGTTCGCATATATATATATATATATATATATATATATATATATATATATATATATATATATATATATATATATATATATATAAAACCTAGAAGGGGTACCACCTCTGGTGCAAGTGTAGGGACCCATAGCCTCGGAGAAGAAAATAAAAAGTACTCAGAGAAGACCTTGTGGATCCTCACTGAACACTTTGATATTTTCTTCTCCTACCACCCCTAGGCTTGTCTTCTAATCTAAACTGGTTCACCCCAAAAAAATATATATAAACGAGGATTATGTAGTTTGCATATGTATATTTTCTCTCACGCAAAAAAAAATCCATGTAAATGAGGATTATGTAGTTTGCATATGTACATTTCCTCTCACAGTAAGTGTGATGTAAGTGCGAGCAAAGCACATGTACTCAGTTAAGTATCTGTACATGTGCTCACCTTAAGGTGCGAACTCGAGTAGTCAGGCGCATTACTCTCAATTAATCGTACCAATTACACAGAGCATCATGTCACTGCTGTGCACACAAGAGTAGCGATATTGAAAATTTTGTACAACTAAATTTACAATTATTTATATGTGTTACATTTGTTCGACATACTCATATATTCATCTCCAAAGCGAAAACCTGAATGAAAAAAAATTGCATTTATGCAAATTTAATATAAATCTTTTGATAAAGGAGGAAATTATTTTGTTTCGTTGTTTATCTTTGTTTGAATCACAGAAAAGAATGAATGGATAATAATTAAAGTTATTATATTAATGAGCTCAATAAAAGTTTAAAATAATGTAAATGTGTTCAATAATAATAATATGTAATACAAATGTGCTTAAATTAAGGCAATGCACAATATAAATGTCGTTTATAAAGATTACATATCATGTCGTAGCACAGTCGATTATGGCAGCGTCTGGGATGCTCTCAGACGCAGGTTCGAATCCTCGTCACGGCCCTTGTGGATTTGTTCATTACGTATATAAAATCTCTAAGATTTGCTTGACAAGCTCCAAACTTGACCAGCTGTGATCAAAACCAGTCAGCTTGATAAGCTCAAGTTTCTCCTCTCCACAAGTCAGGCAGATGTTTAAGTGCTTGAAACTTAATTTCAAAGTTAACATTAAGACCTTAAGTTAACATTAAGGCCACCACAATAGTTTACTGACTAACCCACAAGTACACTTTAGTTGAGGACTAAGGTAAACTCGGCGTATACTGCGGTTTTAAATTTTAAATTACTACAGTGATAAATAGGCTTTCATTCCATAATTAAAAAAAAAAGTTAACAATATTAACCCAACTCTCACATATGTGAGTTTTCACCCACATTATTGTGAGTTATTTTCTACATGTAAAAAACTTTTTATATTTTGAGTGGAGGAGGGGCGTGGGGTAGTTGATGATGTATTATTTACATATCGTGCAATTAGTTATGGGATAAAAGTTTGCATTAGCAATCGAACAAACACATTAATGAAAACACAATTATGTTTGTGTGCAAAGAAAAATAATTACAGTCATTTGTTTCAGTTCAAATACATTACCTAAACAGTGTTTAAATGTAAATTATCGCTATCATAAAGCTTTTTTGTCCGTCTGTGAGCAAAATGACATTGCTGATATGTAATGTATGTTCCTGAACAACGGCCTGAAACGCATGTAATTGCACTAAGCACTGTAAAATATGCCTCTACGACAGGCGCTGTAATACGCATAACTGCCTGACGCACTGTACCCCCATGAACCCACAGCCGAACACAAAAATATATGAAACTGAATTATATAATAATTCTGATTTTCGAGTCGATGTTGTAAGAATACACACACACACACACACACACACACACACACACACACACACACACATACACACACACACACACATACACACACACACACACACACACACACACACACACACACACACACACACACACACATACACACACACACACACACACACACACACACACACACACACACACACACACACACACACACTCACACACACTCACACACACACACACACTCACACACACACACACACACACACTCACACACACACACTCACACACACACACACACACACACACTCACACACACTCACACACACACACACACACACTCACACACACACACACACACACACACACACACACACACACACACACACACACACACACTCACACACACTCACACACACACACACACACTCACACACACACACACACACACACCCACACACACACACACACACTCACACTCACACACACACACACACACACACACTCACACACACACACACACACACACACACACACACACACACACACACACACACAACCTGTTGATTTACCCTGTTGATTGACGGTTGAGAGGCGGGACCAAAGAGCCAGAGCTCAACCCCCGCAAGCACAACTAGGTGAGTACAACTAGGTGAGTACACACACACACACACACACACACACTAACTTTTTTGGTGTCAGAGTGGTTGACAAATGGAATGCATTAGGAGGTGATATGGTGGAGGCTGACTCCATACACAGTTTCAAGTGTAGATATGATAGAGCCCAATAGGCTCAGGAATCTGTACACCTGTTGATTGACGGTTGAGAGGCGGGACCAAAGAGCCAGAGCTCAACCCCCGCAAACACAACTAGGTGAGTACACACACAGTCAAACTCAACACTAAAGTGGAGAAGGTTCAAAGGTGTGCCACCAGACTAGTACCCGAGCTGACGGGTATGAACTAAGAGGAGAGACTACGGGAACTAAACCTCACGTCTCTGAAAGAAGAGTAAGGGAAGATATGATCACCACATAAAAGATTCTTCGAGTAATTTATAGGGTAGACAATGACAGGTTATTTAACACATGTGGTACAACCACAAGGGGATATGGAAACTGAGTACCCAAATTAGCCACAGAGACATTAGAAAGAACTCGTTCAGTGTCAGAGATGTTAACAAATGGAATGCATTAGGATTAGGCAGTGATGTGGTGGGGGAAGACTCCATACCCAGTTTCAAATGTAGATATGATAGAGCCCAGTAGGCTCAGGAATCTGTACACCAGTTGATTAATGGCTGAGAGGCGGGGACCAAAGCGCCTAAGTGCAACCCTCGCAAGGGCAATTAGGTGAGCACACACACACACACACACACACACACACACACACACAGCCCCCACCTGAAGAAACACATAAAGAAACTGGAGAAGGTTCAGAGGTTTGCGACGAGGCTTGTCCCAGAGCTACGAGGGATGGGATATGAAGAGCGGCTGAAGGAACTGAACCTTACGACACTAGAGAAAAGAAGGGAGAGAGGAGATATGATAGGGACATATAAAATACTCAGGGGAATTGACAAAGTGGAAATAGATCAAATGTTCACACGTAATAATAACAGAACGAGGGGACATGGGTGGAAACTGGAAACTCAGATGAGTCACAGAGATGTTAGGAAGTTTTCTTTTAGCGTGAGAGTAGTAGAAAAATGGAATGCACTTGGGGAACAGGTTGTGGAAGCAAATACTATTCATACTTTTAAAACTAGGTATGATAGGGAAATGGGACAGGAGTCATTGCTGTAAACAACCGATAGCTAGAAAGGCGGGATCCAAGAGTCAATGCTCGATCCTGCAAGCACATATAGGTGAGTACATATAGGTGAGTACACACATACACACACACACACACACACACACACACACACACACACACACACACACACACACACACACACACACACACACAAACACACACACACAAAACTTGATCAGTCGATAAAAAGCAATCAGCTCGCGCAGAAGCCGAATCACGAACAATGTAAACACATCAAGGTATAGTTAGATAAAAACAAGCCCATACGCGTAAACACAACCTGGATACAGTAGTGAGGAAGCCTTAGAGACTCTCCAAGATGAGAAGGAAACAATTGTTTAAGTCAGTAAAGAAAAGAATCTGATACCAAACCTGTGTCTGGATAACATCAACGCCATACGGGAGGCAGGCTAACATTCCTGCAGCCTTCAGGACGTTGTATATAACCTATATTACGCCAATACTAGAACATACAGCTCCAACGTGGAATCCATACCTAAAACACACACACACACACACACACACACACACACACACACACACACACACACACTCAGAAAACAAGAAAAAGTTCTAAGGATTGCTGTGCTGCGGGTCCGTGTATTATGAGGAATAAGTTTTGAGGTAAGACTAAGGAAGACAGACATCGCTGTGTTGAACAATAGACGGAGCAGAGGCGACCTGCGTAACCAATTAACAAAGTCAGGGAGAAGGTGGACACAAACTATTTATCATGCTTACGGACAGAAAGAGAGGAGACAAAGAATTGCTGGAAATGCAGCTGAGTTAAAGTTATATACAAGTTTTTCTACACGTTATATATATATATATATATATATATATATATATATATATATATATATATATATATATATATATATATGTCGTACCTAGTAGCCAGAACGCCCTTCTTTGCCTACTATGCAAGGCCCGATTTGCCTAATAAGCCAAGTTTTCATGAATTAATTGTTTTTCGACTACCTAACCTACCTAACCTAACTTAACCTAACTTTTTCCGCTACCTAACCTAACCTAACCTATAAAGATAGGTTAGGTTAGGTTAGGTAGGGTTGGTTAGGTTTGGTCATATATCTACATTAATTTTAACTCCAATAAAACAAAATTGACCTCATACATTATGAAATGGGTAGCTTTATCATTTCATAAGAAAAAAAATAGAGAAAATATATTAATTCAGGAAAACTTGGCTTATTAGGCAAATTGGGCCTTGCAAAGTAGGCTGAGAAGTACGTTCTGGCTACTAGGTACGACATATATATATATATATATATATATATATATATATATATATATATATATATATATATATATATATATATATATATATATATATATATATATAGAAGGGAGTACCACCTCTAGCTGGAAGAAGGGGGACCCATAGCCTCGGAGGAAACCACGCATAACGCATTAGAGGGAATGTTTAGATCCCCTCCAATACAGTTTCTGTGTGCTTTTCTCCTACCACCCCCTTCCTTTTTTATTTTTTGTGCTTTATTATGCATTTGATGGTTACAAGATATACATGGGTTGATACAAAAATAATAATGCAAAAAGGTGCTTAAAGGTTATGGATCTCTTGAAAAACACAACAATGGGAAACATTGATGAATGTCACAGACGGGTTCGATCATTGTTGCAAGTCAAACACTTCTTCGAATTCCTCTGAAGTTGGACTAGTGCCCAAGACGCAACAGGCATTTCCCCTCTGAATCGCAACACTGAGGCGCTGGAACAAGAAACTTTTTGCTCTCTGGTCTTTTGTAGCGCATATATATATATATATATATATATATATATATATATATATATATATATATATATATATATATATATATATATATATATATGAACTTCTGATGCCCTCCATTATAGGACAGAGGCATCAGGTTAAACAAAATCATGCTCAGCCTGAGGATCAAACCGAGGATCCTCGGTTATGAGCTGGTGACACAGACCACTGTGCTAGAAAACACTAGAGTCGATAAGCGAATAAGAAGAGAGAGAATGAGCTCCAGCTCCTGGGCCCCTGAGGGGGAGCTGGATCTCATTCCCGAGAATCTCACACACATATGTAACTCCACATGTGTGTATACTCACACTTAGCTTCGTCACCCACAGTGGAAACTGATAAATTTGTTAACATATAACTTTTCCACATCTCGCTGGTCGCTTAGAGTAAGCACACAAATACTCGCGCAACATACAAGAGAATCTTTATACACAAACACCCACGAAATACAACGAGAATCCGCATCCAAACCCTCCAGAAATACGAGAATCGAAAATACTCGGTTTGAGATCTACCTTCAAGTTCGACATACGTAATCCCGAGTGGCGAGGTGCCCAGGTATCAGGCCAGGTGATCACAGGTGTCAGGCCAGGTGATCACAGGTGTCAGGCCAGGTGATCACAGGTGTCAGGCCAGGTGATCACAGGTGTCAGGCCAGGTGATCACAGGTGTCAGGCCAGGTGATCACAGGTGTCAGGCCAGGTGATCACAGGTGCCAGGCCAGGTGATCACAGGTGCCAGGCCAGGTGATCACAGGTGCCAGGCCAGGTGATCACAGGTGTCAGGCCAGGTGATCACAGGTGTCAGGCCAGGTGATCACAGGTGCCAGACCAGGTGATCACAGGTGTCAGGCCAGGTGATCACAGGTGTCAGGCCAGGTGATCACAGGTGTCAGGCCAGGTGATCACAGGTGTCAGGCCAGGTGATCACAGGTGCGTGATCACACGCCTCAGTGATGCCGCACAAATTATACATTCGACACAAAAATCGTTTCGCCATAACAAGCATTTGCATATTTCCGAAAAGAGGCCTGATAACCTATCTGGTTTGATAACCTCATAGCGAGTGGTAATGAGAGGGAATACAGTGAGGGGGAGATGAGACAGAGGGGGGGGGGAGGTGAGGTGAGAGAGAGAGGGAAGAGGAGGGGGGGTGAAGAAGGCTCCTCCCCATCACCCCCCCCCCCCCAATCAACACATCTCATGCTTCATCAGTCACATAAGGCAGAGGAGAACTGTGTGAAAGACTCGTGTATTGCTACAAAATCTATGATAATAGTCTTACATAGATTACATATGTAAATATGCCTACATATGTAGCAAGGCTGATGGTAACACTGGAGTCATCATTCAGAGGTCTTGAAATAGGCGTCTGGTATTTGCGATATGCTTATATATCGTAGGATATATGTCGATATATTTCGGACCAAATAGCCAGAACCGCACTACTTGGCCTAGCATGCAAGGCCCGATTTGCCTAACAAGTATATTTTCGTTATTTTCAAATATTTCTTTCCACATTAGTTTGTTCTATGTTCTATATATTAAGAACATGAATTACTGTCTTTGTTTTATTAGATTAAGTTAGGTTAGGTTTGGTCAAATTCCGATGTTAATTTTAACACTTTGTGGAATTGAAGTGTTAGCGACCTTATCATGAGGTTATCTTGAGATGATTTCGGGGCTTAGCGTCCTCGCGGCCTGGGGTCGTCCTAAACCCAAAGGTATTATTACCGCCATGAACTACTTTGGTAGCGTATCGGAACTTGTATAAGCTGCATTAATTACCCAATTAAGACACCATGATTGCGCCAAGATGACTCAGCCGCCGAAGGTGTGAATTGTCACTGTTATCGCTTTATTAATTTTGACTGACAACTTCATTTTTTTAACCTCTGTTTCAACATTTTATTATGTAATAAATCTTTTTTTACAAATATTTGAGTTGAAAAAATATATCTCGCTGAAAGGACATTTATTATTTTACAAAACATTGATTAAAAATATGACAGTAATCAATAAACTTATATGAAGTTCCAATGATTACAATTCTAAGTTAATTAAATTTGTGCTATTTGTAATTTTGTAAATAAAAAACTTATGTCGGGTTCTTTAAACAAAATTTGATGCATTATTACTCATTTGTTCCTGCAAATTTGAAAGGAGATTTTGGCTGGCACCTTAAATTAATCGTATATAATTATAGACACTAATACTCCTTTCAGCTAAAAATTCTATGACAATCACCACACACATAGACACCTACACAGACCTCGCCACAGACACTTACGGACCACATCACAGACACATTTTCCTTTCGTGGTGATGGCCAAACATCTGAACACACTAATTTTAAGCGAAACAGTCCAGAATATTCACAATTTACGAGTCACTGCTGTGATCAAGCGTGTTCTCTCTAGACCACTATTTATGACGCCAGAACGCATGAGTGTCAGTCTCACAAAGGCACCAATTTAGTTCACAAACAGAGCTCATAACCGGCTACAAATGAATCAGTCTGAACGCACAATGCGGTCGATCAGTGTGTATTTGGCCTCACCTTCACGAGGGCAGCAAGACGACTGAATATTGTCAACAGGTAAAGGGAAGAAACTAGGTTGTGCTTTAACTTCACGGAGGAATTCTTGGCTTTCATATGCAAGGAGCAAGATTGTCATCTGCACATGCAAATAGTTTGGCGAATGTTTATTGGGCTTGTCTATGAATGTTCCTTCCACTGCCATGAGTCGACTTTGCAAGCTGTAAGGCGTCCAGTAGGACATGGAGAAGGGACACTGAAAGAAAACGACGTTCTTTGTGTTAGAAAGAACTGGCATAAGTTGTAGCCTATTATATTTACCATAAGAACACGTTGGTACAGCACTCATACCCAGCGTCTCTCTCTCTCTCTTTCTCTCTCTCTCTCTCTCTCTCTCTCTCTCTCTCTCTCTCTCTCTCTCTCTCTCTCTCTCTCTCTCTCTCTCTCTCTCTCTCTCTCTCTCTCGCAATAAAATGCCACGGCCAGCCTGTTCTCTCAAATATTAGATCACGTTTTTTACGCTTTGGTAACCAACGTTAGAAATGCAACCTGTCATGAAGATGTAACGGCTCACTGACATCTACGTTTCCTAAGCATCGGACTCGATGGGTTAGGTGGGTTGCTTGGGTTCGTACGTTTCTGGTTAGGCTAAAAGGTTGGAGTTTGTACGGAGTGGCAAATCAGGAGAATTGGCTGCTGTATTAGCCCTTAATGAATACCCTTTCTAAGATATCAAGTCTGCCCCATGCCTCTGCTCCTGGCCCCTCCAGTCTGCCCTAATCCTACCCACCTGCCACCTGCTCATTTCTCACTAATCCTCCACAAATACCTTCTACATCCTCCATTAATCTTCCTAACTAGTCACCCATGCACCTTACTTCCTTCCCCCATCTTCCTTATACACCCTATCCTATTCCTACCCAATTCTTCCTTACAGCATATCTTTATCTTGGTCCACTTATATCCTCCAGACAATTACAGCCACCCAGGTGGTATCCCACGTCCCAAGTTCTACTCCATAGGGAAGATATTCCCGTGTCCTCCTCCTCCTCCCTTCTGCAGCTTCCGGGTCTGCGAACCAGGAGCCACTCGGAGAGGACGAGAGCGGGTGTGTTTTGAGCTCAATTTAATGTTTTGCGTTGGTGGATCTCCGCTAGAGTAATCAAATTAGCGGCGCTCAGAGGAAACGTCTTATAGGATAAGGTGTTGCTCACGCTGCCACGGCTTAGAGTGCATATAGATCGAGGGCGAGGACCTGAGTGCAAGCTCTGGGGTCTGGACGTTGGATCTGAATACATTTATCCTCTCGAATTTCCACGGTCTTATATTATTAGTATTTTAACATTTTTATTAAACCATATGAAACGATAGTTTATCTTCGTGAAAGGAATACATGCACAAGGGGCGTAGCTTAGTACAATATTCTAAATTATTTAAATATTTACCTCTTCGTGACTTCCATTTTTGTTAATAGATTTTGCACCACCATCATTGTTTTCAATGAGCAAGTGATTTAGAGCACGACCTGTTTTACTGGTCTTATATCCATATCAAACAATTATTGCGTGTTGAATAAGGGTGAGCGGAGGGTAGGAACGGTGCCCAATCAATTCTACCCGGTCTAGGCTATCACTGTCAGATTACTGGATTGAGCCACCAGGCTATTGCTACATGAAGGACGCCCGGTTTCCAGCAGGTCATTGAAATGTGGCAAGAGTCGAGGCAGCTTCCATGAAGTTCTCTTCCAGTTTGAAGGAGAATTTCATTATGTAAATTGTGATGCATGCAAATAAATGCTTTGAATGAGATGACATCATTTGTGGCAGGTATAAAGGAGGAGAAAGTTGTCAGTATTGAGGTCGGTATTGTTCAAATGTATAATTATTTTTAATATGCTCAAGCGGAAAATTTAGAGTTTAATGAGACAGAGAAGGAAAACTCTCGGTGTTGGTATTGGGCTTAAGGCTTATCTGCATCGGGAGGGTTATTACGGCCACCAAAATAGCTTATGATCAACCGACAGCTATGCTTTAGTCCCGAATATGTCCAGGAATATAGCGAACTGTCAGTGTATATATACATACAATGCAGAAGGATGCACCTTTATATAAATATATTTATATATACAATATATATTTAGATCACACATTATGTTAACTACAGGACGCCTTAATCTAATAGCCGGCGGGGAAGTGCTTCAAATAGCTTCGGCTATCACTTCCTTATGTCCGGTCGTGATGGTCAAGCGGATTAAGGCGTCCTGTAGTTACCAGTTGCGTTGCTCCTGGGAGTATGGGTTCGAGTTACTTCTGGGGGGTGAGTTTTCAGTCGCATATAGTCCTGGGGACCATTCAGGCTTGTTCGCATATATATATATATATATATATATATATATATATATATATATATATATATATATATATATATTTCCTATTTTGACTGAATATATATATATATATATATATATATATATATATATTCAGTTGCATATTGTCCTGGGGACCATTCAGGCTTGTTCGCATATATATATATATATATATATATATATATATATATATATATATATATATATATATATATATATATATATATATATGTATGTCGTACCTAGTAGCCAGAACGCACTTCTCAGCCTACTATGCAAGGCCCAATTTGCATAATAAGCCAAGTTTTCATGAATTAATTGTTTTTCGACTACCTAACCTACCTAACCTAACCTAACCTAACATTTTCGGCTACCTAACCTAACCTAACCTATAAAGATAGGTTAGGTTAGGTTAGGTAGGGTTGGTTAGGTTCGGTCATATATCTACTTTAATTTTAACTCCAATAAAAAAAATGACCTCATACATAATGAAATGGGTAGCTTTATCATTTCATAAGAAAAAAATTAGAGAAAATATATTAATTCAGGAAAACTTGGCTTATTAGGCAAATCGGGCCTTGCATAGTAGGCTGAGAAGTGAGTTCTGGCTACTAGGTACGACATGTATATATATATATATATATATATATATATATATATATATATATATATATATATATATATATATATATATATATATATATATATCAAAAACCCTTCAAGGAGCACCAGTAATGAAGTATGTAAGTTCGTACAAAACGAGACACAGAGAAGAGCCTTGAGCAGTTATACATAAAATTTGCATGCTGAAACAGATTCGATATCCGATAAAGGAAGACGCTGGCTGCTAAAACATTGAGAATGAGCTTCATAATATAATTCTTCATGAAAACCAATGTTTTTCAGCCAGTTTGAAATATGACAGCAGACCAAGATATTGTAACAGTATATTGTTATACTGTACAGGAGTATATTGAGCCGGGAGTATACTGTACAGAAGTATATTGTACTATACTGTACTGATTCAACAGCTACCCGTCCCAGACCCCGTCCCTACCCGTAATAGCACAAATTATGCTGTTATGTGAGTGAAATAATAATTAAAACTCACAATCATTAAAGCACATTTCTATACATCAAAGAATACCAAACATGATAAAGTAATTGTAGAATCAATTTACAAGCCTCATCACTTGACACATAAAATACATACATGATCATACATGCAGTGATGAAGTAGCAGATTTAATTATCCACCATCAAAGTAGACTGACCCTAAACAAGTTAATTCATATTAACCCTAAACGAAGTTTTTAACAACAAATCATTATTTAAAACTCATTAAAATATTATGGTTGGTGAAGTTGATTTGAGGAGATCAAATAATTGAAATAATAAGCTTTAATAACGAAACAATGAGTAGTTATGGATATTTTATTTATATATTTAACCCCCCTAATTGTTGCTGAAATGTTTCCAAAGCTGCTGAAATTGTTCAATTTTATAATTTCCAAAGCAATTATGTAATTGAAAAAAAGGTTTAATGAAACATATGACTGAAACCTAAGTGATGGAACGAAAAAAAGCGATATACATAATGTGAAGTGTACCCAGCTTCACGGTGTATATTTACTGTGAGGTGTACCTAATCCTGTGTGTATTATATACAATGAGAGGTGTACCCAACTTCACGGGGAATATTGCATCTGTTTACTTGAGGCCTGAACTATGCTTGGGATAAATGTATTCTTGCTGGTGGATCAGTAAACTATTGTGGTGGTCTGGTGCACACTGTCCTCTCGACCGTTTCCAACGTTAATAAAATGGTGTAGTAAATAGCCTGGTTAGATTAATTGTAGTAAATTGTTCTAATATAACCGAGGACCCGCAAATAGAAAACGGGACATCACCAGAAACAATGAATGGGAAACTGTGATAATAAGTTTGTTAGCTTGATTTTTTTTAATTTAATTTTTAATTTAAAACTTTGATTCCCCGCTGATTTTCTTGTATAATTACATAATTGACTGAATCACACTACACAACGATACTCAGCCACACTAAACAACGACACTCAACCACACCGGACAACAATAACAGTTGATTCATTGACAGTTGAGAGGCGGGCCCAAAGAGCAGAGCTCAAACCCCGGCAACCACAACTAGGTGAATACACGCTTGTCGCCGTCACAGTACTCCGAGCGCCCAGACCATCTCGACGCTGCATGTTGAACCAGTCCTTTTGAATGGATTACCTGCAGTATGAAATGGCACAGTCTGCAACAATGCACCGTGAAGATCCGTGGGTGACAGAACACACAATATTAACCGGCGAGCACTGTATCGCTGCCATCATGCACACGACAACCGGTTATAAACCCGAAACGCTATGCGTACTAGTGGCTTTAGGTATTGTATGTACGAGCTCTATCTATAAATCAATCAGAATGTTTGTAACTGAATCTATGCATGTACTTTTCCTAAATAAAATATTATTATTATTATTATTATTATAAACAATGCAAGGCCTAGTCTTACTAGTCCTCTACTATTCTAGGTCTACCCACATTCTTGTGGGTAGGTCTAAGAATTTGAATGTACCAGGTTTATACGTACCAGACAACTGGCTTTTTGCATATTGAAAAAACAGCATACAGCTTTTTTTTACGATAGCCACTGCCCGAAACTGCTCTCATCAACGTGTCAGACAACAGCCAGCTCTCTAGGCTTCCGCAATAACCCAAAAGCTGCAACACAATAATGGGCAACATTGGAGTTTCAAGTCACGCTGTCTAACAATTTAAATCATATATTAAACTGTACAATTCCTCTGATTAATATTACATTGCTCAACTCCATTTCTGCAGCGTTGCATTAAACAGCTCCCCAGAGCGGAATATTGCACGAAACATCTCTCGATCATGCAACATTGCACTGAACACCATAACATTAGGCTGTAGGACAAAACATTTTATTGTGCAACATAGCAGAGCGCGACTCTCAAAGGAGCAGTAACTTTTTACGTTTGCAGAGCCAGAAGCCGTGACGGTTTACACGGTAAAATCTGTAGCCTGCACCTGTTAGTAATGTTGCAAGGCGCAACACTGCAAGTTGCAGAATTCGTGACAGCCACAACAACGTCGATATCGCTTCACGCTTTTAGGTATATGCTTCAAAGATGTGGGTTTGTCGTGCTACAATATGCAAGATGTGGTTTGTTGCACTATAATACGGAAAATGTTGTTTGTTGCACTGCAATACGCTAGATGTAGCTTCCTCTTAAATATTGCAAGCTATACCATTCAGAGAGACATCTGGCGAGGCAAATTTCGGCAATATGAAATTCAACACGCTTCCCGTAAATAGTTAACTTCCGCGCTAAGCCAATTTAGAAGTTGTGTGAACGTAACCTTTGGCCAAAGAACACTATCAACACAGTAAATGAAAACGGAAGACAACAGAAAGCCGAGCAATATTACTATTGCTTGGGTCGTTGCAGAGCCTTCAGAGCAAGATGCTGTGTGGGTTCCTGAGCGTCCCGGGCTTGTATTTGTTAAAGAAAACACTCTGGAGAAGGGGGAAACCTGCTGCTTGGGTAGCAGCTTCTCCCATGTATCAACCTATGCTGGCTTTGCGCCCTGGAGAGGCCACTCCAGACCGACAAAGAGAGCACAACTTCATATTCTCCTGAGACTGATGGGATATCTTCTACTACTGGAATCAGGTAAACAACCACCAACATCACCCAGGACCACCAACATCAGGAAGGACCACCAACATCACCCAGGACCACCAACATCAACCAGGACCACCGTGCTCACTCTCAACGCTCTACAGTGTCGACCGGAAACATGGACTGAGGAGAGCAGCATAGAAGGAAACACAAAGGAAGAACAAAGATACATATCAAGAGATAACTAGAAAGAAATTGCCTCAAAAAACCACTATGTAAACACAGAGGAAAGCATACAATAGGGGTAGTCCAAATTACAACAGCATAGAAAACGAGACGTCCTGACAGTGTACAGTAGATTGACTGTACACTGGATGGTGTACAGTCTTATAGACTGATGATGGATGGATAGATGGACAGACAATTGGATGGATAGATGGGAGAAATTGATAAATAGAAGGATAGATGGATAAATGGACAGACAAATGAATGGATTAACAAATAGACGGTTGGATAGATAGACGGTTGGATAGATAGACGGATGGATGGATACATGAATAGATAGATGGATGGATAGATATATGGATGAAAGACAGACAGACAGATAAATGCAGATAACCGAAGTCAAATTATGTTCTAAATATATTATCTACAAGTATTATTATGCTAGCCACACAACTAAGATGTTTCACTTAATATTGAGAGAGAATGAAAATGATGCAAGTGTTGCAGCGCAGAGAAAAAGCTTACCAGATTGCAACAAAAAGTTGTATATAAAAAAAATCCAAATCAATTACTGACTTCCTAGCAACAGACTGTCTATAGACATCATCAACAATGTGAATCGTAGCATGGCCCAGCTGACGTTGATAACGAGGCTATTGAACCAGAAGCTACAGGTGGTAATATTTTTCAAAAGCAACTGATGATAAAACTACTCTACCAAAAACCTGGCAAGTGAAGCTATTGCTGACAACATTGTAGCAAGGCTCCGCAGCTGGAAAAAAACCTCCACGTCACACATTGGACTTATTGATAAGAGGCTTCAAGGCCCAAAGTAATCAATGGATGAAAATTCCTCCTCGCATTCTTGATATCATCCGATTTGTGTCCGAGAGAAAGTTCGCTATCCTCGTTCCTCGGAACAAAATTGGCGACAGGCCATGATGGAAATTTTCTGTGGTAATGTATCTCTCAGCCAATTCAGCATTACCCTAACACGCTACACGGATACAGAATGGACGGGAGAATGAATCACGGTTCCAAGCACACTACATGTTACGTATATAATGCCGAGTGAGTTAATTGAAATCTGGGGATCATTTTGGCAAAGGGGAATAATTGGAGAAATAAAAGCTGCAAAGTATTTTGTAATTGGGGTTGATGGAAAGCCTGATTGTTCTCACTAAGGGCTGGAGAGTCAGGGTCGACCCGGATACCGCCGGTTACCCCAACTAATATATCTATATATATATATATATATATATATATATATATATATATATATATATATATATATATATATATATATATATATGCAATTGACGATCACAAAACACTGATCATTTTATGCGGAAAATCCACAGAGAAATATGAAAGGAGGTGAACGTTTCGGCTTTGTTAAAGCCTTTGTCAACACCAGACTGACTCAGTCAGTCTGGTGTTGACAAAGGCTTTAACAAAGCCGAAACGTTCACCTCCTTTCATATTTCTCTGTGGATTTTCCGCATATATATATATATATATATATATATATATATATATATATATATATATATATATATATATATATATATATATATATATATATATATAACATGTAAACATCAATTGCGACCATTTTTCTCGGTTAGAAAGACCTGAATATGTTAATTTAGCACTGCAATATTGTTTAGTTTTATTAATTATATATAATTTATTTATGTACAATCAATAATTCATTACACATGTGCTCAGAAATTATAATTAAATACAAATTCAATAAAGACATGAAAATTCATGGCCGCTACAGGCCCCCAGCTGCGTCACTGGGACAATGAGTAAAAATGTATAAATTGCAGCCATTCACAGTTGGCTGGATCAGCTAAATACACAACAATGTGTTAGATATTGCTGCTTGTTCTGATTATACATTTTTATAATTTCAAATTGCTCTTTAGCGCTCATGATTTAGTCTAATAATCATCCCAAAATATTCATTCGTTCATTTCATTTGTGTGTCTGATGTTGCAACTGCAGAACGGCTTTGAGTGCAGCATTGCCGCGATAAGCTGATCACTTTAAAGTATTATAAACGCTAAGGCGGCACGGAAGAGCCACAAGCTTCAACGACTACAAACATCCAGCCACACCCAACCACAACTACGAGCGTCCAACCACACACAACCACAGCTACGAGCATCCAACCACACGCAACTACACCCCAAATGATTCTCGTTTCCAACTACGTCCAAATCAATAACGAATACTCGAGGCAAGACAACAGCAAACAACGAAATTGAAGACCTAACTACTCCATTGAGTGTAGAGCTCATGCCATGTCGTGTACATCCCACGGAACACTCGCTGGGCATCAAGAAACCGTAAACAAAATTAGGAAACCACGGAACATTCACAGGACATCAAGAAACCATAACAAAAAAAAATAGAAAACACATCTCGGAACGATTCATGTTAAAGAGGCAGGAATGGAACCAAGCCGCCGGACAATCTAGCACACCTGGTCTTAACCGGACCAACACGTGTTGGTCTTAGCCAAAAACCGAGTTGTTGTTGTTGTCGTTGAAGATTAAGCCACCATGGGAGGTGGCACGGGCATGAATAGCCCGTAGGTGGTAGATTATTTTAAGTGTATGTGATCTTTGGTGCTATAACATCTTGAAGTGCCTCTGAGTCTCTGAAGACAGCCGAGTTTAGCAACGCTAGAAACTGGATCATGCGTTGTAAGATATTATTAGAGGATATTCAGGAGAACAAGGGGACGCTGCTTTGTATTGGTGGGGATCGAACGAAAGGATACAACTAGAATTGGAAAATACGAGTCAAAGTTGGATACATGAAAGTATTTATACAGTGTGTTAGAAATCATCAGGTTAAATGAGCTAGATGATGGAGTAATGAACAAGGGAATTAAGATAAAAGTGGGATTAGTAAGAAGTGGAGGTAGTTACCACAAGGAATGAGCTAGAGGTCGAGGTGGTTACCAAGTGGAGTGAGCACTTGGGGACCACAAAGTGGAAGAAGTAGTGGAAAAGCCTCCAGCTACAAGTAGTGGTATAACAGCTCGAGCAGGTTGAGAGGAAGTACACCTGACAACTAATAAATAGCAGACATGTACCAGGAGTTGTCGTTAATGTCTGGTGTTTAGGGCTTACTGCCAATCCAGCAAATATACTTCAATTAAATCATCCTAAAACTGACAGTACCCTTTGCTACTACGGATAGAGTGAATGAATTATTATAGCAGTAGTATTCCAAAATTTTCACATTTTGCACTGTAGGTATAATATAAGGCATAATAAAAACATAAAAAATCTAACCTGCTAAACCTAAAACCTAACCTAAATCCAAAACTTAACCTAACCTAAAGCCTACCCTAATCTAAAGTGTCCTGAGCCTAAATACACAACCATATACTCAAATTTTGGTTTTAGTCATTACACATATGTACTATACTAGGGCCTAGGAAAGGTTGGGTTTGATTGGCTAACTCTTTGTATATATCTACCGAGAAGCGTGGGAGGCCAGCCTGTCCTCGCGAGTTGCCACAACGGTCATAGACTAGTACACTAATATACCCGAACTTAACCTATCCGAGTGACCCACGCCTATAGAAAACGTGAATGTTTGTGAGCCGCTATGATTTGTGGTACATCATACATTAGGGATTTTGACGTCAAAATGCAATGGACAATATATGCAACTCGAGAGGACAGTTTGGGTAAATGCACACACAGGTATAATTAAACTCCCATGTCTTTGTATATGAATATATATAATAAATGCAAACTATGATTAACAATAGTGTGGCAATAAAAGAAAAATGGTAGTTGCATTTTTAAGGTTCACTATAATATTGAAATCTTCATATACAAACACAAAAAGAACATTGTGACACACAAAGGAAACAAGAAATGCAAGAGCGAAATAAGTTCGTGGGACCACAGAGCGAAGACGCTATCAACAAAGTAAAGAAAAAACTAACTCTGTTTGCAATAGCCGCGTCCGCACTTCTCTAGCGTCCAATTGCTATTCCCTCGGAGATATTTTGTTTCTTGCTCCTCCCAACGCTCCCCAAGAGATGCCACTGAAAGCGATCGCACACCACCGGATCGGGTACGATAACGTGAAAGTAGCATATCCGACTCGATGACTTCTGGAGCAGGTTCTTCCATACTTTTTTCCAACTTCCTTTGACGCCGCCAGCTGGTTGGTCAGCAGTAACTTTCTTGTAGTCATCCCTCACTACCAGTATATATCTCGACCAGGTACATCAATTTCTCTGAGTATATATATTAAGAGTTTACTTTAATCCAAGACTAATGTATACTTTACTGGTTGGATAAATCCCCTTTCCCCCCCCCCCCCCCCTCTCCCAATAGCTTTACTGACCAACCACAATATATTTAAGTCTTGAGAATATTCAGTGACTGAAGTAAATAACCACGTGTTGACACAATGATAAATACTGTACACCTCGCATTGTCAACTATGTCACCCATCTTTGGAGAACTACAGTGACATCCTAAATTTCTTGGCCTTGTAACGAAACGCATGACCTGTATACCTATCCTGAGAGTCACCAACAACTCGCCCGCCCTTGGTTTCTGTTCCTTCTGTCTCAGGTCGTTTCTCACACAACCTTCGCCCTCTACAAGTTCATCCACGTAGCATGCTTCATGTTGGGAAACGATGGAGTATGCTCGGCTCAACTTCTGCACCAATTCCATAGCTTATCCCAGGCTAGATCTTCAGGCATCTTTTTGCCGCGGATGATTCACTTCTCGTTCGCCTTCCTTTGTAGATGGTTTTGTTGTGTTCTTCCCTTTTGTGAGATGTTACACTTGAGATTCTGAACTCTGCTTTTAACTCAAAACAGGTTGATAGTACGTTTCAACCCCTATACAAAATTTCTCATCATAAAGAAGTATTTACACCAAATCATGAATCCTGCTTCTCTAATGCATATACATTGAGAGATTACTTAAATTCTTAACGACCATTGGGACTAAAGAATCCTTGCTGAGGACAACCTCGATAGACTGATGTCTTAATAACCTCGCTAGATGATAGCCTTAGTATGTATACAACCTAATCCTCCGGATCATGGAATACACACAAGTGGTGTATATCTCAGTGTTTACACAATTTATTTAAATCTTTAACTCAGCTCGGAATTTGAAGCAAAGTATGCCTGATGATAATAAAGCGAGGTAGATTGAGGCTTTAATGATCCAAGCAGTCGATACACCTTAAACCTTGGAAGCTAACCCTAATATTCGCAGATAATTACATTTGCCTTCACTAATACGCAAGCGTTCCCAGAGGAAGGCGAGGAATTTAAAATAGGTAAGAAAATATTATAGTCTTTTTTTTTTATTTGTTTATGTTCATTTGTGCCAGGTAGTTGTAAGGACTCCCGTGGGTACTCTTAACCGCAGAGGACTAACGCTGAAAAATAACAGTTTCTTATTTTTAGCATCTTGCAATTCGCGTTTGCAATTTTGGAAGAGCAATGCGTCCCAGGAAACAAATCAGCACACGTGCGTATCAAGTGTAACGTTATGGAACACATGAGGACACATGGGTTGTGTTTGAAGCCACCTTCATGCTACTCATGAGAAAGTTTAGCTTCTTCAGTGGCAAGGCTGCCAGATATATCTGCACGCATTTGGGCCGAATTTGTGGAAATTTACGGCTGCTACATAACGGCTCTTGCAAATACCCTGATTCTTTTTTCCATTCCCTTAGGTGTAATTAGTTCTAAATTGCAAATTAAAGAATAATTTAGCCACTTGCAGCAGAATATTTAGAGAACAATGTACTAAGTGCAAAAAGAGGTTTAATTGGACAAGCTATACAGTCTGCAGTAAACACATTTTGAGAGAGAGTGAGCACGGGTGGCCGAAGAAATGTTAGATTTAAGGGGGATGTATTTACTTTAAACTTTAGAAAAAAACATATTTAATATTAATAAAAAATAATACTTGGAGCCATTTAAGAATATATATATATATATATATATATATATATATATATATATATATATATATATATATATATATATATATATATATATATTAGTATATTTTGGTAGCAGTCTTTCCTGTAGACATATATTATTAAATATGACCGAAAAAGTAAGATTAATAATTCTAACACGAATTTTCTCAATCTTTCGTACATTTCTTTTCACTGTTGGAGGTAATTCAAAAATCAATTCTCCAAAATTCATTTTTATTTCTAGTCTTTATTTCTTAAAATAAAAATGAATTTTGGAGAATTGATTTTTGAATTACCTCCAACAGTGAAAAGAAATGTACGAAAGATTGAGAAAATTCGTGTTAGAATTATTAATCTTACTTTTTCGGTCATATTTAATAAAATATATATATATATATATATATATATATATATATATATATATATATATATATATATATATATATATATATATATATATATATATTTATATATATACTTGCTAGTTGTTCATTTAGAAACTGTGGTAGACTTGGTAATTCTTCAGAGGTTGTAGACCTTAAGCCCAACACCAATTCAATTACACTCTGAAACAACCAGTTGTAGTGAAGTGATTAGCCCTGTCATCTCAAAATCTAGTTCGATGCATGTGTTCACCTGACGGTAAATGGATATATCCGGGAGCTAAGCGACTGTTGTGGGTCACATCCTTAAAAAAAATCAATAGTTGGACTACGAAGACTTTAATAAACTTACACAAGCATCTTGTACCTCGAACTGGGAAACCTTATTTGGACTATTAATAATTTTTCTAAACGCAGTCCAAAAATATTTTTTAAAATATGGGCGTATTAATTATACAACCTCAAGTATTCTGAACTGGATAAAACGATTTTGTTTCATGCTTGTTAGGTGTTTGGTGCTTGTAGTGTGTTTGGTTTGTGTTTGACATTTTGCTGTCTGTTTTTTTTTTACTCTGAAGTTTGCAATTTGTTCAGTGTTTGATTAGTTACATTTTTTGGAGTTTTAACGTTTTTAGGCCTTTTTTTGTTTAAAAAGGTGTTTGTGATGGTGATGGCGAGATCAAGAGCTGCAACGCTTGATAGCGCTGGTGACGGGAATGGTGTTTGTGTGTTGGTGCTGGTGTCTGCGCTGTTAATGGTCGTCGTGTTTGTGTTGGTGGGAGTTTTTATGATGTGTTGGCGAGTGTGTGTAGGTACGGGAACAGTGGTAGTGTTGGTGTTGGTGGTTGTGCGGTGTGTAGGGGCTAGCGATAGTATGTATGTTGGTGCTGGTGGTAGTGGTTGTGTGTATACTCACCTAGTTGTGCTTGAGGGGGTTGAGCTCTGGCACTTTGGTCCCGCCTTTTATCACACGTGTGTGTGTGTGTGTGTGTGTGTGTGTGTGTTATTGTGCCAGAGAGTGCGCTTCTGTTGGCAGTGAAGGTGTTTGTGTCTCTATTGCGAAGGGGTTCTGACTAGTGACGCGCAGTCAAACTAATCACAGACTCTGCACTTCTCAAACAAAACAACCCAACGTTTAAGAATTTTGACCCAATGTATTTTCTTTAATGTTATATAATCTGTAATCTAAACATTAATCAAACACAATTACCTACTTGTATAAACCAAGTAGCATCCCGGAATAATAACGCACTCAACGCTGGTATAAAAATATCTTTACCTGCGTGTATGCAGGACCAGGACTGGTCTCAGAGACGCCTTGAGGCTCAAGGGAAATCCAAAAGAACCCGAGCTCTGGTATAGTGTCTGGCCATCAGTGTGTGAAGTAATCTGGACGCCTTACTGTGGGAGGAGGTGTAGTCTGGGTACCATAATACAGCCGGAAGTCTACCCGCAGGAGTGAAAATCACAACTACAATGTTTCAGTTCCTGTCGTAGGTGATTCTTCGTGGCTGTTACTCTGATGAATATTAAATCTTCAGGGGGTGAGGATAACTATCAGTTAATAACCCCTGCTCTACCTGTGGATGAATGTGCATCTTGAGAAATCACTGAAACAGACCGGGGTTCGAATCAGGAGCGTCCTCAGTGTCCCCGGACGTGGTCCATAGGCTAAGGCATGCGTCTGGGAGTACCCAGGACGCAGGTTCGATGTTGTACTGATTAATTTTATTTCATTTCATTTAGATCAAAATGTGGAGCACAATTGATTTTTCCAGAAGAATTTTCCTTTCATTTTTAGCACGAGAAAACTTGCTAAACAAGAAACAAAACTCGCATGGTTGAGGAGGATCTTAAGTATTCATGAGAGACCTCATAAACGGGTGCTATGAATTTTATTACAATATAAACGAGATCTTGCATCTCTCACACCTCTCGTGTGCTGTAAATCACTTGGGCACGCCGGAATTTTGCATATATATATATATATATATATATATATATATATATATATATATATATATATATATATATATATATATATATATATAAAGTGTTAAACCTCTCCCTGCAAGATGACCAATGGGACCAAGCAACGCTCCCAGTTAGACTCGGGGGGATAGGTATTCGCAAGGCGACCCAGTTAGCATTGCCGGCATTCTTATCCTCGACCAGTGCAACAGGTGAATTAGTTAAGGAAATACTACCGGAACACCTAAGAGACTTCATTGGGATTCATGATCCCAAATTCGCGGAAGGAGCCGGTCAATGGGACACTCTGGTCAACTCTCATCCTCGACCGACTTTTCCAAATGACTGCAAACAGTCCAAATGGGATAGCCCCATAGTGGAGAACATCGCCACATCATTGCTGGAGGCAGCTTCCAGGAAGGACAAAGCGCGTCTTCTAGCTGTGCAAGCTCCCCATGCCGGGGACTTCCTGTTGGCAGTCCCTAATTCCGCCTTGGGCACCCGCCTGGACCATCGGACCCTAAGTATTGGTGTTGCTCTGCGCCTTGCCGCCCCTATCTCCACCGAGCACCGGTGTATTTGCGGCCATGCACGGGCAGACCAATACGGCAGCCATGGTCTCATCTGTCGTAAGACACAGGGAAAGATTGCCAGACATGAAGCAGTCAATGACATCATCAAGAGAAGTTTGGCTTCAGCTGGGTGCCCAGCACAAAGGGAACCTCAGTTGGGCAGGCCTGACAACAGCCAAAAACGCCCAGATGGAGTCACCCTGCAGCCGTGGAGGGAAGGTAAACAGGTCGTGTGGGACTACACGTGTGCATCCACATTGGCTGATACCTATCTACCTTACAGCGCAGCTGAGGGAGGCGGGGCGGCCACCTTCAGGGAGACCCAGAAAACTAACAAGTACAGGGACCTAGAACGTTGTTACAGGTTCGTGCCAATAGGCTCTGAGACTCTGGGCGCCTGGGGTAAATGTGCACTTAAGTTCCTGAAGGAGCTGGGCGAGGAACTCATTGGGAAGACTAGAGACCCAAGAGCGGCCAGTTTTATGTTCCAGCGCCTCAGTGTCGCTGTTCAGAGGGGAAATGCGTGTTGTATCTTGGGTACGCACCCGACCCCCGAGGAACTGGACGAGGTCTTCGAACACTGATTGGTATATTGTTATATTGTTATATATATATATATATATATATATATATATATATATATATATATATATATATAGGGAGGTACCACCTCTGGTGCAATTATAGGGACCCACAGCCTCAGAGAAGGGAAAACAGAGCATTTAGGGAAAAACTTGCCATTTAACTCTGAATACGTAAGAGTGTTCGCTTCCCCTACCACCCCCCTTTTATATATATATATATATATATATATATATATATATATATATATATATATATATATATATATATATATATATATATATATATTGGCAGCAGGTTTTCATTTAGACATGTTTCAATGAATATGACTGCATATTCCGTGTTTATAATTTTCTTGTTTATGGCTGCTTTCCCTCTGACTAGTGTTCTTGCATCTTGGTTTAACTGGAAGAAGATTTCTCCAAATGTCATATTTGTTCAAGTTGACTAAAAGAACAAAATTTAACTGTAGAATATTATACTTATTAAGTAATGGTAATGTCTTCTCACAGACATAACCTAGGATAAAAATCCACACTTATGTCTTTTATGTAAAGATTTACACCAAGAATTTCACACTCTCCTGAGTGTTTTATCAAGGTCTGAGTGTGTGGTTAGCACGAGACTTACAGCTCAACAACTAATACCAACTTATAATTTACACAACGTTTTGTACCTTCAAAGTTCATTCTCAAGTGAAGAGACGTGAGGGAACTTCTGATTTATAATGCTGGGAGGCCAGGTACATACCAAAATAAGTCAGGGAGAAAGACGAAAGTAAAGAGTAGAGGTAAAGTGATGGGTCAGTAGACTAAGCATAGAATGGTAAGTCGGGTGATAGGGTAATTAAACTCAGGTGACCGTAGTGGACATGGCATTTTGGGCAGTGCCGTCATCGTTCAACCTGTTCTACAAAGAACGTCGCTTTTCGCTCGTATGCGTCCCATAAGGCCAAAAATTGTCGTCCTAGAAAATGGAAGCAGCTCACGAAAGTGACGTACTGCCCCGTTTTCTGATTTGGGTCCTCTGGTTGGTTAGGAGAGGATACTTTAAATTGACGATTTTCTAGACGGTGGGGAAAGCTTAGGAGGACGGACTGCATCGTTGGCATACTCGCGTCCCGGTCTTGTTCTCACTCTCATGGTGAGTGAAGTGAATAGTTCTGTTGTTTGGGACTTTATGGTGGGTTGTTCTACTTTTATGTGTTGAGCTTCAAGAATTTGTAGCTTAAGATCTTAAGCAATTTCTATTATGCATGTATTTTTATTCAGTATTTCTCTTGTTAGGGTGTGTTGTCATGGGCTTCTCTTGTGTGATTTTTAGGAGCACCTGATTGGAAAAACATTGCATATTGCATGGTGTACCCCAGCATGGGGCACCGATACCAGCCTCGTGTACCCCAGCCGGGGCACCGATGCCAGCCTCGTGTACCCCAACCGGGGCACCGATACCAGCCTCGTGTACCCCAACCGGGGCACCGATACCAGCCTCGTGTACCCCAGCCGGGGCACCGATACCAGCCTAGTGTACCCCAACCGGGGCACCGATACCAGCCTCGTGTACCCTAACCGGGGCACCGATACCAGCCTCGTGTACCCCAGGAAGGGCACCGATACCAGCCTAGTGTACCCCAACCGGGGCACCGATACCAGCCTCGTGTACCCCAGGAAGGGCACCGATACCAGCCTCGTGTACCCCAACCGGGGCACCGATACCAGCCTCGTGTACCCCAGGAAGGGCACCGATACCAGCCTCGTGTACCCCAGCCGGGGCACCGATACCAGCCTCGTGTACCCCAACCGGGGCACCGATACACGCTTCATTCAAGTGCAGCGTAATGAGAAGCCTATCAAATATTTGTCATAGTTCCCCCAAGGTTGGGTGTTGACACAGTATACACAAATCTTGTTGAAATTCTGCGCACAAGCGAGTTTGTATGAAAGAGGCTCGGGCGGGGGACTCTGGTTTCTTGGCCTCTCGTTACATCCCCTTCAATATCCATAAACATTAAGCTTAAAATTGTACCAAGTTGCTCAGTGGATCCCTCGTTAATTACGCTCAGATCAAGTTGATTTACTTTACGACTTATATATGCTATGGTCTGGTAAAGCTGGGAATTATTTAATATACCCAGAAGCATGTCTGTGATATATTTTTGTTTTATTTTTGTGATAGGATCTCGCTTGCTCCTTCGCTGTATGCTAGCACTGTGCTGTAATTAAAATGTAAATATCATCTAAATTTCTTCTAAATTTCTTCTTAATTTCTTCTAAAATTTCTTGTAAATTTGTAAAATTTATTCTAAAAAAATTTCTAGATTTGTTCTAAAATTTCTTCTAAAATGTCAACTAAATATATTCTAAACTTTGTCTTAATTTTTTTCTAAATTTCATCAAAATTTCTTCTAAAATTTCCTATAAAAGTATTTTAAATTTTCCTCTAAATTTCTTTGAAAGTTTCCTTTGAATTTCTAAAAAAAAAAATTCTAATTGTTTTATTTGTTTTAAAATTTCATCTAATTTTCTTCTAAAATTTCCACTAAATTTAGTGGAATCGTAGGCCAGTACGATAAGCACATCGTCATCTGTAAAGAAAAAAAGACTTTCGAATAATTAATAACTGATGTTAATGATGCTGACAACGTAATTATGTGTCACGACAACTGCACTTCCTAAAAGAAGATTTGTCTGCCAAAAATAAAAATAGCATCGCGGAAACTGCAAGTTACAAAAAAAAAAAAAAAAATTTGTGTGTGGAATACAATCTTCATTTTTGCACTGGCATTTACCTGCATGTCCGGAGACACGACGCCAAACTCACCACAAGTGACCTGCAAGGGGGACCCCGTTTGTAACTTCTCCCCGGTCCCCATCAATTGCGTAAAAGTTTACAGGAGAAAAAAAAGGTCCAGCAACAGTTCAGAAATATTTCAGTCCTCGACAGTCTCAGGGGAAAATCTGAGGCTAGTACAATACAGCAATTGGAAAATTTAGGCGCTTACTATATATATATATATATATATATATATATATATATATATATATATATATATATATATATATATATATATATATATATATATATATATATACACACACGACACACTTGCTCAAACACGCAAGTAAGTAATAGGTAACACCAAGAACTCATCCCTGTGAAGGATTCGAACCTTGGAAAACCAGGTGCATTACACACCTTGACATAACCAGTACTCTGACCACCGCACCACGGTAAATCGTTAAAAAGGGTTGAACGTCGAGACTATTTTCCCAACAGATCTACCCCCCGACGACACCAGCTCTCACGGTAAGAGATCTGAGTTCATTTTCACCAAATCGATCACATTTACTAGAGAAAACGCGAGCCTCATATACATGAGCGTTATCTCGTATTCTTGTCTCGCCAGCATTTTCTTTAGTAAATGTGATCGATTTGATGAAAACAAACTCTGATCTCTTTCCAGAGAGAGAGAGATTAGCTTGCACATGCACATATCTAAGGGTGGACTACCCTTATTAGATAGGTAGGTAGAATGGCCTACCATCCCCGCGTCCTCTCATCATCAACAATTGATAGCGAGAGTCTGGGAACGAGGGCAAACTAAAGAAATTAATTACCCTTTCCCGCGCTTATTCCTGCAGTGGCGATGGAGGAATTGCATTTTATAGCATATTTGAAATTAATGTATACTAAAATGCAGTTAATATATTTGAAACACGAGGTTTCAAATGTATTAACTCAGGGATAATTAAATGGAGATTAGCAGAGGTACCACATTCCTTCTGAATGAGAGATATATTCTCCGGTACATTCCCTCAGTATGAAAGACATTCTTCTGTACATTCCTTTAGTGTGAGAGATATATTCTCCCGTACATTCACTTAGTATGAGAGAAATATTCTCAGGTACATTCCAGTATGAGAGAAATATTCTCAGGTACGTTCCATCAGTTTGAGAGACATTCTTCTTTATATACCCTCAGTATGAGACATTCTCCGGTACATTCCCACAGTTTGAGAGACATTCTTGGTACATTTCCTCAGTACGAGAGATTTTCTCGGGTATATTTTCTCAGTACGGGAGACATATTCTCAGGTTCATTTCCTCAGTATGAGAAACATCTCCAGCACGTTCCCTAAGTCTAAGCATCAGACTTAACGGCACATCATTTTAACTCAGAGGCGTCTATGATCTGATTTTCAAATGGTGTGGGGTGAGGTTGTGTGTTTTTCTAATGGCTGACAGCTTGGTGATTGGAGAGTGTCAGCTTAGTGATTGTGGAGAGCCGGAGAGGGTGTCAGTCCTCCAGCAGCCGTGCGACCGACTGCGGTCCGTCAAGCTGGCGGTTTGAGTGTAACAGTGGCGTCCAGGTAGTTCGACTATTACCAGATATTGCAGAGTGCGAGAGAGTCAGCCAGCTTTTGTGAATCTCTGATAGCAAGCAAAGGGAAGATAGAAGAGATTATGTAGATTTTTTGGAGGGTATAATGTCATGTCATGTCGTCATATTTAATGTAGTAAGGAGGTTAGTCTTTTCTTGTATGTACTGTGTAAGTATAAAAAATCTGTATTCACCCCCTTGTTATATCATAATAAAACGTTAAAATAGAACACTTTTTGTATTGTTTTCACTTTAATAAACCCGAGAATTTGCTATGTACGCGCTATGGTCTTGTAACAAAATGTAACTATTAAGTAACAAACAAGGGGGATGAGGTGTTTGACTTGAGGGAGGGGGGGGGGCATGAAGAACGTACAAAATACTAGACACTTGCGAACATGCAAGCGAATACGTTGGCGTAATTATGATATTTATAAACAATGGTATGTGGACGGAGAACTGTGGAGGTCTCAGTGGAAGAGGGATCTGTCTGCGGCATAGCTGAGTAATTCTAGCTGATGATGGGGGGTCTTCTGGCACGGGGTCTGGAGAATTATTGCTTAAAGTGGATTTATCTGCTGGGAAACTATGCTAAAAATGGAGTTTGCCTTCATTGGAATCTTGAAATTCTTGCACTGTCTGGGATCCAGCTACAGGATCTGGCTGAAACTAAGAGGGAGGGGAGGGGGGTGAGGGAGTGCAGGACAGTGTTTATAAGAGCTGTGATAAGAGAAGGGACATAACAGTATTGGAAAAGAAGATGCCTGGTGCATTACAGCTATGCGGAGTACCGATAAGGTTGAAAAGCGGTGGACTGATAGCTGTTGAGGGTTGATAACGCAACAGGTAATGGACCCTCGCCCCAAACCAGTCTTCTAATATTCTATTTCAATTTTCTTTCCTTGGAAGGTAATGAAAAAACATTCTTGATATAGATATGAGAGTGAGGGGAGAAGTTATGATAGTGAGGGAGGTGGTATACATAATGAGGGAGAATACATAATGAGAGGTAGTAACACCGTCAAGATAACACCCCACAAAACACCTTCATAACACAACACCTCACACAACACCTTCAAGACACTAGGGGGGCCTGGTGGCCTGGTGGTTAGCGCGCAGTGCTCGTAATTCTGGGGCGCGGGTTCGATTCCCGCATCAGGCAGAAACAAATGGGCAAAGTTTCTGTCACCCTGAATGCCCCTGTTACCAAGCAGTAAATAGGTACATGGGAGTCAGTCAGCTGCCACGGGCTGCTTCCTGGTGTGTGTGTGTGGTGTGGAGGAAAAAAAGTAGTTAGTAAACAGTTGATTGACAGTTGAGAGGCGGGGCGAAAGAGCAAAGCTCAACCCCCGCAAGCACAACTAGGTGAATACACTTCCCACTACATTACACCCAGGACGGTACAACACAATAGAGCTTGATCTGCTCGTAGTAAGCATAGACAGACTGAGAGCATTGCGGCATACATAGAGCCACACTCGTGAAGCCTTTAAGTCTCGTCTTCAGAAAATATTCAGAATTTCAGCAAACTTCCCAGCAGGAATGATCATATTGTGTATCCACAAGATCTTGTCGCCTCTCTATCAAGAAGAATTCCATTATAACTTCCTTCTTTTTTTGTGCACCAGTGGCAGCAGAAGATTCTCTTTTAAGGAATTTTAAACTTTCAAAGACCGGTATTACAGAGCCCGAGAGTATTCAAAAGAATGTGATTCAATTCCTTTGTTGCACGTACTTTATTGGCATCCCAAGTCCACTGGATGAAGGCGGCCACTAACACCGCGCTCCAGCAATTTTAAGTCTTCTGGCCATTGTAAAGTCGAGTGGGAAGAAAGCCTACTAGGATTCCTGGCAGCCGAGTCATGAAAAGCGAAGCACGAAACGAGCCATTCTATTAAAACACAAGAATGGAGGGTTTGGGATTTTAAGGACACAAATCTATAAAATCGTGAGAATATGTTAATCTTATAAGATGTGGGTAAAGAGCGAGGGAGGGCGGTGCTAATAGGTCAGAGTGAGGGGTGATTCTTATTGATCAATCTGAGGAGAGAGCCTCAAAGATTAACATGAAGGATTTTCATTGATCAATCTGAGGGGATTCGCATAGAACTATGTGAGAGAATCCAGTTAAACCAATCTAATGGGATGATGATAGATAATGAGAAGGGATATTGAAGGCCGGTAGGTGTAATGTGGTGTCAATACGATGCTATACGGTATGTGATTATTATATGTTATTTTTCAAAGTGATTGTTTCTGCCCTTCTGAGACATACGCCGGCATGATTTAGGAATCATGCCGGAGAATAAGGTCTATCAACCTCTGGAGAGTTATGGTGGCTACAACATTTGCTTACTCACCAAGCAACATGTATACTTGTTGTATACTTAATCCTGAACATAGTCTAGAACCAAAATAAACTCTCAGTGTATATACAACGAGAAGCTGGGAGGAGAACTACATTTTTACCTATAACTTTCACAATCTTGCAGAGAGGTACTACGGGCTCACCATAGCCCGTGCTATTTGAAACTTTTTGTTCTGAGTAGCTGAATCTAAAACAACATGCAGAGAGGTGACACTAGGCTTTCTGCGAGTGACCCGAATATCAGAGATACACGATGTTAGTCATCCTGACACGGGCGCTCAGGTACTCCAGGTTCAGTGATTCTAGTTCATCATTTGATATTGCAGTGCAGCATGCATGACCGTCGCTGAGTCCGAATATTGCAGTTGAACCATGCTAGAAATGTGGCAATAAAGGCCAATTGGGGGCAGCAGTGACAGGAAGCAGCCAGTATAGGCATGAAGCCTCGTGCCGGACCATGTTGGCAAGGTCTGCTCACCCCCTCCCCCCTATCCTCACGGTTTATGACTGAGAAACACTTTTCATACGAATACATTTTTCTTAAGCAGTGCTTCGTTCACGTCCTCTACCCAAGACGCACCTCTAAATGCTTCATACTGCAAAAACCAATAATCAGCCCGTTTATCTAGTTTATTCGCTACTTTATCCAGCAATGTCAATACTTACTTGACATCTTAGGTAACGTATTGATTAACACAACCCAGGGGGGGGGAAATAACTCGTGCTGTTAATAATTGTATTTATTTATGCAGATCTTTATTCATATACAATAAGGTACAATGGGTGTTGAAAATAAAGCTTTTGATGATTAATTAACATAAGAACATAAGAACAAAGGCAACTGCAGAAGGCCTATTGACCCATACGAGGCAGCTCCTATCTATAACCACCCAATCCCACTCATATACATGTCCAACCCACGCTTGAAACAATCGAGGGACCCCACCTCCACCACGCTACGCGGTAATTGGTTCCACAAATCAACAACCCTGTTACCGAACCAGTATTTACCCAAGTCTTTCCTAAATCTAAATTTATCCAATTTATACCCATTGTTTCGTATTCTGTCTCATAGAGTGCACTACATGATTCAATGGTTGTATTAATATTATCACTCCATATATATACTAAAAAAGAGCATAGTATGATAACTTAGCACTAGAAAACGGTCGGTATACTTTCTAAAATCAGTTTTTTTAACAGCCTTATGGATAACGTCGTTACCATGACATTTACAGAAGGGTTTAAATTGATAAGCTATGCTGATGATATAGCATGCTTTCATCTTACTTAAAATACAATATGTACACACAATGAAGCAAATAGTTATCTTCACTCACAGTTGACAAAAACTTTGCATAACTAACAGCATAATCAAAACAGATCTCACAGTATGCCATGTGATTACCCATTGGAATGTGAAATAATTCACTGTGTCGGGGAACAGGAAGCCAGAGTGTATTGCTACAGGTTAGGCTTTTTAATGAGGCCTAACTTGCAGACAAAATTAACCCAACTTGCAGGCGATGAGCCACAATAACGTGGCTGAAGATATGAAACTAAAACTCACTAACAGTCTTGCACTGCCAGTAAGACGCGTACCATTTCGTAGCGTTCATTTTCACTACATAATCTTGACGATTATACTGAGAAAACGATGGATGCAGATGGCAACACGGCTTTTTATTGATGTTTATTTACTATTTTGTGTGGAATGAATTCACATATAATATTATTTATGGCTATTTTTTAATGACAGCATCGCTAAGGGTGATATTGGGCGTAATTGTTGCCTGAAGCTGATCTCAACCCTACTGATATGAGCATTATATTAATTAACGGTGTTAAAACCCATTACCTCGGTTAAAAAAATTAATATATATTTTATATATATATATTGAGTATTTTGGTTACATATTTTGTAACCATTTAGGTGTGTAACTGTGTAACCTATCATAATAAAGCATATAATGACAGAAGAAGGGGTGGTTGGAGAAGCAAATACTCGTATGTATTTAGAGTCAAACGGTAAGTTTGTCTCTGAATGCTATGTATTCCCTTCCCCGAGGCTACGGGTCCCCACAACTGGCTCGGATATATCTACCCCACGGTAGGGTAGATGCATCTACCCGGCCGAATTAGATATATCTACCCTACCGGTAGATATATCACGAGTGGGTACAAGAGTAGATATCTTCTCTCTCCTGTTATCAGGCTTGGAACTTTCCCTTTCTCTTAGCTCGCGATAAGCCATTTTCTACTAGTTTTCCCTGCAACATGACCAGCCAAACAGTTTACAACCAGATCCCAATTAAGGATTGAAACCCAGAAAATCCTAGCTTCCCTGGGCTCAAACCCATACGAAATCGCAGGCCTGTGGAGATGAGTGGTAGTGAGACTCACACATTAAAACCGTATTAGTGTATTCAAAACATGGAAGATAGAAATGAATAGAAAAACACCCAGTAGAGCTTTAAAAAGTAGATTGAATAGGTTACGTGGTGTAGATGCCTCAGGGTCCACGTAGATTCAATAGTGAAGTGCTCGTTCTGCAGCAGGCCGAGGAACGTGAATGTGGTTTGAGGGTGAAGTTTGGGTGAGTTAGGGGGGGCCAATTATGTTCCAATAGTTGTTCAATGTCTGTGTAATTAGAGTTGTTAGCGATGCGTTGGATGTTGACGATATCAAACTGAATTTAGGGCCCATCAACCGACGGAGAATACTGGTCACCATGATAGGGTTCTGACCAACCTGTACTCTAAAGTATACCATGGTCCTGAACAGAGTACATTCTGAAGTAAACTCTTGAGTGTACATATACACCGAGAATCTGTATACCACTTCTCTGTTGGAAACAGGCTTGGCGATGGGCTTAATTCCTATCAACCGCTGCAAGGTTATTAAGGCAACAACAACAGCTTAATCATTGACCAGCAGTATACTTAACTCCTGAACATAGTTGCAGGACTAAAGTAAACTCTCAAGTGTTTATACACCGAGAAGCGAGGTACACACACACACCTCCCGATGTGTGTATATATCCCTTGTTGAACGTTGATTGATGGCAGGAATAATACAACATGCAACTGACGTCTTAATACAGAATATCTGTTTTTTTGTTTCCCGTACCCCAACCCGCCCTCCTAATAACACGTCGCATTTTGACGTACACTCCACCTAAGGCCAAAAATTGTCGTACTAGAAAATGGAAGCGGCCCGCAAAAAATTTAACATACTGTCCCGTTTTCTGTTTTGGGTCCTCTCGTTGGTTAGGAAAAGGGGCATTTTAATACGACAGTTTCTTGACGTTCGGTAACCTCAGGAGGACGGGCTGCCTATACCCACCACTCGTTCCCTCGACTTGGCACTCCGTAAAATATATACAACTGTTTTACCTGACCAGCAACGTGCGAACCCGAGCAACCCACCTAACCTATCAAGGCCGAAGCTTAGAAAACGTCAATATTGCTCTCATTTTCCATAATACGTCTCTATTTTAAGGGATTGGTCGAGGACAGGACGCTCGTACACCCCTCAGGTGTCTCTACACTGTTCCTGGCGTCACTGTTCTTGGCGTCACTGTTCTTTGAGTCACTGTTCTTGGCGTCACTGTTCTTTGAGTCACTGTTCTTGGCGTCACTGTTCTTGGCGTCACTGCTCCTGGCATCCCTGTTCTTGGCGTCACTGTTCTTGGCGTCACTGTTCCTGGCCTCACTGTTCTTGGCGTCACTGTTCCTATTCAGACTCAAAATCCAGTCAACAATCATTCAAGGGCGGATTCATCAGGTGTTGATGTTTTGCTTTATCAACGGGAGGATAAGTCACATATATACACATCTGTGACAAACTGTATCTTTCCTCGAGACGTGTTTTTACACATGTTCACCTCGTTGTGAAAATATATCCTAACTAGCCTGGCTAAACCACCTTACATTATTTAATCTAACCAAACCGAACCTAATCAATCTTTACCCAATCTAACCTAACCTAACTTAGCCAAACCTAAACTAATCTAACCTAACATAGCTCTATAACGCCTAAGAAATCAGATAACTTAATCAAGACCAATATTCAAAACCTTTAATGTATTATTAAGGCCACTACAACAGCGTACTGACCAACCAGCACGTGTAATTTAGTCCAGCACTAAACCAAACTCTGTATATATATATATATACATAGGGAAACTGGAATATACACCTCTCTGTGCATATATGCCCCTGTGGTGCCAGACCTCACTGCCACTAAGTGTGCAGTGGACGACTGGTGGAGCCGGCCAGATGGGGCTGAGACTAAGGGAAATAGGATCCGGGGCAGGCGACATGTTAAGGAGTATTGCTGTAAGTTAATCTTGCATTCACAGACCCCAGAATAGTCAACGTAAAGGAGCCCTAGAATGACTTACACTTCCTTGAGAGATAAATGAAAGTTCAATTTCTTCTTTAATTGTGGTGCTTTATTTCATACAAAATAATAACATAGTGTTTACTGCTAATTATTGAGAATTATTACTTGAATGCATGTACAATAGATTAGAATAAAGAACAATATTTACATATAAAGGCACCTACAAGCACGCCTTTCTCATTAGTGTCAAATTTGCATACCAGCCAACCGTTGATTAGAGTAATCACCTCTAATGAGATCAACCTGTGAAATCTCTATACCAGAGCTTCGGAGCGAAGTTTTGTATCTGTCTTCTTTATGCCACATATATGATTGCTTAAGCAGGTTGCTTAAAAGCTAAGTTAGAAATATTTTTCTAACTTTTTCGCCACCCCGTCACGAAAATGACGTGCTAAAATAAAATTTACGAACCAAACTTAACCGAGTACCCCACGAATAGAAAACGTAGCAGTCAGTCAATTTTGAGAGCCGCTGTGATTTACAGTACATTATATTTTCACGTTGGCGATTTTGACGTCAAAATACTATGTATTATTCGAGCGGAAATGTTTAAAGTGATCCAGAGTTTACCAAAAAAAAAAAAGAGTCATCTTGGGTTTTACAGAAAACGTAAGAGCAGTTCTAACTGGATGGCGGTGCCTTGTTCTTACGTGGATGATATTTAAAACAAAAACAAATACTGTGATAACGAGGACAGACGCCCAAAGGGGTCACTCAAATAGATCCTGCACTCACGTGAGTACTTTATTGTGCACCCTATACTCATCCAGTGAGCGGTGATTTATTGGGCACCCCATACTCATCCTGTGAGCGGTAGCGCAAAAAGGATTATAGAGAGCACAAAACGACTTTATCAGACCTTATTTTGATTATTTCCTTAACAATTACATCTATCCTGCACATGCGGAGTGTAGGGGAGATCCTGCAGCCTAACAATACCCTCTTCTCACTCTACCACATCCTTCCCCACCCCCCTCACCCTAGAACAGCCTTACAACTGACCACCACAACACCTCACCCCCACAGCTCTCACCTGTTGTAATCTCCTGGAGTACTCTTGCGTGAAATTAAAATTACTTTGACAGGCTTGTGAAATTTATGCGTTGCTGTTGTGTGGAGACGACTGTATAATCAATCCTCGGAGAGCAGGGTACTGTTTTGTTGGTGAGGGCTACTACTGTTGCTGGTGGGGCTACTGTTGGTGGTGGGGCTACTGTTGGTGGTGGGGCTACTGTTGGTGGTGGGACTACTGTTGGTGGTGGGGCTAGTGTTGGTGGTGGGACTACTGTTGGTGGTGGGACTACTGTTGCTGGTGGGACTACTGTTGGTGGTGGGGCTAGTGTTGGTGGTGGGGCTAGTGTTGGTGGTGGGGCTAGTGTTGGTGGTGGGGCTAGTGTTGGTGGTGGGGCTAGTGTTGGTGGTGGGGTTAGTGTTGGTGGTGGGGCTAGTGTTGGTGGTGGGGCTAGTGGTGGGGCTACTGTTGGTGGTGGGACTACTGTTGCTGGTGGGACTACTGTTGGTGGTGGGGCTAGTGTTGGTGGTGGGGCTACTGTTGGTGGTGGGGCTACTGTTGCTGGTGGGACTACTGTTGCTGGTGGGACTACTGTTGCTGGTGGGACTACTGTTGGTGGTGGGGCTAGTGTTGGTGGTGGGGCTACTGTTGGTGTTGGGACTACTGTTGGTGGTGGGGCTACTGTTGGTGGTGGGACTACTGTTGCTGGTGGGACTACTGTTGCTGGTGGGACTACTGTTGCTGGTGGGGCTAGTGTTGGTGGTGGGGCTACTGTTGGTGGTGGGGCTACTGTTGCTGGAGGGGCTACTGTTGCTGGTGGGGACTACTGTTGCTGTTGAAGAGTGATTAACAATCAATCCTCTAAGAACACATTTACTGTGAAAATATACTAAGGGCTGTAAGAAGGATGAAAAGGTGTTACGGAATATAATTGACGTGAACTGGAAAACCCTGCAATGAAAACTCAAGAATTTGTCATTATGAAAAATAACATTTCTGCCACATCTGGCAAACTGAGGTGTACTGATGAAGCATACCAATACGCGTCCAATTCTAGACACTATGCTCCGACATGTAAACTATATTGGACACACTAATGGTACTCTGAGAAGACACATCATTTGCAAGAAGGAGGACGAGGAGGATTTAAGCACCACCACTCTCGACACCAAAGTACCATCCTTAATTACCAGGACACGGACACCAAAATCATTACACACACCAGTGATCAAAGGAGGAGAGGTCTGGAATTCCAGCCCCCTCATCATACAGCACCCGGTAAAACGACATCTCTGCCGAGTTCCCCTCCGCCCACCGCCTTACCAATTGTTTGATTGGATTCCAGCCCCATTATATTTGTTTACCTATGTGTGATTACTTCACCTTACCCCAGGCCTCCTCGACCAGGAGGCCTGGTCGAGGACCGGGCTCTGGGGACGTTGAATTCTGAAATTATCGCAAGATAACTCCCCCCCCCCCCCCACA
Source organism: Procambarus clarkii (assembly GCF_040958095.1). Classification (NCBI taxonomy): domain Eukaryota; kingdom Metazoa; phylum Arthropoda; class Malacostraca; order Decapoda; family Cambaridae; genus Procambarus; species Procambarus clarkii. The sequence continues at coordinate 10,966,638 of NC_091188.1, read as the reverse complement.
CACACACACACAACTTCACCTCTCTCACATGTGTATTCAACACAAATTTTCACCCTGTATATTCATTCCCTTACGGGCTATTCATGCCTGTGACACCTCTTGGATGGCTTAATCTTCATCAAGCAATCAACTTGTATATTCACTCCATGCTTGAAGATGTTCCAGAGTGGAACGAAACGTTGTAAACAATATCCCCTTCATTAATCATTAGTTTCTTTGCCATGAGTTTCATTAACTTGATTGCAAGAAGAGAGGAGTTCAAAAACGCAGCACTCGTGTCCTACCGACCCTTAAGGGGCTCCCCTTAGGTACCCTTATGTAAGGAGACATTAGATGACCCCCGCCCCAGTCATATAAATTGCCAACCATCTTTCATAAATTATTGAAATAGGGAGAAAATGGGAGGTTGGAGAACTGATGAAATATTAAAAACAAAAAAATGGTGATTAGTAGAGAAACGCCGCGGAACTCAAAAAATAATCTATAGTAAAGAGGAAAGGCAACAGCGCAGAATATAAACGCAAACTCTAAAGTTCCTAAACAAACCTTTGAGGTGCGCCGGGAGGCAAGAAAATGAGTTTTCGCCTGCGGGTGACGTTGATATTGCGTGGACTTCAGAGTGCCAGAGCGTAAAGCCGAGCCTACAGAGAGAGAGAGAATGGCAAAGAGCGTGTGAAAGCCTTTACCAGGGAATTCCTCCATGCGACACTCAAACGAAGGTCCCACGGCCGGGCGATATGAGAAATGGAGCTGTAACAAACTCGGTTTCAAACGGGAAAATTGCGGAAGCCTACATTCGTTTAAATGAGTACACGACTGCTTTAAAAACAAAATATGGTATTGGTGACCCTGTTCATTTTTTTTATTATTGTTTATTTGTGTTATCCTTAAACATACTTTGGTTTGGTAGTGAGTTTTAAGGCTTTTAAGGCTCTGGATATTAACTCCTCTACATTTACCATTTCAAAATCTATCCACCACGATTGTAGTAAAACTGGGAACTGCGCTACATGCAGTCCCCGTGGCGCAGTGGTAAGACCCTCGCCCGGCGCTTCGCGAGCGATTTGGCCCGGGTTCTTATCCTACCATGGGAGGATTGACTAGACACCAATCCTTAGTTGTTCGCCTCTGTTCACCCGGCAGTAAATGGTTTACCTGGTTGTCAAACGATTTGGCGAGTCGTATTCCGGGAAAAAAATTAGGATTAAGGACCTGCCCGACACGCTCTGCGTGCTAGTTGCTTTACAAGACTGTAAGAACTCTTGTATATATCAAATAAAATATTTTAGCATTATTGTGTTTCAGTGGAAACAGATGAAGACAAATCTTGGTTCACGCTGTATAATTAGTTACTGGCAGGTTGTGTCTGACGGGTCATGTCTGGCGGGTCATGTCTAGCGGGTCGGGTCTGACGGGTCGTGTCTGGCAGGTCGTATCTGACGGGTCATGTCTGGCGGGTCATGTCTAGCGGGTCGTGTCTGACGGGTCGTGTCTGGCAGGTCGTATCTGACGGGTCATGTCTGGCGGGTCATGTCTAGCGGGTCGTGTCTGACGGGACGTGTCTGGCGGGTCATGTCTAGCGGGTCGGGTCTGACGGGTCGTGTCTGGCAGGTCGTGTCTGACGGGTCGTGTCTGGGGGGTCGTGTCTGGCTGGTCGTGTCTGACGGGTCGTGTCTGGCAGGTCGTGCAGAGTGATATATTCTCATGTCTTCATGCCACGATGGAATTACCGAGTGACATGATGGACTGCAAACACTGGAGTGTTTCCAGTGTAACGCAGACGTGTGTGAATGCATTTGGGAGGTATTCGCAGGTTTTATTTAGTTTTATGTTCCAATGTTTAGTGGGAGACAGAAGTGGCAGTACACGTTATACCTACTTTGATCCGGATGTTCAAATTCAGGAAAAAACATCATACCTCGCAATTATAGAAAATTAACAAATTTAAAATTAAAAAAAATAAAAGAAAAAAACATCGTAAAAAATCATCATAATTATTTACATTTAAATTACATAATCACTCATGGCCTGGGATAACTCAGTTGGTACAACAAACATTCCACTTTACTGCGACATTCGATATGCGTCCACAATCATTGTGTGTCTATATTACTGTTACATTCACCAGTGTTACCGAGACCTTGCAGATGCCTCCACATTCTCATATGTTACGGCCACTTAGATCCAGTAACCGGGTTCTTGATGTTATAACCTCTTTTAGTGTATCCGACCCTAAGTCGTTAGTAGGCTTTCAACAGCTGGCTGTATAGCGGAATAAAGATAAAAGAGGAGGGGATAAACAATACACGATTCCTTTCACCATTATATATATATATATATATATATATATATATATATATATATATATATATATATATATATATATATATATATAATATATATATATATAATATATATATATATATATATATATATATATATATATATATATATATATATATATATATATATATATATATATATATATATATATATGAGAAAAATTTGCAGTAGACATTTACCTCAAATTTAATGCCAGAGGCTCACATTATGCTAATAATGTCGACAGCTTTTGTTAGATTAGCCAGGGTCCGGACAGTAATCAAGAACTTGGACAAAAGACCCTTACAAATGCTATGTACAACTATGTGAGACCCATATGATGCCCCGGAATGGAACCCTCATCTAAAGAAATACTCAACACAAGGAAACACAAGGTATGCCACTAGGCTAGTCCTAGAACTAAGAGGCATGAGTTATGAGGAAAGGCTGTTTAAACAGCACCTCACATCGCTGGAAGACAGAAGAGCTCGGGGTTGTACTTGCGGAAGTTGAACTTTTGCTCTTTGGTCCCGCCTTTAACTGATATGATAGAGCCTACTGGGCTCTATCATATCTACATTTGAAACTGTGTATAGAGTCAGCCTCCACCACATCACTCCCTAGTGCATTCCATCTGTTAACTACTCTGACACTGAAAAAGTTCTTTCTAACGTCCCTGTGGCTCGTTTGAGTACTCAGTTTCCACCTGTGTCCCCCTTGTTCGCGTATCCCCCTGTGTTAATTTAAATAGTTTATCCTTTTCAACCCAGTCAATTCCTCTGAAAATTTAGTAGGTCGTGATCATGTCTCCCCTTACTCTTCTGTCTTCTAGTGTCGTGAGGTGCATTTCTCGTAGCCTTTCCTCGTAACTCATGTCTCTTAGTTCTGGGACTAGCCTAATGACATACCTCTGAACTTTTTCCAGTTTCGTCTTGTGCTTGACAAGGTTGTGTACGTATGTGTGTGTGTGTGTGTGTGTGTGTGTGTGTGTGTGTGTGTGTGTGTGTGTGTGTGTGTACTCACCTAGTTGTGTTTGCGGGGGTTGAGCTTTGCTCTTTCGGCTCGCCTCTCAACTGTCAATCAACTGTTTACTATTTTTTTTTCTCCCCACCACACGCGCACACACACACACACACCAGGAAGCAGCCCGTGACAGCTGACTAACTCCAAGGTACTCATTTACTGCTAGATAACAGGGGCATCCAGGGTGAAAGAAACTTTGCCCATTTGCTTCTGCCACAACCTGCAAGCTGCACAACCCCGTATGTAGTGATGTCAGAGGAACCTATAGTGGAGTACTACCCAACCCCGAAACGACGCCCAGAGGAAGTAATTGTGTAGCACTACCCAACTCCACTCATCAGAGAGTGTCTTACCTTCTCTGGTCTCCTGCAAGGCTCACGCTTCTCGCCTGATCTGGAAAAGAAGACAGTTCATAGAGATGCGGATCTTAACTATCCATAGTATAGCCTTAAGTGTACTCAACCAACACTCGCGCCAGTGTGTGTGTTTGTGGAAAGCACCACTGTACTTTCCCTTAGGCCCGTGTACATTTGTGTACAGTGTACATTGTGTCATTTTTGTCGTTTGGTTGACATATTTAACGTGAATGTATTTTCTGTTTTATAGTATTTGGGGAGAAATAAGAGATAAAAAATAAGGTCGGCGCTATTATATATATATATATATATATATATATATATATATATATATATATATATATATATATATATATATATATATATATATATATATATATGCAAACAAGCCTGAATGGTCCCCAGGACTATATGCGACTGAAAACTCACACCCCAGAAGTGACTCGAACCCATACTCCCAGGAGCAATGCTACTGGTAACTACAGGGCGCCTTAATCCGCTTGACCATCACGGCCGGACAAAGGGTGAGTTTTCAGTCGCATATAGTCCTGGGGACCATTCAGGCTTGTTTGCATTTGTGTTCCTCACGTGTGCCCCAAAGAATGAGGTGATTAAGTCACTTGTCACTTCGAGTGACAAGTTCGAGTCACTTCTGGGGTGTGAGTTTTCAGTCATATATATATATATATATATATATATATATATATATATATATATATATATATATATATATATATATATATATATATATATATATATATATATATTGAGAGGCAATACCTCTTCACTGGTGTATAGTTTACTTTGGTTCTGGTGTTCAGGGCTTAGGAATACCTGCTTGTGTGTCAGTAAGCTGTGGTGGATGCCTTGATAACCAACCAAAAGTTACCAGGCCCTAAGGCCAACACCAATACCAAACCTTCACTAAAACTATATCATCATATGATATACTTAAGGAAGCTGATGATACGCTATAATAGTCATCATATGATATACTTAAGGAAGCTGATGATACGCTATAATAGATGTGAGGATGTCGTGAAGGATAGAACTGATGTGTGGATGTAACAGCGGATAGAATTGATGGGTGAATGTATAAAGATAGAAAGGATGTATAGTTGACGATATACTAAATATGTGAATGTAATTGAGGATACAATAGAGATGTGAATATAACTTCAGTAGGAGTCTTTTTTTAAAAAGAGCATCTGACGGAACAGTGCGAGATCCAAAACCTTTGTAAAGAAAGAAAAAATGTAAAACTGCACAGAGAGAGAGGAAAGGGCTATCTCTGTCTTTGCAGACCCGGAAAGAGCAAACAAGAGAATAGGGGAAGTGTGGAAGAGTGGAAGCAGGTAGGGTGAACAGAGCGATGGGTGAATAGCTGGAGGGAGAATGGTGAAGTGAAAGGTGGAAGTGAAAAGATGTAGTAGAAAAAATCATTTAAAAATCTTTTTTTATGTATGAGGGGGCCTCGTAGCCTGGTGGATAGCGCACAGGACTCGTAATTCTGTGGCGCGGGTTCGATTCCCGCACGAGGCAGAAACAAATGGGCAAAGTTTCTTTCACCCTGAACGCCCCTGTTACCTAGCAGTAAATAGGTACCTGGGTGTTAGTCAGCTGTCACGGGCTGCTTCCTGGGGGTGGAGGCCTGGTCAAGGACAGGGCCGCGGGGACACTAAAGCCCCGAAATCAACTCAAGATAACCTCAAGATATGTATCTGAAGACTGAGTGGCTTACCTCTGGCGTTCCTACTGAAGGACTAAGGAAATGTTTAGGTGATGGGCTTAGGTGCTAACAGCCTATGAAGGCTTATTTAGGACGTAAGAGAAGTTTAGTGATCAGGCAGGAAGCATATATATATATATATATATATATATATATATATATATATATATATATATATATATTACTAAACAAACTTCAAAACTGGGAAAACTGTATATATGTACATTAAGCAAGGGAATGTATGTTTGTGCATATGTCCCAAAGTGCAATGGACTTAGTTTGGTGTTTAGCTAAGACTTATCAACCCCATAAACTTTGAGACCAAGCAACAAGTACACTGTCTGTTGATTCATCACGTTATTGTGATTTCTACTGAGCATAGTCCAGGACTAAAGCAAACATCCAGTTTTATATACACCGGGGAGCAGAATACACACCACGGTGCAATTTGTACCCATTATCCTTAATGGATTATTTTGGTGGTGAGATTAAGACCTACCAACGTCTAGGTCATTAAGCCCAACACAACATCTTACTGACCAACCAGCAAGTACACTTTAGTCTTGAACATAATCTAGGGTTTAAATAAAATCTCTCATGTATATACACTGATAGGAAGCATCTTTGCATCTTTTCATTTATATAGCCTTACGATCTTCTCAGTCAGCGGTAGTGGTAGAGGACTGCGGACTGCTGGGGAGAAACGATTACCAGCAACATTATCATATTATTATTATGATAGTGTAATCGGAGGAAAAGGAGCGATTTTCAGAGTGATGAATAACAAGATTTGCGCTGATAAATGAATTTCCTGGAAATATACAAATGAAGTCTGCGCGGCTAAATGAAACGGAGAGAGGATAGGCCATGGTTAAAACATTATGTATATATATAGGCAGTAAGTTTAGCGAGAGTGGTGGGGTGGAGGCTGAAATTAAAATACTGACGGGCCGGCAAAATGTTGAAGTCACGAGAAAATTGATGATGAAAATGTGAGTCCACATATACGGGGAAATTTCATATCGCATGTTGGGGCTACTTGAGTTGATTATGGATAGTCAACGGATGAAAAAAAAACATATGAGCGTAGAACAGAATGTGGATCACTTGATGATTTGATCTTGGATATAATTGATGACCAAACCACACAATAGAACGTTTCGGTTCGTCCTGGATCATTATCAAGCCGTATGTGATGGGAGAGAGGAAGGGACGCCCGTTTCTCAACCCTCTGGTACATGATTTGGTCATACCATCTTCAGCCCGTTATTGTGACCCATCGTCTGCATTTGGATATAATTCCCGTCGTCCGGGGACACCTGTACTGTATCGAGGTCCCCCCCCCCCCACCGAGGTCAAACTATTGACCTTGCCCAGGATGCAACCCGCAAAAGTCTCCTTTCTCCCCCGTATCTATTAACAGCAAGGAAAATATAGGCATCTGGTGATATGAACCGTGCCCAACCATTTCTCTCTCGATCGCGGATCGAACTCGAATCCCAGATTGTAAGTCAATACGTAGGCAACTGTGCTACAGGACCCATATTTGGTGTATGTATAGTGAAGAGGTAACTGATAAGATAAATACTCTTTGATTTTCCATTCCACTGTCAAATACAGAAAGCTTGCTTTGTTTTTTTTACAGAAAGCTTTACCTACTTAACCTACCTACTTTTTACTTTACCTATCTGACCAGCTTTACCTACGGCTTAAGCCGTAGGTAAAGCTGGTCAGGACAACACCGTAGTAAGTCCTACATATGACCAATTATAATAATAACAATGTCTGGAAGGGGAATTCAGAATTAAAAAATAATATTTATTATAAAATAATAATAATAAATAATAAGTCCTTAGGGAAATCAATTATTTCATTAAGAACATCATACACTAAATTCATTTGAACACAAACGTGAACCAGGAACAGTTTTCCTTTGTGAAGACCTGATCCGCCAACGCCTGTCACCACAAATAATATTACCGTGTGGTGTAAACCGCTTCTCAGTGTGTATTCACCGAGAAGCGGGTTGACACATAAAGTATACACACACACACACTTTAGCCCTGGACTATGTTCAGGCCTTAAGTTAAAATGTCGGTGGGTAGGTGAGCTATTTTAGTGGCCGTCAAATCCATTGCATGAATTCCTTGATTTCAGCATATAAGGTTTTTTATTTCCATTTGAAAATATCATAAATAGCTCTCTTTGTTAAAAAAAATAAGCAAGAAATCGCAATGCTACTCACAATCGGCTGATTTACATAAACGAGGTTTCCACTTCGTCCACCTGCTGACTTACTGAGCAACGGCACCAGAGTTTCTGTTTGTTATGTTTCTGGTTAAAAAGGGAATACATTTTCTTTTCCATAAGGGGAAACTCGATCAGTTTAGTGGAGCAGAAAATCCTCGAGTGGAGTATTTTCGACACTCACACCTAAAGCCGGGCCGTTATTTTTATACTTGGTCATCTAATGTAAATTTGTAACAAGGAGAAGATAACGTTTAGCTGCGATATAGGCAAAGACACACGCACATACGGAATAATTACCCAACATTCATTAGGAATAACGTGTTTGAGAAAGCACCCAAACATACCTCACTTTGGTAAAAGCCTCAAGATAGGATTCGTGTTGATTCAAAACCTATGCAGTCCCAGTGGCACAGTGGTAAAGCACTCGCCCGGCGCTTCGCGAGCGCTTTGGCCTGGGTTCGTATCCTGGCCGGGGAGGATTTACTGGACGTCAATCTTTAACTGTAGCTTATGTTCACCCAGCAGTGAATAGATACCTGGTTGTTAAACGATTTGGCGGGTCATATACCGGGGAATATTAGGATTAAGGACTTGCCAGAAATGTGTGCTAGTGACTCTACAAGAATGTAAGAACTCTCGTATATATATAAAAAAACACAAGTGCCTGTAGAGTGTTTTCTCGTACCGTTATACGTTTCAACGCATTTGTATACAGTGCGTTTTTTATTGCATATGAGTGTGTATTAGTTTGTACCGTTTTTGTGTGTTTGCTCCTCTGTTTGTACCGTTTTGTGTGCTCTTCTTTGTTTGAACCGTTTTGTGTTTGCTTCTTTGTACTATTTTGTGTGTTTGCTTCTTTGTTTGTACCGTTGTATTTCTTTTACGGTTGTTTCTGTGAACCGATGAGCGTTTCTTTGTACCGTTATGTATTTCTTCGTACCGTTGTGTATTTCTTCGTACCGTTGTGTGTTTACATTGCACTTACATTGTATGCTTACATTACATTTTGTCAGCGATTTTATCTGTTCAAGCGCTTATTTGCTTGGCTAAATTTCAGGCATTAGTAATGCGAATTTGCTCACAAAATACATTTCTGTGACTCTTCCAGGTATCTCCATCTGGATCGAACAAATCAAACGAAAAAATGGCAACAGATTCAAAGCACTACTATATTTAACAGAGCCATTGTTAAATGACTTGACCTTCGACGAAGTTTCATAATGACTAAACTCACTCAAGATAACATATTTGTTCCGGCTTAACTCACTCAAGATAACATATTTGTTCCGGTTTAACTCACTCAAGATAACATTTGTTCCGGCTTGCAGAAACAAAATTTACAAGCGAGCCAAATGAGGATAAAACTCTACCTAGATGATAAACGAGGTATTTTACACGAGTCTCTCAGCCTTAGTGGTTTTAGTTCGAGACTTGGACAAAAGGGAGTCTAGCAAGGTGAAAGATGCAACATATTTGCAGTAAGTATAAGCGTCTGTACCTACCTGGCACTCAAATGAGATTTTAAATCTTCTGGGTTACCCTCAGATTCCCAAGTGCTGCTCCATGATATACTTTTAGAATCTCAGTTGAGTACCAGTTAGGTACTTCCGGGATACACTTTTTTTGTCTTGTGAGCATCTATTGTCAGGATGATAGGATCACAGTTTCGCATTTTGAAGGACTTAGTTTAATTTCTCCAATGATCTAAGTTCACGTAACGTTAACTAATGCACCGTGATTTTGTGAATTACCTACATGCAGCTGTAAGTGAAGTTGGATCAAAGCTGAAAGGGTCCCGGGTTCGATTCCTGCGGCTGGATAGAAGTGTTTGGGAGGATATTTCCTTTCGCCTGATGTCTCTGTTCACCTAGTAGATATCAGGTACCCGAGAGTTAGGCAACTGATGTGTGTTACATCCAGGGGGATGGACAGAAGTAGGCTTGGACCTAGGGGGGTGGGCGGGGATCATGATAAGCCTATGGAAAAAACATTCGGTGAACCATGCACTTTTCCTATTCGAAACTTAGAGCAAATCTGATCATTTTGTTTTCGGATTTTTCAAACCAATTTATTTTCGCAGCAAGTAATTGGAAAAGAGCACTGCAATTTTTCCAATTTTGTTTTAAAATTTGTTGAACTTTTATTTTTCTCATGGGAACAAAATAACCGAAATTTTGCTGACCTGGCTAGTGGATTTAGAAGTGCAGAGTGAGAGAGAGAGAGAGAGAGAGAGAGAGAGAGAGAGAGAGAGAGAGAGAGAGAGAGGGGAGGGAGGGAGGGAGGGAGGGAGGGAGGGAGGGAGGGAGAGGGAGAGGGAGAGAGAGAGAGAGAGAGAGAGAGAGAGAGAGGGGTGGGGGGGAGGGAGGGAGGGAGGGAGGGAGGGAGGGAGGGAGGGAGAGAGAGAGAGAGAGAGAGAGAGAGAGAGAGAGAGAGAGAGAGAGAGAGAGAGAGAGAGAGAGAGAGAGAGAGAGAGAGGGGAGGGAGGGAGGGAGGGAGGGAGGGAGGGAGGGAGAGAGAGAGAGAGAGAGAGAGAGAGAGAGAGAGAGAGAGAGAGAGAGAGAGAGAGAGAGAGAGAGAGAGAGAGAGAGAGAGAGAGAGAGAGAGAGAGAGATGGGTAATTACATTTTTATTCACCTAGCACCATCAAACAACCCGTGTCTGTAAACGCTTACCAAATGACTTCGTGAACTAACTTTTCCTGTACAAAATGACCGAAGTTCAGCGAGGTGTCTTGGATACAATTAGTTTCTCTATTTAATTATTTTTTTTATTTTATTATATTTTATTCACTGACAGCCTTTAATAACATATTTTAAATTAGCCGTAAGCTCTCTAGTTTGTAATAAACTGATGATACTTCGTGTATCAATTATTCCATAAAAGTTTAAAATACTTACTTTTTTATACGTATATATAAATGCTTGAAATATTCTCTATCTGATACATCGACGGGTATATCCTATTTCTCGGTGCATGTAAACTGTTTACTTTAGTCTTGGACTGCATTCAGGAGTAAGGTAGACTTACTGGTTGGTCTGCAAGCTTTTGTGTTGAAGATGAAATACGTTTATTGAGGTATAAATACACACAAAGGGGTGAGGTAGCTCAAGCTATTCTCATCCTCGTTCAGCACAACTGCGTTCAGCTTTTGTGTTGGACTTAATATCCCTCACGGGGTTAATGACCCTTCAACCCCCCCTTTCCCCTAAAATTATATACCGGTAACGTACTTACTGGACAGTGAACAAGCTTGATCCCAGGTCAGTGAACTGGAGCTGTACCCTTGAGCACAATGATCGCCTGACTAAAGTACACTGAGGGGGAAGGGTGGTTGGGCCACTCCGATAACACCCTTCCCCTCCCCCACCACCCACTTTCTCTCCCCATGGGTCTTCATGGGCCCCCCCCCCTCCTCCCCCGGCAGAATCGGACCACTAGGCTTCCACCCCCTTTGGGACACATGACCTAAACGGTTGCCAAGCGCCAGTAAGCAAGTATGTATTGAATTACGTCAGTAAGTGTTCTTTTCGTTTATCTCTTCTGTGAAGAATTGAAGGTGAATAAGTACAATGTGTATAATTAGTCTGTTAAAAATTTTTTTTACAATTAATAGGGAAGATAGTTGTTCAAAAAAGTGAGATGTGACAGTCCTTGTTGGGTACAAGAGGACTACGGAACTAGACACAGATTCACTAGCACCGTTACTCTCAGTACTAAGGTGTATATAATGTTATACAATATAATTCACCGAAAGAATTATATTGTATGACATTATATAGATGATAAATTTCTGTAATTTACAGATGACTAAATCCAGTTTGGTTCATTTATTAATTCAAGGTGATAAGAAATACTCACGAATATATATATATATATATATATATATATATATATATATATATATATATATATATATATATATATATATATATATATATATGCGAACAAGCCTGAATGGTCCCCAGGACATATGCAACTGAAAACTCACACCCCAGAAGTGACTCGAACCCATATTCCCAGAAGCAACGCAACTGGTATGTACAAGACGCCTTAATCCACTTGACCATCACGACCGGACAAAATGAGGTGATAGCCGAGGCTATATGAACCACCCCACCGCCGGCACTCGGATAGTTATCTTGGGCATAGCATTTTACCAAATCACCTCATTCTTTGGGGCACACGTGAGGAACACAAATTCAGGCTTGTTCGCATTTGTGTTCCTCACGTGTGCCCCAAAGAATGAGGTGATTTGGTAAAATGCTATGCCCAAGATAACTATCCGAGTGCCGGCGGTGGGGTGGTTCATATAGCCTCGGCTATCACCTCATTTTGTCCGGTCGTGATGGTCAAGTGGATTAAGGCGTCTTGTACATACCAGTTGCGTTGCTTCTGGGAGTATGGGTTCGAGTCACTTCTGGGGTGTGAGTTTTCAGTTATATATATATATATATATATATATATATATATATATATATATATATATATATATATATATATATATATATATTTAATGATGCATAAACCACTTTGATTTATAGGCAGATATTAATTTTGACAAGATGTTGCAGCTTATGCCTCATCCAATTTACCGAGTGGCTTAGCGAGGCTGCAAGTAAAACATTAATATCTTTCCATATTTCACGTGTGGCGAAATTAAGTTCTATTTTTAAGAGAATTAATAGCTTTTGTTAATATTAAACAATCAATATATCTTAATGAGTAGCACCTGCGATGTAAGCCGATAATACTGTTAAGTTTGAGAAAAATCACGTTAGTGTGATTTCGTTGTGTAATTGTTGAACAAAAAAAAATGAAGAATGTTTGCTGGTTCCTTCGTGGCTTGCGGGAACTTCTCGGAGAATTGTCACTGAGGCCACTGAGTTATTGCGGAGGCCTTGATGACCCCTCCTGAAGTTGATATACTTTGTTGCACAACGTTTCACTGATTACTGGGAGTGGGGGTGGGTATGACAACGTTGCTCTGATTACCGTTGCACTGATTACTACGAGGGGTGTGCAATGTTGCACTGATTACTACGAGGGGGCAACGTTGCTCTTATTACTGTGGGGGGATAACGCTGATCAGATTACCTGGCTTGGTGTTGGGCTTACGGCCTATCAACCTCTGGAGGATTATTAAGGCCTATCATCCTCTGGAGGATTATTAAGGCCAATCCACCTCTGGAGGATTATTAAGGCCAATTAACCTCTGGAGGATTATTAAGGCCTATCCACTTCTGGGGGATTATTAAGGCCTATCAACCTCTGGAGGATTATTAAGGCCTATCAATCTCTGGAGGATTATTAAGGCCTATCAACCTCTGGAGGATTATTAAGGCCTATCCACCTCTGGAGGATTATTAAGGCCCATCAACCTCTGGAGGATTATTTCGGCCTATCAACCTCTGAAGGATTATTAAAGCCTATCAACCTATGAAGGATTATTAAGGCCTATCAAAATCTGGAGGATTATTAAGGCCTATCAACCTCTGGAGGATTATTAAGGCCTATCAACCTCTGGAGGATTATTAAGGCCTATCAACCTATGAAGGATTATTAAGGCCTATCAACCTCTGGAGGATTATTAAGGCCTATCAACCTCTGGAGGCATATTGAGGCCACCACAACAGCCTAAGGACCTACCACCAAGAATATTTTAATCTTAAACATAGCCCCTGGACTAAAGTAAACTCTCAGTGTATATACAGTGAGAAGTGAGGTTCACCTACGGAGGGACAAAGCTGCTCTGATTAATACGGATAGCGACGCTGATCTGATTATACTGGGGCAAAGCTGCTCTAATTACGCTTTCTGTTAACAAAATTCATTACTATGCTAAGAATATTTAAACTCGTACCCAAAGAAAAAAAAACATTTATTGATCTAAAATTAGTTATTTATCATTTGTTATTATTTATACAAATTTTGATCAGTTAACTTTCTGATATGTATATATATATATATATATATATATATATATATATATATATATATATATATATATATATATATATATATATATGTATATATATATATATATATATATATATATATATATATATATATATATAATAAAATAAGAAGAATGAATGTCTTCATTCTACTTTGCTCTGATGAAGGTGAATTAAGCCGAAAACGCGTTTAGCATTCTCTATTTTTCGCATGTGAAAATTTGTGTGTGTGTGTGTGTGTGTGTGTGTGTGTGTGTGTGTGTGTGTGTGTGTGTGTAAAACACATAAAATACAGAATATAAGATTATCAGGGGTCTAGTGATTATGTGAATAATCACAAACATATAAATCCTTATTGAATATCTTCAATCACCAGTGCTACATCATCATCACAGACATATTTCACGTAGCTCACATCACCTATACAGCTTAAAGTCGATACTAAATCAATTTAGTGATACTGAGCAGCGAATATGACTCTAAAAACCATATAAACTGGTATAAAGATGACGGGGGTAATGCAGTGAAGACTTACCAATGTGTTACTAAGGTAAAGTTTCCCCCTGGTGGGGCAGGAGGGTGTTATTGCCAATATATCCCCCTCTGCCTCCTTCCCTCTGCTCAAGTTTAGCAAAAGCCGATATCGCTGTCGAGAAACACAATATATTTGACAAATGTCGGTCACTTAGGTGGGAGCCACGAAGTGCAGCTGCACTCTCTCTGCCATTCTCCCTGTCAGGCATCGCTATAAGTCTGGAGAATAATATCTTCTTGAAAATAAGAGAGACGTCTGGCGGAGAGAGAGAGAGAGACGCCTGCGTCGTATCGGTAATGTATACCAACCGCTAGTCGGGGAGGGGATGGTGCCATCACTGCCAATGGAACCATCACAGGTAATGGTACCATCACAGAATTTTGCACACTCACAACCACAGGTAATAGTAATATACCAGATAATGACACAATCACAGATAATGGTAATGATTCTTTCATAGGCAATGTAATCAAAACGAGCAATGATACCCTTACAACTGTCAAGCAATGGTAGCACCAGCACCTATGGTACCCCTTACAACTAAAAAACTTACGAACAAATAATGGTAGCATCAGTCTCAACTTGTACCATCACTACGCTTGACACAATTACAACGGATGATAATATTTCTTTCACAATTAAATAATATAGTCGATATCTAATGAAGTTTATCATCTGTGAGCTTTTCTTTATCATCCCTGAGGTTATCTTTATCATCCGTGAGGTTATCTTTATCATCCGTGAGGTTATCTTTATCATCCGTAAGGTTATCTTTATCATCTGTGAGTTTAGCATTACCATCTGTGAGTTTATCCTTACTATCTGTGAGTTTAGAATTATCATCTGTGGGTATACCTTCATCATTTGTAAGCTTATCACCTGTAGGTTTATTTTTATCTGAGTTTATCTTTATCATCTGCGAGTTTACCTTTCATCTTCTGCGAATTTATGATAGCATATATTATATGTAATCTGTTTTTAAATAGAGTAAAAGAGCTGAGATCAACTTGCATGTCTCTCTTGTCAGCCTCAAGACATCACATTACTGCTGACTTCAATAGCAAGTTTCCTCCCGGCTACATGGACCGTATACCCCCAAGGAATTACGACAAGGGGTATCTATTATATATGTGCTTCTCAACAGAGACTGGTACAAGAACCCCGGGGCAAGCACCCAGGCGCTCATCGGTACTCCTTCCCTGACCACCTCTGTTCATATCGTATCTTTGTACATGCTTCACGTACCACCTACTACAAATACAGATAATCGTCAGTAGAACCTAAACACCTGGTCTAACTTAACCAACGCCAAACTCTACCTAGAACTTTAATATGTATAATATTAAATTATATAAGTGCCAACCTTTTATTAATAGACGGATATTAAAATTGACGAATACTTGTCAATTGACACGAATACGTGTGAAATGTGTTAGTGAGAGGAGGGCGGCCGCTTTTACAAACCTCACGTGAGCACAGGTTGCCAGTGAAATAGTCTTAAATCCATTTCAGGAGTCTCCTACCTTGACACCCATGCATGCAAGGTCGTCCAGGATCGCAATCCCATGTGCCTTATCTAAAGCGCCTTTGATGTTAACAAACACAGAGTACTTGGCTGAGTCATTGGCTAAATCATTTATTATGCAATTAGCTGTGCGCCGCATTTCAACAAATCCATTAAACCCTTCCCCTAGTCTACCTATTTTGTGTGAGAGGCGATTTAGAATGATTCTGTCAAACATATAGACAGAACCTGAAAGTATATCTGTTTTTCAGAATGTTAAGAAGCAGTTTAGAATATGATTATATTATATATAAGCTTACTCATGTCAAAAAGTATGTGTAATAAAATTTTTAATGACTAGGAATTTTAATTATGGAAAATTTAACATTTACAAATTTTAAATGCTAAAATTCTATAAATGACTAAAATTTTATAAAAGATTTTGCTTGGAAAAGATGGACAAAAATATAGCAGTTAAGCTCAATATCAAATGCCTAGTAGCCAGAGCAATGGTGGCAAGCTCTATTATGGCTTAAATAGTATTTATCTTAAATAGTTTAGAACAAATGCTTAAATATTGTAACGCCACTCCCGTAAACGTTGGTTTGCGATGAACATAAAATGTGAATTGGCCTGGTTGATGGGGTTCTGGGAGTTCTTCTACTCCCCAAGCCCGGCCCGAGGCCAAGCTCGACTTGTGAGAGTTTGGTCCACCAGGCTGTTGCTTGGAGCGGCCCGCAGGGCCACGTACCCACCACAGCCCGACTGATCCGGAACTTCTCTTAGAAAACCGTCCAGTTTTCTCTTGAAGATGTCCACGGTTGTTCCGGCACCGTGGACATCTGGCCATCAATATTTGTAATAAATGTCAATAAATATTATTTTGCAATTAACCTCAATTTTATAAATAAATATTCAATTGACTTTAATTCTAAGCATTTAGAGCAATTATGATAAAAAAAAATCCAACCAAAACTTTTAGGCGTTTCAACATAGGTTTTTTTTAAGCCTGATCAAAGTAGTGTGGGTGAAAAATGAGACATTTTACACGATGGAACAGGTGCGTAAGAGCACGATAAATTACATGAGATATATAGCCTGTCTAAGCCAGTATATATATATATATATATATATATATATATATATATATATATATATATATATATATATAATATTAGTGTTCAGTGAGAAACCACAAGGTCTCCTCTGAATACTTTTTATTTTCTTCTCCGAGGCTATGGGTCCCCACATTGGCACCAGAGGTGGTACCCTCACAAACTTTTATATATATATATATATATATATATATATATATATATATATATATATATATATATATATATATATATATATATATATATATACACAAACAAGCTTGAATGGTCCCCAAGCCAATATGCAACTGAAAACTCCACACCCCAGAAGTGACTCGAACCCAGACAGCCTGGGGCACTATACAACTGGCGTACCTGGTACCTTAACCACTTGACCAACCGTGACCGTACAAAAGACATTGGTAGCCGAGGCTACCAATGTTTTCAGTTATATATATATATATATATATATATATATATATATATATATATATATATATATATATATATATATATATATATATAATAAAATTCTCCTATATAGAGAAGTAATGACAAGAGACGTAATCTAAGCATTCGCTCAATAAACAAGAAAACCCAAACGTAACATTTGTTTTGAGATTACCACCAGAAATAACAATGACGAGTACCCATTCCACCATATAAAAATATATAGGCCACAGTAATAAAAAAAAACCACCTGAGTCAGTTATGAGTGAATAGCCACCAGCGAAAGGAAAAATTCCGCGCACTTTCGTGTATTCCACTCATTGTTTAGGAAGACAATGCTTACGCATTTTTCATTGCTAATGTGTTTAAATTCACGAAACTGCTCGAATATTTTCGTTTCTCTTTCCCTGTGGCTACCTAACCTATGGAAGAAAAATATTAGCATCAATATTATCTCCTCCAGCCACTAGTTCACCAGAGAGCCGCAAACCATACCTACGATGTGATATGCACAGATTCACAGTCTGTTAACTGAAAGATGCTCCCCTGTCGACTTGTCTGATTCACTCTCAACATGTCAGTTACAGACGCGGGTTGTGTTCAAGGGGAAACTATAGTGGAGTAAGACTTACCATGTGGGAAGGGAACGCTCTCAGCCTGTTAACAGGAGTGAGCAATCGTCTGTTCCTGTATCCTCTTGTTAGTAAAAAAAAAGAAATAGTCAAATCCTTGACTCACTCAGGTTGTTACGTCTCAACAGTTTACAAATGGAATATATCGTGAACGAATGAAGGACTTTGTGGCAACAGTTTATCTGATTTTCAAATTCATGTCAGACTATACAAAATTGACCCATTCACATCTTGTCTTATACATTATAAAACGTATGAAATGTTTTTTTTGACATGGATAATGTAGTATTATTATTATGGCTGGGCCTCATTTGCGTGCACGTACTGTTATGGGTGGCTACTGTTGCGTGCACGTACTGTTATGGGTGGCTACTGTTGCGTGCACGTACTGTTATGGGTGGCTACTGTTGCGTGCACGTACTGTTATGGGTGGCTACTGTTGCGTGCACGTAATGTTATGGATGGCTACTGTTGCGTGCACGTACTGTTATGGGTGGCTACTGTTGCGTGCACGTACTGTTATGGGTGGCTACTGTTGCGTGCACGTACTGTTATGGGTGGCTACTGTTGCGTGCACGTACTGTTATGGGTGGCTACTGTTGCGTGCACGTACTGTTATGGGTGGCTACTGTTGCGTGCACGTACTGTTATGGGTGGCTACTGTTGCGTGCACGTACTGTTATGGGTGGCTACTGTTGCGTGCACGTACTGTTATGGGTGGCTACTGTTGCGTGCACGTACTGTTATGGGTGGCTACTGTTGCGTGCACGTACTGTTATGGGTGGCTACTGTTGCGTGCACGTACTGTTATGGGTGGCTACTGTTGCGTGCACGTAATGTTATGGGTGGCTACTGTTGCGTGCACGTACTGTTATGGGTGGCTACTGTTGCGTGCACGTAATGTTATGGGTGGCTACTGTTGCGTGCACGTAATGTTATGGGCGGCTACTGTTGCATGCACGTAATGTTGAAGGTGGCTACTGTTGCATGCACGTAATTTTGCAGATGGCTACTGTTGCGTGCACGTAATCATATAGGTGGCTACTGTTTCGGGATTTAGGTAAATTGGAACTATGACAACATAATTTTCACTATAAATAAAGCCACTTTTCTACTAAACGATTCAACACGAAATCAAGACCAATTCCATCGTAATGCCATTTTATATATATAAAAGCAGGTACAGGGAGAGAAACTTCGCCTGTTCAATATATTTTTCGAATGATAATATAAATTATTAAAAAAAAATATTATGGCCCATCATTGTTCACCGCATGCAGGGTAAATGATGTGGTATTAATATTTTATGTGTGAAATATTATTCAAAATGATATATATAAAATGATTGCGAAGTAAGTACCGTGTTATCATATGCATATTACCATTTTTATAAATATGCAAAATAATTAAAAAATAAGGGGAGGATGCGTTGCTCACATGCCAATGGGATTATAAATAGGACGAAATATAATTCTAATGGATCCTACTATTACCTCACAGTCAAAATACGATAATTATTGATATTTAAGCACTAGGCATTTCAATTTTTTTTTTAAAGAATTCAAATAATATTTGTTCACGCCTGCTCTTCCGTATCGAAGCGCTTTAACTGGTAACCTGATCCAGGGAAACGTAGTCTAAGACAATGCGATCCCCGCCGGGAAGAATCGTTTTTACAGCCAAGTACACATTTTACTGTTGAGTTAAATAGGGGAACTTTCCATTAACTCATACCAACCAAGTAAAAAGTCTCCCTTCTCAGGGACGCACTGGTTAACGACAACCCTTGGGAAACACCTAGTTAGCTAGAACCATTGAAACACATATAGTCCGCAAGAAAATCCAGGAAAACACCATAGTAAAATAGAACCCTGGAACACATTTTGTTAATTAGAAGCCTTGGGAAACACCTAGTTAGCTAGAACCATTGAAACACATATAGTCCGCAAGAAAATCCAGGAAAACACCATGGTAAAATAGAACCCTGGAACACATTTTGTTAATTAGAAGCCTTGGAGAATGTCTGGTTAACTAGAAAACCCGGGACACACCTGATTAGGTAGAAAACGTGGGGAACACCTGGTTAAACAGAAACTTTGGGTAGTACTTGGTTAAGTAGAAACCATAGAATCTACCTGATAAAGTAGAAACCATGGGAGACAGCTACTAGGCTATCCCATCAGACGTATTAATCCTGGGATACGATGAAGCAACCGTAAACCCAATGTAAAGAAACTCGGATAGTTGAGTTTTCATTGCACCTGTTTCATCTATATACTAATTATTGCTCATAAAATGGATATAGAAAGTTATATGTTAAAACTGGTTTTGTCATCAATAACGATGCGTCGCCTCTACCAAATTCGAATTAATTGCAATTATTAATTGACAAAATTTTTTAATTATACGAATATTATTTAAAATAAAAGCTAAAATATTTTATATATCTATGTAAAGATTAAAATTAAGAAAAAAATTATAAATTATATAGAAAATTTGAAAACTAATATAAATTATGAAGAAATGTTGAAAACTAACAAATTTTATAGACAATTTTAAAACTAATATAAATTTAAAATGAATATATATATATATATATATATATATATATATATATATATATATATATATATATATATATATATATATATATATATATTTCAATGCGAAATATATAAGTAATTCTGAGATAACTCTATCAAAGGTGTTGAAGAAATGCGTAAGTACTTCATTCATAATGATGTACTACCAGAAATCTTAGCTAAGTATCCAACGTTTGCGTACTGTCGGTAATGCATCCACATGACTGTAAACTTACCGCTCAGTTGAGTGGGTACGGAGCAGGATTAGAAATTGTAATAATATACATAGCTGGAGAACTTTGTTCTATTTTGTTTGTTTTGCGTTCTATAATATGTTTGGAGAACAGTTACTCGCAAGAGCTTTTATCTAGAAAGGAAGCTTGAATATTATTTTCCGATCATATTCGTTTTTTAAATATTAAATAAATGCATATTATGCTTAGTTTAACAATAAAAGCTAATGGGTGAATTTAACTGAACAAAATGTTCTTTTGGGATGAAGTATGCAATGAAAAGAGGCGAATGTGAGAGCATGGGTTCCATGGCCTGTGATCTTCAATAATATAGCAGGGGGGACCTCTGTCAGTCCACGTGACGATCAGCTATACGGTACATCCGGTCACCGCTGCCCGGAATTCAATCAATCTTTGCATGGCTTACATGTCTGACCCAGAAATGGGTGTAGGTTAAATGGAGTTCCCAGCTCCAGGGCCCTGACATTAGGGCAGCCCATTTCCAAAGCCCTGACCAACAGGAACGAACACAAGTTTGTTTAATGATGATGGTTTTATAGGCTGAAGCCAAGCGCCGAGAAAGGACGCTATTCCGTGCTGGAGTTAGAATGGTTAAAATAAACAATTATCAAATCAATTTTGTTCAAGTATTTCTCAATCTGGGCATTTGCGTGAGCAATGCATTAGATTGCGTTAATTGGTTTGTTATCAAGTCCAGCTTAGTGTATTTACTGTATCCTGTCTGAATCTGTTTAACTGGGAGAGATGTGCGGTTATGTTCTGCAGCTTAAACTGGCTGATGATGTCCACTCTTCGTGAGAAATGCGAGTGAAGTCTTCACCAGTAATTCTTAATTTGGTATTTTTTTCACGACTTCGGGTTAGTCTAACTGAGGATTTTCATGGAGCAGTGGTCAACCAAACCACAGGTTCATTATCAACCAGTACACGCTCAGAACGCAGTGGTTGAGCGCCGCTGTAAGTGTTGACTAGCTGAGCCCCTCCGGTGATGCTCACTGCTTGAGCGGCGTCGGTGGCACTGGGTATTTATACTTTTTATAATAATGTAATTATAAATAATAGTAAATAATAATAATAATTTTTCGTTGAAGAGCTCTATATATATAAGAAATCTAGCAAGAGTACGTAGTATTTAGTAGGTTTCGCTAGCACTAAATATTAGCAAGCTTTACAGCTCAACATTTAGCATAACCCGTCAAATAGCTCCAACACGTTAAATGTTTCACTCAGTCCACAAACACTCATCTAACTCAACTCGACAGCATGCCATTGCCAATTTTATAATTGGCCGATGTGGCTTACTATTAATTAAAAAAATCTATGCATATTCACTATTTAAAAATCATGAGCTATAACGCAAAAATCTCTTCGAGTTATCACATAAATCATTTTGGGGAGTAAAATTAATTCGCAACTAAAACCATGGTGTTGATTGTGAGCGTGTCGGCGGTGCTAATGGGGAATATGAATTATCAATCCAGCTGCTAGGTATCAACCTGTACAACTCCAATCTGATTCTATTTACAATTCCCGAACAAGCATTCGAATATCATCAATCGTGTTATGTCATCGTGATAGCCACATTCATTAGTTTACATTGGGGTATATATACACCGAGAGGTATATACCGCTTTTCGGTGTATATAGTGCTTACTTCAGTCGTGGATAATGTCTGAAGGCAGAATTCCTGTTGTCTGGTCAGGAATCACTTGTGTGGTTTTAATAATCCTCCAAAGTTGAAAGGCCTTAAGCCCAACATATGAATCGTTGATATTTAAACTTTAATTTGATTCTTTGGAATATACAGAGAACTGTTTAACTACACACAGAAATCACAATAGCGTGATGCATCAAATGAACAAATCTACAAGGGCCATGACGAGGGTTCGAACCTACGTCCGTGATGATCCCAGACGCTGCCTTAATCGACTGAACTACGACATGGTTAAAAGAATTGCAACCGGGAAATCATCCTGATTTACCAACGGATCCTGCAGTCTCTTTTAACCATGTCGTAGTTCAGTCGTTTAAGGCAGCGCCTGGGATCCTCTCGGACGTAAGTTCGAATCCTCGTCACGGCCTTTGTGGCTTTGTTCAACTGTTTAACTATTTAACTGATATGAAAGGAAATTTTTATATAAAAAATTGTTGGAACCGTTGTAAAATAAAGCTTAATGGAGATTCTTAGTTCGAATCCTGATCACATGCTAGGATCGCGTCCTGGACAGATATTAAGAGCGAGTTCTGGACAGATTCCGGTTCCAAATCCTAGTTCGATCATGTGCTTGAGTCCGTGACAATTCCTGGCATCGATTTACAGACAGTTTCTGGGTTTCAGTCCCAAGAATTGTCTGAGTTCGTGTCCTAAATAAATCCAGGGATCAAGTCGTGGACAAATTCTGGGCCGAGTATCGGACAAATAGATCGTTGATTCCAATCCCAGACAGGGTGAAACATTTTATGCAAAATTTCGCTGTTTCATTCGCCAAAACTCACTCAAGCGCCGCACTTGACCTAAAAAACTGAAGGATTAGAATGCTTCACTTGCGCTCTAGATCAACCTCACAAGCATTCAGGGCTTAGAACAGATCTATGAAATAGAAACCGAGTAAGTACATTGGTCAATATAGTGCTGCACTATTTAGAGTCAGGCCATTGACGTGCTGCGCTATATTAAATTCAAAACATAAACTGGAGAACATTCTAAAGTTTGCACCAAGACTGGTTCATGAACCTATAGACCTGAGCAACAAGAGATCTAGATCTGACCACGCCGGAAAGAGAGGAGGGCAAGAGGCAACCTAACCGTGATATAAGACTCTCAGAGGCATGGAAATCGATCAGGAAAAGAACTTAGTGTGAAGTGGAAACCAGAAACTCAGAAGAGCCATAGGGATGCAAGAAACATTTCTCAATGTCAGAGAAGTGAGCAAATGGAATGAGCTACAAGGGGGGGGGGGGAAAGGTTGAGTTGTTGTTGTTCTTATAGATTCAGCTACTCGGAACAAAAGTTCCAAGTAGCTATGGTGAGCCCGTAGTGGACTTTAAGGGTTGAGGCTAATTCTATATATATATACATATATATATATATATATATATATATATATATATATATATATATATATATATATATATATATATATATATATATATATATATATATATATACATACACATAAATAAAAATACCTCAACTGATAGATAATGCATTATCTAACATTCTATTACTCGTGTGATCATAAGTTCTTGGTTTCGTTTAGTTTCATGTTAGCCTTTACCTGAAGCTAAAATTGTCAAGCGAACCGTGAATAGTTGACAAGTTTTCAATCATCACTTTTGCATATATTTTTAAATTTGAAATGTTATGGCACTGGTCACGAAAGGTCAAGTGGAAATATTACACTGTTTCAATGACCACAAAGGTTATACAAACGCAATTGTAATAATAGTTTTCATACAGTTATATGAAAATATAGAGTAAGCGTGTTTGTCTTTCATAAATAATATTGTTCTGAACAGCATGGAGTCATCAGGACCAATTATATATATATAATATATATATATATATATATATATATATATATATATATATATATATATATATATATATATATATATATATATATATATATATATATATATAGAATTATCAACCCTTTAACCCTGTCGTAGCTCAGTCGATTAAGGCAGTGTCTGGGATGCTCCCGGACGCAGGTTCGAATCCTCGTCACGGCCCTTGTGGATTTGTTCATTTGATGCATCACGTTAGTGTGACCATGTGTTATATACACCGGATAACGTGTTAGTTGCTATATATACTAAGAATAAACTTTAAACGTAAACATGTGTATGACTATAGTATACCTGTAGTTAGTAGGGATTTGTAGTAGTTTTTCATTACTGTCTCCAAATGTTGACAAGCCTTCAGCCAAACATCAAACCGACAGATAGGCACACCAAAAAAAAAAAAAAAAAAAAAAAAAAACAGACACTAAGTGTATACGCACTGAAAGTTTAACTTAGTCCTGGAATATGTTCAGGATTCAAATATACTTGCTGGTTAGTAAGGTATTGTGGTGGCCTTTATAACCCGCCAGAGGTTGATAGGCCGTAAGTCCAACACTAAGCCAAGACAAGCAGAAGTGACGCTGTTCTTCGGGCGGGTTAGTCTTGGAGTGTCAGTTAAAGAGGATCCGCCAGCGGGCTGAAGTGTCTCTTGGGGGCTCTAGTTCAATAATGTTGACCAGCTCACGAATGGCGCGACCACAGAGCTTTCAATAACAGTTGATAGGTTACTGGGTATTCATACCCGTGCCACCTCTTGGGTGGCTTAATCTTTATATCAATCAACAGCTGATGCTCGAATCGACCTAATCTAGGTGAGACTCTTGACTCTTATCACTGAAGTATATAAGATTCATTAGCTTTCAGCAGCAACAAAGAATCATCCTCAAGGTGTATATTCACTAAGAGTATATTTTAACCTTGAACTATATTCAAGACGGAAGTATACTGATTAATAGTTTTCTAACGTGATTTCATTCACCCACCACCACCATCAAAGTCCAAACATGACCATTAAATAACCCTACATTTGTCAACACTGATTTCCTTACTTCGGTTTTGGGGTGAAGACCTAGCACAATAGGGATTAAAGCCTAGCTAGTGGCGATTAAAACTGGTGGCATTAATCCCCCTTTGCCTAGCCAAGGGGGGGATTAAAAATTATTCAAAGATCTGACCATACCGATTCTCACAGAGGGATTTCAGTGACATATAAGACATCTTTCTATACTTTATAAATGTTTATAGCTTGTAAATCTATAACGACTGATAAAGATAAAGATAAAGATAAAGGTTACCAGAAAAGCAGCTGAATTACTAATTAGTAGAGCTCAACAATGGCTTTACGTAACACACGTTTATTTTGTGTTAAACATTTTGGGGCCCCAAAATCAACTATGAACAACTCAGATTGCTTTCAGTTTTACGGTTGATGCTTGTGATCAACGAGTGAATATAGATTTTAATTGGCAGCGAGCCACATGGGTAATTGTAAACTTGCGATTTTTTTTTATATTCAACATTTGCGAATTGACGTGATAAAAGGAAACCCGTTAGTCATTACATATTTGATGATAAACAAGTCAAATATTGAGCGTGTTAGTGGTGCAGCTGATAACCTCATGAAAAGCTGGTTGGAATAAATCCTACATGTATTAAAATATAAATAAATAAATAAATAAATAAATAAATAAATAAATAAATAAATATATATATATATATATATATATATATATATATATATATATATATATAAACGGATCCTAAATATGCATAAATGAAGACTAATGAATTATCTACAATACAGTCTCATTATTTTTAATTCATACGATCAATTATTTCGTTTTTTTTTTAATTTTACAAAAAAAAATATAATATTTGCTCAAATTCTATAGAAATTATTTGTTGTTGTTGTTGCCTAGTTGCATAAAACAAAAAGCTTTTCCGCCCCGCGATATATATATATATATATATATATATATATATATATATATATATATATATATATATATATATATAGGTCATCTAGTAAAGTAATAGTGCCTCGGGTCACGTGGAGTTGTGTACTAAAGGTCAACATTATTGATATCTTTGACACCCTGTTAGTCTTCTCTTCCATCCTCTATTTTGTTTCATTCTTCTTCTTCCTTCTTAGGTTTTTCATCTTTCAGCTTTTATTTCCTTTCCCCTCCCCCCCTCTTTCTTATCTTTCAGCCCATTATCATGTCACTTTTATCCTCGTCTATTTCTCCACTATCTGATATTTATCCTATCATCTTTCTTTCTCCCACGTTCCTCCAGTCTTCCCCCTATCTTTTATTTACCGTTTAATACTATCTGTCTTTCTCTCTGCACCACTTGTCAATCACCCCCCCCCCTATATCGCTCTTTTCTCTTCACTCTCTGTTGTTTCTCTCTCTCTCTCACTTCCTCTCATTCTCCATACCATCTCATCTCTCCCACACTCTCCTATTTCTTTCTCTCTCTCTCTCTCCATTTTGCCCGACCACGTTGCAATACTTTCCTAAACAAGCTACTTAAACAGCCTATGCCCTGGAAACACAAACCGAAACTGTCTCTATTTTCCGCTTGTTACAACTTGTAATAAAGTTGTTTCATCTTGGCTTAACGTGTTTATGACGTATTATAACATCGTTACAACTTGCTATATTGGTTGATATAACTGGTTAGGTGTTAAAACTTGTTCGAACGTTGTACCAACGTCGTAGTTTCGGTGTGTGTATTTGGCGGGTGGGCGTCTCCATAACCACTAATATCACATAATAAACGTTTTTCACTTGCAAGAAGCCTTGCAAGAAACCTAGTCCCAAGCTAGATGAAAAGTCTTGAGACTTGCACCTGGACGCCGTTGTGATGGAGTAGGCTGGGCCGGCCGGCTTTGTCCGTCTTTACCCCAGGGGGCAGCGCCACAGTTTAGAGCCCAGACTTCTGGATGCCAGATTACTTTTAGGTCCGCCTTTCCCACTGAGAGATGCTACGGTATTTCTCATTTCTCCCATGCGAAGACAGGGGTTGCTGGAGGGAAGATGGTCCGGTATGTTGTTCTTGTTCTCTCGTGTGAGGATGGCAACAGATGGTCCAGAAAAACGCTGCTTGAGATGTGAAATGATTTAAAATAATATGAATAATATTTATACATATGTTAATTTATCTTAAAATCTTTAATTTAAGTTAAATTAAATTAAGTTAAATTAATGATAAAGACATGATTTTAAATTAGAAATCACAAAATATATTCCAGTGTGCATTTTATACTAGACTTGACAGCAACAAAAGGACATTATTGATTTTTACTAGAATAAAAAGTTAATATTTAATGGGAACAGGCACTGGACGCCTCAGTGAAAGATGGGATTTGCGGGATTAGAGCTATGTTAATGGGATTATTTAGTGCTGTTAGTGACACCCTGTTATTATAGTGTTCTGGTGGGATTACAGAGCGTGTTGTTGGTGGTGGTGGGATTATACAGTGTGCTCTTGGCTGAATTAAAGTGTGTGAATATGTGTGCTTAAAATATGTGTGTGTGATTCTTTGAGAATGATTGTGTAATTGTGCTTAGATATGTAACCGTATGTGAATGAATGTGTGTTTGAGTGTGCGAGAGTGAATGTGTAATAATGTGGAAATGAGTAAGCGTGTGTGAATGTGTGTACGAGTGATCGACTAAGGTTACGAAGACGGTTAATCTGAGAATCAAAAAATCACATGCAAATGGAGATACGAGAACGGAATACATATATAAACATAGGTGCCGAAGCTCCCAGTAACTATAGTTAGACCAGCCTGATGAATGTCTACCTTACTGAGAAACTAAATTGTGTGAGGCAATGAACTATATTACCCCTGGTGAGAGAGAGAAAGAGAGAGAGAAAGAGAGAGAGAGAGAGAGAGAGAGAGAGAGAGAGAGAGAGAGAGAGAGAGAGAGAGAGAGAGAGAGAGAGAGAGAGAGAGAGAGAGAAAGGGGGAGGTGATACCCACAGTGGACACCGCCCCAGTAAACAGGAAAAGAATTGGTCTCTTCCACTGCACGACTCCTGTTTCATGTGCTTTACGATACAGGATGCAAAACAGCTTCAGAAAATAGCGAGGAGAGCGCCGAGGTTCTCTGGTAATCCAAGTGTCTTGTGCCGCTCCTTGCTCTTCCAGACGATCCTCGAAATAGGTAAATTTCCCTCACTCCCCCTTTGAATATTGCAGGAAAAATATATGGGGTATAAAAAATATCTAAAATATAACCAAAAAGCTGACGCTGGAGCCTGATTTTTTTTAAACAACTGAGACACATGTTGAGAGCCTCAGAGATAATAGAAAATAGCGCAAAGTGGGGAAATAGAGAAGGGAACCCACGTTCCCGATCCTGGCAACATAACTCATCCCACTTCCCAAACTCCTACACCGCACCCTGCCCTAATCCTCATGTCCAACGTTACTGTCATTCCCCCATTGACACTCTTATTTTTCTGTTTCTTCTTGGGTCCCTGACCCTCACTTACTTCCATGAGCATCGCCAGCTTCCCCCCATCTAGTGTTCTCCCGCCGCATACCGCCCAGCATCCCCCCCACACTGCCTAACCCAACACCTAACATCCCCACACAACTCAGTCTTTACCCCACATCCAAACCCTTTTACTCCTCACCTCAATACTTTCCATTCCACTTCTCGACGCAACGCGTTTATACCACCAATACGCTCCGAAATCCACCCGGAAACAACATTTGCCTTTATCAACTACACTTTTCCCCCTGGCCACTCTCTTGCCAGCTTCCACCTCCCTGTGTTACTCAGACCAGACTACTGACCCATCACCTGACTCACCCGCCACAGGTCACTCACACTTATCCAAAAGACTCGATTGGGGGAACCAGGGAGTTGGAATGCACTAAAGATAGGTTTAATACACAAATGTAGATGGGATTACATATAAAGTAGATAAACTTAGGGAATGGATTCAGGAAGATAATTCAGATGTAATTGGGTACACAGATATGAGGGAATAAGGAGTCATAATAAATATGGTCCTACAGTGTATCCATGTATTAATATAGTCAAAAACATGCCATGGATTATGAGCAAGTTTGTACTTTAAGAGATGTGTCCTAGTTCTCACTAAAAGTTTATTTTAAATTTGAGCTTTATTAACGATTAAAGCATTCTTAAAAACATTGAACGAGGTATTTTGTGGCCTTAATGACCTTGGCAGTAGTTAGTTCAACCTAAATATATATATATATATATATATATATATATATATATATATATATATATATATATATATATATATATATATATATATATATATATATATATATATATATATATATATATATATTAATTTTAGACACCTACACACACACCAGGGACTCGAACCCTCACCAGCACAGATGCTTCAGTAACAACTGGCATGGCAGGTACGCATTGTACCCACTACACCACACTCAGAGCCTTAAAAATGATAGAAATTTCGGGGTATTTAAAGCCCCAAACCTCCGTCCCCCCAAGACCACTTGAGTAGGTGAGAGGTCACTGGCGTTTTTTATCGAGAACCTGTTAATATGGGAGAACCCGGTGTCCATGCTTTATACACTAACTTGCCTGAACACGCAAGTTTGAAGTTAAACTAACTTTAGACACATACCCACCAAGGACTCGAACCCTCGCCAGCACAGATGCTTCAACAACAACTGGCATGGCAGGTACGCACTGTAACCTGTACACTGTTAGATATATATATATATATATATATATATATATATATATATATATATATATATATATATATATATATATATATTTTGGTAGCAGTCTTTCCTGTAGACATATATTATTAAATATGACCGAAAAAGTAAGATTAATAATTCTAACACGAATTTTCTCAATCTTTCGTACATTACGCTTCACTGTTGGAGGTAAATCAAAAATCACTTCTCCAAAATTCATTTTTATTTCTAGTCTGACGCGACACGGGCGCGTTTCGTAAAACTTATTACATTTTCAAAGACTTCACAAATACACAACTGATTAGAACTTGCGTTTCCCTGATTTTATATCTACATTTGAGTGAGGTGGGAAGGGTGATGTGGCATTACATTTGAGTGAGGTGGGAAGGGTGATGTGGCATTAACACAAGACAGAACGCTAGGGGATATTAATAGGGTATTAAAAGTATCAACACAAGACAGAACAGAAACGATGGGTATTGAATAGAAGTGTTTGTAGAAAGCCTATTGGTCCATATTTCTTGATGCTTCTATATTGGAGCGGAGTCTTGAGGTGGGTAGAATATAGTTGTGCAGTAATTGGCTGTTGATTGCTGGTGTTGACTTCTTGATGTGTAGTGCCTCGCAAACGTCAAGCCGCCTGCTATCGCTGTATCTATCGATGATTTCTGTGTTGTTTACTAGGATTTCTCTGGCGATGGTTTGGTTATGGGAAGAGATTATATGTTCCTTAATGGAGCCCTGTTGTTTATGCATCGTTAAACGCCTAGAAAGAGATGTTGTTGTCTTGCCTATATACTGGGTTTTTTGGAGCTTACAGTCCCCAAGTGGGCATTTGAAGGCATAGACGACGTTAGTCTCTTTTAAAGCGTTCTGTTTTGTGTCTGGAGAGTTTCTCATGAGTAGGCTACTCATGAGAAACTCTCCAGACACAAAACAGAACGCTTTAAAAGAGACTAACGTCGTCTGTGCCTTCAAATGCCCACTTGGGGACTGTAAGCTCCAAAAAACCCAGTATATAGGCAAGACAACAACATCTCTTTCTAGGCGTTTAACGATGCATAAACAACAGGGCTCCATTAAGGAACATATAATCTCTTCCCATAACCAAACCATCGCCAGAGAAATCCTAGTAAACAACACAGAAATCATCGATAGATACAGCGATAGCAGGCGGCTTGACGTTTGCGAGGCACTACACATCAAGAAGTCAACACCAGCAATCAACAGCCAATTACTGCACAACTATATTCTACCCACCTCAAGACTCCGCTCCAATATAGAAGCATCAAGAAATATGGACCAATAGGCTTTCTACAAACACTTCTATTCAATACCCATCGTTTCTGTTCTGTCTTGTGTTGATACTTTTAATACCCTATTAATATCCCCTAGCGTTCTGTCTTGTGTTAATGCCACATCACCCTTCCCACCTCACTCAAATGTAATGCCACATCACCCTTTCCACCTCACTCAAATGTAATGCCACATCACCCTTCCCACCTCACTCAAATGTAGATATAAAATCAGGGAAACGCAAGTTCTAATCAGTTGTGTATTTGTGAAGTCTTTGAAAATGTAATAAGTTTTACGAAACGCGCCCGTGTCGCGTCAGACTAGAAATAAAAATGAATTTTGGAGAAGTGATTTTTGATTTACCTCCAACAGTGAAGCGTAATGTACGAAAGATTGAGAAAATTCGTGTTAGAATTATTAATCTTACTTTTTCGGTCATATTTAATAATATATATATATATATATATATATATATATATATATATATATATATATATATATATATATATATATATATATGAGAAATGAGATATATATATATATTTTGTGTGAGAGAAACGCAGCGTGTTCTTCCAAGCGACGCAAGCGTCACTAAACTGCCGTACTCAAAATTGCATGAACCTAACCTACTGGAGGACCTACAAACAGAAAACGGGAGACAATTGGCCTCAGGGGAAATAATACCTTAAAATACGACATACTATTCAGGAGGAACCGGAATAACGATATACTTCTTATACGAACGATATAACGATGAGAATCCTGTTGGGATTTATCAGGCCAGGTATAATAGGGCCTTCCTGCCGTGTTCTCTGTTCTCTTGTAAAGTCAGGAGTGCATTGCTGCAACTTTAATCGCAGGGACAGGATGAGAAACTTCTTTACTCTCTGTGTCCTGTCAATCTATCAGCAGCCTCAAGTTTCACCTCAGTCGATGTTCCCTGACAACACACTCAGGG
This sequence comes from Procambarus clarkii, assembly GCF_040958095.1. NCBI lineage: Eukaryota > Metazoa > Arthropoda > Malacostraca > Decapoda > Cambaridae > Procambarus > Procambarus clarkii. Next base: position 10,934,396 of record NC_091188.1, on the reverse strand, counting down.
CGGGAAACTTCACTTTAAAGGCTTCGATGAGACCGATCTCAGCATGACTTGGAGAGTTTGGGGGGGGGAGGGGGTGGTAATGTGTGTGTTTGTTGAGCAGGTGGTAATGTGTGTGTTTGTTGAGTAGGTGTTAATGTGTGTGTTTGTTGAGCAGGTGGTAATGTGTGTGTTTGTTGAGCAGGTGGTAATGTGTGTGTTTGTTGAGATGGTAATGTATGTTTGTTGAGCAGGTGGTAATGTGTGTGTTTGTTGAGTAGGTGGTAATGTGTGTGTTTGTTGAGTAGGTGGTAATGTGTGTGTTTGTTGAGCAGGTGGTAATGTGTGTGTTTGTTGAGTAGGTGTTAATGTGTGTGTTTGTTGAGCAGGTGGTAATGTGTGTGTTTGTTGAGCAGGTGGTAATGTGTGTGTTTGTTGAGTAGGTGTTAATGTGTGTGTTTGTTGAGCAGGTGGTAATGTGTGTGTTTGTTGAGTAGGTGTTAATGTGTGTGTTTGTTGAACAGGTGGTAATGTGTGTGTTTGTTGAGCAGGTGGTAATGTGTGTGTTTGTTGACTAGGTGGTAATGTGTGTGTTTGTTGACTAGGAGGTAATGTGTGTTAGACGAATTGTGAGGTGAACGCAATATTACCTCGGAGAATTATCAGTATCATTATTGAGGTGTGTTTCCAACATTCGTGACCAGCAGTGATCACTATTATTATTGACCCATTGATCAATTATAATATCCAGGTACAATAATAAGAATTATTAGAAGCGAGAGAAGGCAAGACGCAATGACAACACACCAGAAGCAATAATTTGTATAAATGTTTTCTTATATAACAAATATATATTCTTTCTTATTCTCCTGACCAAAAGAATTTTTTTATTTTAATTTGTATCAACATTTCGCGAGGAAGTAATGCTACCGCGGACGATCGAGTGCTTAGGCAAAGCAATGTAACTTTAATTTAGATGGTTGAAATACACCTGTTTAGTACAGCCAGGATTGAGATGATTCGTATAGGTTGTTACAGAATAAATGAGTTACAGAATAAATGAGTTACAGAATAAATGAATTCTGATAATGGCAAATGTCCAGATGATACGCTGTTACTGGGACACTCTTATGTAATCAGTGTACTGTACTATCTATGTAATCTTTGCCAGTTTCAAATGTGCTTCCATTTATGAATAAAGTCTTTGATTTGGATTGGATTTGAGGTGGAAAGCAGCACCCGTATGAAGGGGTGGAGCCAACCTGATGGGAAGCACCCAGGGGGGATGGAAGCACCCAGGCGGGGATGGAAGCACCCAGGGGGATGGAAGCACCCAGGGGGATGGAAGCACCCAGGGGGGGATGGAAGCACCCAGGCGGGGATGGAAGCACCCAGGGGGAATGGAAGCACCCAGGGGGGATGGAAGCACCCAGGGGGATGGAAGCACCCAGGGGGGATGGAAGCACCCAGGGGGGATGGAAGCACCCAGGGGGGATGGAAGCACCCAGGGGGGATGGAAGCACCCAGGGGGGATGGAAGCACCCAGGGGGGATGGAAGCACCCAGGGGGGATGGAAGCACCCAGGGGGATGGAAGCACCCAGGGGGGATGGAAGCACCCAGGGGGGATGGAAGCACCCAGGGGGGATGGAAGCACCCATTTGTGGCGAATTAAGTTTTTGTGCTCTGCAGTTTAATTGCTCCAGCTCAACTTTTTTAATTACAGTGAAGTTTATTGTATAAGTCGACCATAAAATAATTCTTTACTTCCTTCATTCTTTATAAATTTGCCTCCACGGAGCAAGAACCAGCACGGGACTTGAGTGTGTGTGCTGAACATCGAGTTGTAACTTGAGTGTTTGCTGAACATCGAGTTGTAACTTGAGTGTCTGCTGAACAACAAATGGTAGAATTACGCTACTCACATTTCTAAGACTCAGTAGCGCCCACAGCCCATCAAGGAATACCTGAACACCCCCCCCCCCCCCCCCCCCCCCGCCGCCCTTCTGGTCATCTCGCGACGCACTAAGTAGAATAATGTTCAGACTCCAATCGTCATTTCCCCTGGACTGTATAACAGACCACTCAACTTGTGTGTCTAATCGAGGCTCCGGCCGAGTTTTAATTGGCGTGGCCGCTAATTGAATCTATTATGAAAAATATAGTTTGACCAGCCACGACCAGCTCTGTGCAGCCGGGCCCTTGACCAGCGGTGGCACAGCTTGAGTTCCCAAGACCTTGTCCAGGCACAGCAGTGCTCGTCAGGGTCGTACCGCAACCCGTCCTCTTAAAAATAACTTCACTTTTCGCTCGTATACGCGCTATGACCAAATTTGGACGTAATTTCAAATGATATCGACTCACAAAAGTGACGTACTGTTCGGTTTTCTGTTTGAGTCGTCCGGCTTACTCGGCCAGCTTAGAAGAGGAAACTTTCCATTAACGTTTTTCATAACGTTTTGAAACTTTATGAGAATTTCCTGTCCACCTAACCTATCAGAGGACCCTTAACTTACTATTGTTGAGAAAAAAAATCCCAAATTTATATTATTTTTTTTTTCATTTTCAAATTACGTCCATATTCGGCCATACTGGTAAACGGTGAAAAGCGACGTTCTTTTTAAGAGGACAGGTTGTCCTATAGTTAGTAACATACTTAGTAACCCTGGAAACACAAACCGTAACTGTCTCTATTTTCCGCTTGTTATAACTTGCAATAAAGTTGTTACGTCTTGGCTTAACGTGTTTATACCGTATTAGAACGTTATTACAATTTAAACATCAGGGCCCCTTCCCCCCCTCTCTCTTTTTTGGCCTTTCATTCGGACCCCCGCAAAAAAGATTCCCCCATCCTAAGTGGCTTAATAAAAATAAAGTTCGTCCTTACCTTGACTTGTTCCACTCGTCTCCTCGGAACCTGGAAGAAAATAAACACAAATTCAATAAATCGTTTGGTCTAATCTGAACAAAATGAATAAATTTGTGTTTTATCTGACGTTGAAGAAACCCCCCCCCCCCCCTGCCACTTTCAACTAGCTTGTAAAATACGTAACTGGGATTCAAAGCCATCGTTGTGGGTTATATTATGGGGGGTGATTGCTGGCTTCACTGGGGCACCTCGAATATAAGCCAGGGGCCAGATTCACGAAAGCACTTACGCAAGCACTTACGAACGTGTACATCTTTCCTCAATCTTTGACGGCTTTGGTTACATTTATTAAACAGTTTACAAGCATGAAAACTTGCCAATCAACTGTTGTTATTGTTATAAACAGCCTCCTGGTGCTTCGGAGCTCATTAACTGTTTAATAATTGTAAACAAAGCCGCCAAAGATTGAGAAAAGATGTACAGGTTCGTAAGTGCTTGCGTAAGTGCTTTCGTGAATCTGGTCCCAGGAATATATTCACTGAATAATTCCATTCACTTTATCACTGAATACTGTAAGAACCGTGAACTGGGACCATAGTTCTGGTGCGGCCAGCCCTGTGGCCCTCTAGGGAGGCCAGTGACTTGCGTCTGGTTTTAATCAAAATTTAATTACTTTGTCGCTGGCTATTAACTCTTGAAGGTATTATGGTACGTTGGAAATTGGCTCAGGCGCAGACTTGTTATACTATTTATAAGTGAATTTAACGCAAGATTACGCACATTGATACGTATTCACAAATACACACAAATATACTCAAATAAAGATACATGCAGAGGAAAATTCACACACGCTCTGATACACACACACACACACACACACACACACACACACACACACACACACACACACACACACACACACACACACACACACTGGTGGCACGTGAACAAGGGGACACAGGTGGAAACTGAGTACCCACATGAGCCACAGGGACATTAGAAGGAACTTTTTCAGTGTCAGAGTAGTTAACGGATGGAATGCATTAGGCAGTGATGTGGTGGAGGCTGACTCCATACACAGTTTCAATTGTAGATATGATAGAGCCCAGTAGGCTCAGGAACCTGTACACCAGTTGATTGACAGTTGAGAGGCGGGACCAAAGAGCCAAAGCTCAACCCCCGCAAGCACAATTTGCAGAGTACAATTAGGTGAGCACACACACACACACACACACACACACACACACACACACACACACACACACACACACACACACACACACACACACACACACACACACACCAAGTCGAATGAATTCACAAAAATATCTGAGACATCCAGGGACACCGCAGTCCCTGGATTGACTGACTCCACATTGTCGCTAACTAACTCGAATTCCTGATAGACTTTGCATTAGTTGCAACACTAACAATAGCGTCTCTAATTAGTACTGAACGTTACAATCACCTTTCCGATTGTATTTTGCGCGTTAGCGGAGAGGCGATGGAAAATCCTCGTGATTGTATCTATACGAAGAAAATATGGACTTGTTTTCTATATTGAAAAATTGGAGAGTCTTTGAGGTTCAGAGAGAGAGTGTAAGAGGAAGTGTGTATATATATATATATATATATATATATATATATATATATATATATATATATATATATATATATATATATATATATATATATATATATATATATATATATATATATTGCATTAGACTGCAAAATACAGTTATTAAGGGAGTGAGCCAGCATGTATCGTACGCAGCTTAAATGGTGTACGATTCTCAATTCACATTATAATTTTGAAAAGGAATTCTGAATTAATTTCTCAGCATACGTGGAGAGTTACTGAACCAATTAATAGGAATATAAATCACTGCTCAGTAATTAAAATTTTAATTCAATGTTACCTAAGGATTTAATTTTTTAAAGAACAGGTTATATATATATATATTTATTGATTTATGCATTTATTTTATTTTATATTATTTTATTTTATTTTTATAAGTCCAGTGGAATTTTTTTCTTTCCCAGAGCCAGTTTTATCTTTACTGTTTTTATTTTATTATTGAAAGCAAATTTTATTTGTTTTGTGGGTATTTGTCACCTGTTTTGAGACAGCTGGAAATAGTCCGGAATCATTTGGTCACTTGTCTGAAGGCATTTCTTACAAGTCCGGTGGGCATTTGTCACCTGTGATGGCTCATGTGTACCATAAATATCGAATGTCGACTAAGCACCTGTACTAGCACAATACTAGCACCCATACTAGCCCCTGAACTAGCAACCCATAGTCACATACGGGAGCAACAGCAAGCCGGGTTCCACACCGTCACAGGAACAGTCTGCCCTAGTTTTAATTAAGCAGGAAGTAAGCTAAACGTGACAGCGCCTGATTACTATCTCGACCCGTTTTCTCTAAGTGTCACGACGTCATGAAAATGATGTATTGAATTCCGCCGAACCTCTAACCTAACCGAGGACCCCACGTATAGAAAACGTGACAGGCTCGTGTCTAATAGCTTCTCTGACCTACTGTCTAATAGCTTCTATAGCCTACTGTCTAATAGCTTCTATGACCTACAATCCAACAGCTTCTCTGACCTGTCCAAAAACGCAAAACCATTACGAATATATAACACTTGGAAGGGTTCAGGCTAAGGATTTTGGGATGGGACAGGAGGGGAAAGGAATGGTGCTCAACCACTTGGTGGACGGTCGGGGGATTGAACGAGGACCTGCATGAAGCGAGACAGTCACTCTACCGTCCAGCCCAAGTGGTTGGGTTTTAACGTAGAGGGTGTTATAGTCTATTTTGTGTTGCTTTGAGTTGTAACTCAACTCAATCAAAGACGTTAACGGTTGAGTTGGGTTGTGTAAGATCATACCGGAAAGTCGTTGATGATGTTGTGGAAATCACAGAGACCAAGTTTCAGTTTGGTAAACATAACATAGATTTTCTTTGACAATTTGCAGGAAAAAAATCTGCAAACTTTGGACATTAAAAAAAAAAAGGGTGAGGTGTGTGTTCAGGACACCGACTTTGGTGAGCCAATGGTAATATGTTTTGTGTTTTGAGCGACCAATCACTACTCAGGATAGACCCTGAGAGGAGTCACGTGACCCCGGGGGCTCACGTGACGGGGGCGCGACATGTATAGTGGCAAAGACGGAGCTCAAAGCCTTATTTTGGTCACTCAGATGGCCCTCAAGCACCTTGATCTTCCAGTCCCTTGTCTTGAACTACCATAACGTACTAAATACAAAGTTCTAACCTAACCAGAAACGAACGAGCCTAAACAACCCACCTAACCCAACCTATGGTTAGAAAACGTGGATTTTTTGTGAGCCGCTGCTTTTCAGAGTGATCGGTACGTTAAGGATCATAACGTGCAAAATGGGACGTATTAGTTGAGAAGACGAGTTAGAACTTTAAATTGAGATGACATGACGGTGGCGGGGATGAGAGATGCTGACTCGGATGTATGCCAGAATCCAACAGAATAGTTGAGATGTTGATTGGTACTGAAGAGATTTCTAGGTGAATCATTGCGGCTAATCCTTTTGTCATATGGCGTTGATCATATATTGTGAGCGCATTGATCTCTTAAGGTATAACAGGAATGCTTGAGTCTGTGAAATTATTGATCTCCAGTGTTATATCAGAAAATTCCTGGATCTTTGAATGTTGTGATCTATTGTTGTATAAGGCAAGTATCTGGGAGTGAGAACTCCCAGCATTTATATAATATATATATACGTATATATTAATTGTACTGTGTGTTTATTAATTGTACTGTATATCTATTAATTGGACTGTGTATTTATTAATTAAGTTTATAAGTGAGAAAATCCGAAGGAGTCGTGATCTAGTCGTCTAGAGTGTGGACCTGGGAACACCCTCCGCATAGGTTCGAACCCTCACTACAGCTCCTACGGATGTTCTCATTGACACAGTCACGTTAGTGTGATTACTCTCTGTGTAAAGTGTATAAGTACACTCATTCTTAATATATTTGAGTCTTCACTACAAACTGCTCATCCCTCCTACAGGGTTTTAATTTCATGTGAACCAAAACGTTTACACCTTCCACTTGGGAATAACAAAACAACAGTCTTGTTTCATGTCTACTCTCCTACAGCAACGAGTGTTGACCAGACCACACACTAGAAGGTGAAGGTGAAACGACGACGTTTCGGTCCGCCCTGGACCATTTTCAAGTCGACTGAGAATGGTCCAGGACGGACCGAAACGTCGTCGTCCCTTCACCTTCTAGTGTGTGGTCTGGTCCTGCACCAACGAGTCTTTCCCAATTAAATCGAAAGAACAATGTCAACTTACACAAATAAATATTTAAATCAACAAATTCAGTTTAATTAGTAGGGAGAGGAAACCCTCATTACGGTACATACAAAAGTATACGACAACGTGGGCTCGTAACTCGTGTCTGTTACATCATTTTTAAGTGCTTTAATCTTCCCTCACTAATTGCAAACATTATTGTTGATTGCTTCAAGGTATATTTCAGGCCTGGGATTGCTTCCATGTACAGCCGCCCGCACCCGGCTTGTCCCGCTTGACTCATCACATTCCGCTCATCGAGTTCGATTCATCATCATTCTTCTCATCATGCTTGGCAAATAACTCTCAGCTTGTCATGCTTGGGCTTGTCACGCTCGCTTTAACATACTCTGAATATCATGCTCGGCTCAAATACAGAAGTTAAAATAAATATATACAATAAAGTTTCTAATGCCATCCTCAGCATATCATTTAAAGTGTAACTATGATAGTACAATTTTTTTTAATAGCAATTTCATAAACTCTCAATAGTTTTAAAGTAAGCATTTGGTACCCACCCTAATCAAAGGTAGGGAGCTTTAACGTCTGGTAAACAAATGCAGATGAAATAGCAAACAAGGTATATGAACTGAGAGAGAGAGAGAGGGAGAGAGAGAGAGAGAGAGAGAGAGAGAGAGAGAGAGAGAGAGAGAGAGAGAGAGAGAGAGAGAGAGAGAGAGAGAGAGAGAGAGGGAGAGAGCATTTGAGCTGAAAACATAATATAGCAGTTGAGAAAAAGAAAATTGAAAGGGATAACAAATGCCATATTTCCCATGAGAGACGAGCAATGAAATATACTGCAGATAGGGATTAGCAGTGCTGATTAAAAAGGACGCGAACCTTTGAACACAATTGGAAGAGGAAACATTAACAAAAAATTTGACACAGCATATTAGAGAAACTAAAATTAAGAGAAAATGACAACCCAGTTAGACTTCATAAATTCATTCTAGGTCCAACTGGAGTAGATGGTCATCCACTCCCACCTCACTAGAGTGGTAATATGTGTTGAAAAATCTAGTGAAAATATACGTATGTTTGAGACTAATGGTGGTTTACAAAGGATTACAAAGTAATTTAAATAGCCAAAGACTATTAGATCCAAACTAACCTGCATGTTAGTGACATAAACCAAGGCGAAATAAAAGTATTGATTTGAGTCAAAGATTGTGGTGTCGTCTTAAATACTTCCTTTCAATCGTCTCTTATTCTTCTCCTTTCAAAACAGAATAAATTTAGCCCTTTAAAAAGGACAATATAATAGATAAATAGATAGATAGATAGATAGATAGATAGATAGATAGATAGATAGATAGATAGATAGATAGATAGATATGTATGTTTCATTTTTGCTGCTCGACACCGAACACCTTCTGATTGGTCAATACGCTTTCTCACGTACGGCGACCAAAACTGTATGTAATATCCCAATATAAAACAAAGTAGTAAAGTGTACAGAGTGAGAATAACTTTCTCCCGATAGACGCTCCAAAGTTCTGACCAAATATTCACATGACTGTCTGTGAGTCCTCAGTGTACAGATAACTAGGCTTCAGATCATTAGTCGTCACCAGTCCCATGTCTATTTTCAATTTATTTTCATCACTACATTTTTTGTTTTAATTCAGTAGTTTTCAAAGACTTTCAGACTTTGTTTCCAAAATATATATGATTTAAATTTTACCTGCAATATAACTAATTTACTCGACCAATTAACTGTAAGTTGTTTAATTCAGCGTTTAATCTTGGTCGTTCTATTTGTGTTTTCAATTTACTCTCTATAGTTCACTTTGCTGGAGGGTGGAGCGACGGTCATGCAGGTCGGCGTTCAATCCCCGACCGTCAAAGTGGTTGGGCACCATTCCTTCCCCACCCCGTCCCATCCCAAATCCTTATCCTGACCCTCTTCCCAGCGCAATATAGTCGTAATGGCTTGGCGCTTTCTCCTAATAATTCCCTTCCCCTTCTAGTTTTAGTGTCATCGGGAAATGTTGATATTGTAGAGCATTTGTCATTATTAATGTCATTTATATCACTCAAGAATAAAACTGGTCCTAAGATTGACTCTTGCGTCATTCCACTTGCAACGTCTATCAAACCTGACGCATTTCCATTTAAAAATACATTTTGCAGGCGATGAGCCACAATAACGTGGCTGAAGTATGTTGACCAGACCACACACTAGAAGTTGAAGGGACGACGACGTGTTCGGTCCGTCCTGGACCATTCTCAAGTCGAATGCGTCGACTCATTCTCAAGTCACAATCGACTTGAGAATGGTCCAGGACGGACCGAAACGTCGTCGTCCCTTCACCTTCTAGTGTGTGGTCTAGTCATAAATACATGTTGTTTTAACCCAGATAGCTCTCAAAGATCCTCCCTTAATCGTTACTTCGCTACTTGGAGTCCACTCTCGTATCCTCCCCCATAACTGCCAGTGAGATAATTGGCACTAACCTCAAGCAGGCGAGCCCAACTAAAGATGCTAAGAGAGTCACTGGATTGAATACAGTCTCCGTGGTGTAGTGGTAAGACACTCGCCTGGCGTTCCGCGAGCGCTTTGGCATGGGTTCGTATCCTGGCCAGGGAGGATTTACTGGGCGCAAATCCTTAACTGTAGCCACTGTTTAACTCAACAGTAAAATGTGTACTTGGTTGTAACAACAATTCTTCGCAGCGGGGATCGTATTCCAGGGACCTGCCTGAAACGCTACGCGTACTAGTGGCTGTACAAGAATGTAACAACTCTTGTATTTAATGCTACAACTCGAATACAACATATAAACGATTGTATCCGATGGTTCCTCATTATACATTTCATCGGTCAGTATCATTATTCTTTCCACCGGTGGGTACAGGAACAGACGACTTCTGACTCCTGTTAGCAGGTTGAGGGCCTGCAAATTACCATAACTCATGGTAAACTTTACCCACTAGTTTTTTTCCTGGAACACGACCCGCAAATAGTTTTACAACCAGGTACCCCATCTACGGCTGGGTGAAGAGAGGCGAACAGTTAAGGGTTGGATTCTAGTCAATCCCCTCTTACTCCCCCCCCCCCCCCTCCCCAGGCCAGGACTCGAACACAGACCAAATTGCTCACGAGGTGTGGGGAGAGCGTTATACCGCTGCGCCACTACTGACGATTGATGTGTGATACTTGAGGGGACTTATCAGGATAAAGCTCTTGGAAAGCTGGATACAACCAATAATTATTTAATTGATCTCCAAACACCAGCTTGCATTTAAACACGAAGAATTATGTTCAACAAACGTCCATTAAACACGAAAGAAAACTGTGGGGCTGCATGCATCTTTCTTGATTTTGAGAGTGTTTGATCCCGACTGAACGAAGATAGTGAAGGCGTAGCCAGTAATTGCGAGGAAAGAGACGAAGAAGGCTAAGCTGGAAACACCATTGATCACACCAGTGAGAAAGGTGAAGCAGGTGAAGCATATGCTCTTGCCGGAGACAAAGGTGAGCTTCACGCCGTTGGAGGAGCAGACCAACAACAACAAATCCTTATCAGAGATGGCCACATCAGTAGCCTCGTTAAATAAAGAGCCTCCAGCCTCCTTTGGGAACTGGACACTGGCAAAGAAAGAGGCCTTTACGAGTCCCTTTCCCCTGGGGGAGGCCCCCCGCTCATTCTGGGTGACGCAGGTGGTGAGGGAGGTGTCTCCGAGAGGCAAGAGGGAGAGAGAGAGAGAGAGAGAGAGAGAGAGAGAGAGAGAGAGAGAGAGAGAGAGAGAGAGAGAGAGAGAGAGAGAGAGAGAGAGAGAGAGATTTAAGAGCTTCGCTTCACAGTGGCTTGCTGCTGCCTTCTCTCTCTCTCACTTTCTCTCTTTTCTGTGTATGTTTCTGTGTCTCATTGTGTTTTCTGTATGTCCTCTCTTCCTGTTTCTCTGTGTGGTTTTGTTGTTTGTGTTTTTTTCTTCTTTATGCCATTAGTTGCATTGTTTGCTTTATTTGCACCTCATTTGATGGTACGGAGGACACACACACACACACACACACACACACACACACACACACACACACACAATGAATACTGAAGATAAACACAGATAATAATACAGAAGGATACACACCAATTAACTCTGGAACAATGTGCCTTTCATTCTATTTTCGTGGAAACGTGTACGATGTTGACGAAGTGTGGAACAGGGTGGAGAAATTTGTATTGAGTTAGAAGAAAAGATGGGCAGAAGAGGGCGGAATGAGGGGGGGGGACAGAAGGATTAAAATGGAATTGAAAGGTGGGAAGAAGAGGGGTGGAAAGACGATGATAAAAGAATGGAAGAAAGGTAGAAGAGAATGGAAGAATGATGCGCGGGTGGTAGGGGGCGGGTGGTCCAGACTAAGGTGTGAATCCTTCACAAGGAAGAGTTTTTCTGTTATATATATATATATATATATATATATATATATATATATATATATATAATTTTTTTTTTTTTAAGTTTGTGAGGGTACCACCTCTGGTGCCAATGTGGGGACCCATAGCCTCGGAGAAGAAAATAAAAAGTATTCAGAGGAGACCTTGTGGTTTCTCACTGAACACTAATATTATCTTCTCCTACCACCCCCCATTCTTTTGTATGTACACATATATATTTACTTTATTTGAACTTTGTTACAAAAAAGGAGTTACATATGGGTTACATATACATATATATATATATGTATATATATGTGTGTATATCACGAAAATAAACACGTGATTAAGAATGTGACAATGTCAGACCACGGAGGAAAAATGAAACAGGAAATTTCCTTAAGTACTTTCGTATATTAAATACATCTTCAGAAGGTCACATATGTATATATATATATATATATATATATATATATATATATATATATATATATATATATATATATATATACACATGGATATCCCGTCTATCCCCCACACCAATCCCGCCACTAATAGTCCTGAGCCTTGCCCCAAAGCCGCCGCTAATATCCGCCCCTACACGACTGATCAAAACTCCTACGGGCTCACCATAGCCCGTGCTACTTGGGACTTTGTTCCAAGTAGCGAATCTTTAACAACAACAACATACACGACTGAGCCGCTCTAGGTAAGTGTAACGAAACTGGGTTAGTCTCAAACATAAAATCAATGTTATAATTTACTCCAAAAGTGTTGTGTTAATCATTAATTTATTTTCTGTAATGGAGAGCGACTTTAATAACTAGACCAAATGACAGTGCAGGGAGGGAATGATTCTCGCCGAACGCGACTACTCCCAAAGCCTCGAACGAGTCTCCAGATTAATCCGTCGCAGTCTCATCTTCCCAGCTCAAAGAAATACCTTTGTAATGACTTTCGACTTCATCACATGTCTTTTATCTGTAATGAAAAGGTTCAGTCAACGAGTGAGAGGAGGTAGAAGCCTTCTGCGGTACTCTTTACTGGACAAATTCAGAGCAGAATTCAAGACTTTTATTCACTTCATGAGAGCAATTTCGTGGTTTTAAAAGCTAGACTTTCCGCTTTAAGACCTGAAGGTTTTTCATGCGTTGTGGTGCATTGTGTGAAAGCTGACTTGAAGTAAGATTAACATCTTTAATTTAACAAGGTGCATTTCTTATCGTTAATTTACTGGGTAGTTATCGCTTCCATAAACACAGATGGCCTTTAAATGGATAATTAAATTTCTATTAATGTATATCCCAGAGTAGTGTGGTAATATATATCCCAGAGTAGTGAGGTAATATATATCCCAGAGTAGTGAGGTAATATATATCCCAGAGTAGTGAGGTAATATATATCCCAGAGTAGTGAGGTAATATATATCCCAGAGTAGTGTGGTAATATATATCCCAGAGTAGTGTGGTAATATATATCCCAGAGTAGTGAGGTAACACTGACAATTTTCTTGCAACCGTGAAAACAAAAGCTATTTTCATTGCAATCTACAAATAAACAAATATAAATGGCTATGTGGCGGAATTCCTCATTGAATTGTTAGTGGCAATGTGGGTATCGTATCAGTTGTAGCAATTTTGTGGCCCTCTGTTCGAACCCACATTTAAAAATTCATTAGAAAGGTTTGTTTTTAATACAAATGATGGAAATCGCAATATTTTTGAAAGATTTATCAACAATTTGATAGTTTCTCTATATTGCAATGAAAACCCAGGCACGCGAATAAGAACCTCCAAACCAGCCTGAAACGTCGAAATAAGCCATAAAAAAGATACTTTTTGATTTTTTTGTTTACACAATATCTCACTTATTTTTAAGGATGTACCATCAAACCTAAATACCTTTTAACAACCAATTGCTCACTCTTCTAGGACTATTTCTCCTGATTTTCTCGGGAACCAATAAGAGCCAGGTGACTGTGCCGTCTGGCCCAGTCACCTATAGCATAGCCAGGCACCTAACTGCAACTTTTGCGACATTGGATTCGCAAACATAACAGTCAATCATCTGCCCATCGTTCTCCCTGTTCGTGTCCAGGACTCAGTGAACTGCTGCCTCTTAACCAGTGGACCAGCGGACCCCCTTCGTCAGGCAGGTCAGCTGCATTGCCTTGCTATTTATTCATGCAAGCAGTAGCGTTATTGACAAGGATAAGCAACAAAATCCAATTATAAATGTCATAGAAAACTGAGATATATAATAATATAGGGCATACTAAGATAAATTCTAGTGTTAATCTTCAGAAACTGACGTATTGTTCAAAATATATATTACTGCGGGTCTCTCGAGTGCTTTACATTTCGTTAAGAGTTGAATTCTCTCGATGTTAATATTCAGTGAAAGAATTTTCTCTAGGAACTCAGGTTAGCAGTTCAAACAGACGCATGGAGCGAGAGCTCTCTTTACCGTCAACTGTCTGGAGGTTAGCACAGACGGGTTGCAACACTCTCTCAGAGGTAGTTGGTCTTGAATCGTGTTATCAGCGTCCCGTCGTGGATTCCCCACTCCCTCTCTCTCTCTCATTATCTCACACTAGCTCATGTATACACTGCTTGCTCGCTCTCTCTCTCTCTCTCTCTCTCTCTCTCTCTCTCTCTCTCTCTCTCTCTCTCTCTCTCTCTCTCTCTCTCTCTCTCTCTCTCTCTCTCTCTCTCAGTTGAAGGCCAAGTATAACAAAGGAACAGCGATACAAATGATATGTCAGTTTCCAGCAAACACAAGACTATATTTATCATAATACTGATAACAGCTCTTGTTTGTAACATTTCGCGATTGAAAAACTGGACCGTATTAAAACATTGTCTTGTAATCATTTTAAATAGCGGACCGACGAGATTGTTTAAGAAACCCTTCTCAACAATTCTCGCTAAACAACACACAGGTCGCCCGAAGAGAAAAGACTGATAAATAGGAACTCAGGCGATATCAGACCATTTGGCATAAAGGAAGCTGCGCTTTAGTAAGCTTATTAAAGCAGTGCCTTTAAACAAGATAGAGCTTTAGATGCCCTCTAATACTTTACAGAAGGAGTCTCTTGCTCTACATCCCTCTATATCTACTCTACTCAGTGGCTTCTTCCCTCTCTATATATATCTATTCATCTTCCCCCTATTACTGCGTCTGTCATGCTTCCTCCATACTTCACTAAGATTCTAGCATCTTGCTTCCCTCTCTCCTTCTCTCCGTCTTTAGCCAAGCCTTCACGTATCTCACTGTTCCTATATACTGATCTTCCTTTGTATAATTATCTGTCTCCATTTCTCTTCTTTCTTCCACTTTCTATATCTACGTCTTTCACTTACTAAAACTGCCTCTCTCTCTCTCTCTCTCTCTCTCTCTCTCTCTCTCTCTCTCTCTCTCTCTCTCTCTCTCTCTCTCTCTCTCTCTCTCTCTCTCTCTCTTTATATATATATATATATATATATATATATATATATATATATATATATATATATATATATATATATATATATCGCCATTTCTCTATCTCAAGCCCCCTCTTCTTTCCCGCCCCTCCTCTCTCACCCTCTTCTCTAAAACTCCTCCCTCTTTCCAACCCATTTCCTTTAACCCTTCTCTCTCACCCTCCCTCTTTCACCCACTATCCACCCCCTATCACCCTTTCTATTCCACACTCTCTAAGCCACTCACTTTTCCACTTTCATCCACTCTCTACCCACCTCCCCCCTTTACCGCCTCTCCCATCCCTCTCCCTAAACTTGTCTCTCACAACCTCTTAACCCCTTTCCTTCACTCCATTTCCTTCGCGGTTCCCTACTTAATTGATTGACTTTGGGAAAAGTCTTTACAATTCTGATACGTCTTACAGGCTAAGAGCCCTCACCACTCTCGATCTTCCAGGCTAAGAGCTCTCACCACTCTGGTGTCTTCCAGGCTAAGAGCCCTCACCACTGTGGGTCTTCCAGGCTAAGAGCTCTCACCACTCTGGTGTCTTACAGGCTAAGAGCTCTCACCACTCTGGTGTCTTACAGGCTAAGAGCTCTCACCACTCTGGTGTCTTACAGGCTAAGAGCCCTCACCACTGTGGACCTTCCAGGTTAAGAGCTCTCACCACTCTCGATCTTCCAGGCTAAGAGCTCTCACCACTCTGGTGTCTTACAGGCTAAGAGCTCTCACCACTCTCGATCTTCCAGGCTAAGAGCTCTCACCACTCTGGTGTCTTCCAGGCTAAGAGCTCTCACCACTGTGGATCTTCTAGGCTAAGAGCTCTCACCACTCTGGGTCTTCCAGGTTAAGAGCTCTCACTACTTTGAATCTTCCAGGCTAAGAGCCCGCACCACTCTGGGTCTTCCAGGCTAAGAGAGCTCTCATAACTTCTCTGGTTAAGAGTTCTGATAGGAACTCTTAAATTATTGACAAATAAATTTTATTTGTCTCATTCCCTGATAAGCTAAAAATTGGTCACGAAAAATTGGTTACGAAAAATTGGTCACCAAACGAACTAATTAATAATGAGTTGATTAATTCGTATTATCACAAGGTGTAGATGAAGCCAGATACTTAATCAGTTTCATTTATATAGAACTTGTAACTAAATTATTTTAAACACTTTTAATAAGTCCTTTTTAAATACCTATTAGCTTTTTAAATCTATATTTCACTTATTCAATGCACATTTCTTTTCTTCTTAATCAAGATTAAAACAATTTGCCATGAAATAATGTTGTATTTTGAATGGTACTGCAATTGTGCGAAGCTGAGGACGGGCTGGAATATAAATATTAGCAGAGAAACGCAATAAATAATCTAATTAGTAAAGTCAATAAAAATGCGGAATGGATGTATTGGGAAGCCAATAACCAAATATATTGCAAAAAAAACAAAATTACATCAAATCATAAAATTAAAAGTAAATAAAATAATAATGACTAAAATATCAACTTCAAATAAATAAGTGTAAAATTATATACAACTTAGGAAAATAAAAAAAAAATAAAAATAAAGTTCAATTAATTAAGGAGAGCAGTAGCGTCATACAAGGGGGGTATCCGTTACAAATCAATGCAAGGGAATTTACAGAAAAATTACAAGTACCATTTATGAACAAAATTCATTCGCCATGAACCACAGGGGAAAGTGTTCCATCGGCTGCCTATATTAGGACGCACAGATCATCTCAATTGTTATCGTAATGTCGTTAAACTATTAACGCTGCTCATAGGAAGGGTCATTAAGCGCTAACTACCGGGAGGCAACTTAGGTCATATTTGCAACACGTGCTCGCAAGGTCCCGTAATGTTGCTTATGCCAGGCGGCACTGTGCACCAGCTGTTTCCACCTGCACCACACTCACTATATATATATATATATATATATATATATATATATATATATATATATATATATATATATATATATATATATATATATATATATAAATTGTGTAAATTGTGATACACAATTTAATAATATATATATATATATATATATATATATATATATATATATATATATATATATATATTAAATATGACCGAAAAAGTAAGATTAATAATTCTAACACGAATTTTCTCAATCTTTCGTACATTTCTTTTCACTGTTGGAGGTAAATAAAAAATCAATTCTCCAAAATTCATTTTTATTTCTAGTCTGACGCGACACGAGCGCGTTTCGTAAAACTTATTACATTTTCAAAGACTTTAGTTTACAAATACACAACTGAATAGAACCTATTAATGCCACCTCTTGTTCTGTCTTGTGTTGATGAAATTAATACCCTATTTATACCACCTCTTGTTCTGTCTTGTGTTGATGAAATTAATACCCTATTAATGCCACCTCACCCCATCCACCTCACTCAAATGTAGATATAAAATCGGAGATGCGTAAGTTCTATTCAGTTGTGTATTTGTAAACTAAAGTCTTTGAAAATGTAATAAGTTTTACGAAACGCGCTCGTGTCGCGTCAGAGTAGAAATAAAAATGAATTTTGGAGAATTGATTTTTGATTTACCTCCAACAGTGAAAAGAAATGTACGAAAGATTGAGAAAATTCGTGTTAGAATTATTAATCTTACGTTTTCGGTCATATTTAATAATATATGTCTACAGGAAAGACTGCTACCAAAATATACTAATATATATATATATATATATATATATATATATATATATATATATATATATATATATATATATGTCGTACCTAGTAGCCAGAACGCACTTGTCAGCCTACTATGCAAGGCCCGATTTGCCTAATAAGCCAAGTTTTCCTGATCTAATATATTTTCTCTAATTTTTTTCTTATGAAATGATAAAGCTACCCATTTCATTACGCATGAGGTCAATTTTTTTTATTGGAGTTAAAATTAACGTAGATATATGACCGAACCTAACCAACCCTACCTAACCTAACCTAACCTATCTTTATAGGTTAGGTTAGGTTAGGTAGCCGAAAAAGTTAGGTTAGGTTAGGTTAGGTAGGTTAGGTAGTCGAAAAACAATTAATTCATGAAAACTTGGCTTAATAGGCAAATCGGGCCTTGCATAGTAGGCTGAGAAGTGCGTTCTGGCTATTAGGTACGACATATATATATATATATATATATATATATATATATATATATATATATATATATATATATATATATATATATATATATATATATGTTGTACCTAGTAGCCAGAACGCACTTCTCAGCCTACTATGCAAGGCCCGATTTGACTAATAAGCCAAGTTTTCATGAATTAATTGTTTTTCGACTACCTAACCTACCTAACCTAACCTAACCTAACTTTTTCGGCTAGCTAACCTAACCTAACCTATAAAGATAGGTTAGGTTAGGTTAGGAAGGGTTGGTTAGGTTCGGTCATATATCTACATTAATTTTAACTCCAATAAAAGAAATTGACCTCCTACATAATGAAATGGGTAGCTTTATCATATCATAAGAAAAAAAATTAGAGAAAATATATTAATTCAGGAAAACTTGGCTTATTAGGCAAATCGGGCCTTGCATAGTAGGCCAAGAAGTGCGTTCTGGCTACTAGGTACGACATATATATATATATATATATATATATATATATATATATATATATATATATATATATATATATATATATATATATATATATATATATATATATATATATATACAACCGTCACCACAGTGATTATATAACCCATGTTTCCACAGTCAATATATACATCACCTGCCCCACAGTAACTATACACTACCTGTCTCACAGTCACTGTACCCTTTCTACTCCAGTCACTAACAACCACTTGTCCCACAGTCACTATTCATCATCTAGTTCCTCATTGAATATATATTACCTGTCCCATAGTAAGTGCATACTGTTTCCAGTCACTATACACGACCTCTCCATCATCACTGTCTATTGACCAAATGTCCCAAATGGGACTATTGGTGAGTAGCTAATTGTTCCATGTACAATTAGGTACTCGTCTAATTGTAGTTGCCTAATTTTACCAAACGAGGGTTGAGCTTCGGCTCTTTGGTCCCGCCTCACAGATGAGGTAGGACCAGCTGTGAGGTAGTGAACAAGTGCAGTCAGTTTGTTCATTACCTCGGCACATAACAATGATTTATAGTGTCTTTGTGGCTCATTTTAGGTACTCAGTTTCCACCTCTGTTCCATTGCTCGAGTATCGCTCAGGCTAAATAGTCTATCCTTGTCTGCCCCCTATCAATTGTCCTGATAATTTTGTATGTGATAATCATGTCTCCTTCAAGCTATTCTGTCTTCAAGGGACGTATTATTTATTTATTTTTGGGGCTTTCACATAACCCATACCTCTTAGTTACGGTACTGGTGGCATACTTCGTTGTGTGTTTGACCAGATTTGAACTTCACGATCAGAGCCACATATTCCAGGACTGATCTTACATGTGTGATACACAAACTAATACTGGTGATGTACACTGAAAACTGGTGATACACAAACTAATACTGGTGATGTACACTGAAAACTGGTAATACACAAACTAATACTGGTGATGTACACTGAAAACTGGTGATACACAAAATCTTGAATGTTTCCTTATATTCTAAATGCTGGTCTCATGTTGGTTAACCTCAGAATGAATACTTTGTTGAATAACTGAAAGAGCTACTTGATCCTCCAGGCAAATATTACCACTAAGAGATATTCTGTAAAGACGCATAAATTACAATGCTCTTATGGGTAGATATAGAGATAGATATTTCAGTAAAATGCCCTAAAGGCTTCGAGATTGGATAAAATTTGGCTTCAAATTTGTAACAGTATACAGAGTTGCAGAGTTATGGAATAAATCATACATTTGTAAGCTTTGGTTATTAAATTTAAGTCTTATTTGACCAATTATTACATATACAATGTATTTATTTCTGTATCTAAAGATTACGTTGTTAAACTGGCTTTTTTGTTGACTTACTTGACGTTCAACAGAGATACATGAATATACGTCAAGGACTTAACAATATAAAAACATAAATCCTCCAGTAAATGGCCAATTAAATAATAATCCGGAATGGGATGAGCAATGAAGGACAGAGGCAATTACAACAGCATCAATCCACTGACTGACATTCAAGTTATGGCATCAATAATTTGGCGTCATGTTTAAATAATTCTGTTGATGTGAGTACTTGTACTCACCTAAGTGTGCTTGAGGGGGCTGAGCTTTGGCTCTTTGGTCCCGCCTCTCAACCGTCAATCTACTGATATACAGATTCATGAGCTTCTCAAGCTCTATCATATCTACATTTGAAACTGTGTGTGGAGTCAGCCTCCACCACATCACTTTCTAGTGCATTCCATTTACTAACTACTCTGGCACTAAAAAGTTCTTTCTAACGTCTCTGTGGCTCATTTGGGTACTCAGCTTTCACCTGTGTCCCCTTGTCCGTGTACCACCCGTGTTAAATAACGTGTCTGCGTGTGTGCAAGCGAATATGTATGTTTGTGTATATATTCTTGTGACTGCAAGATCGAGGTTTTAGCTCTTGATTTCCTCAGCTCTTCAAACAGTCGGTAGTTTTATATAGTGATTCCAGACCTATCTTCACCATCACTTATCCTAGATGATTGGATAAGTAACGTTCCAAACTGATGTTTCATACTCTCGACGGCACTTTCAGTAGCAACTAATATTACGCGGTATAAACGCAATTTCGGGAGACAGGATTGGAGTTAAGTCTACTTCTAAATTCATTTCTTTAATGCTTCGAAAGTTTGTTATTATTTCCAGTTTCAGGTGAGATATGGCGTCTCAGCCAGCGTTCTTTTCCTGGGATCCAACTTTGCTACTTGGCACTTGTTAGTCTTGAACTCTTTAGCAGTAGTGCTGAACTCTCCCTCTCTCTCCACCATACCTACAGTCAGTTTATTTCACAATTTATTGGCTAATTACATTTGTGTATCGGGTTAAATTTGTGTGTGTGTGTGTGTGTGTGTGTGTGTGTGTGTGTGTGTGTGTGTGTGTGTGTGTGTGTGTTCTTGTTTGTGTGTATCGTATGTGTATGTTTTGTGCGCGAACTCCTTCCTTTCATAGTGTATTTATTTGCGTGGATGTGCGTGGGGTGAGTGCGTCTTCTTTCTACACGCATTCTGTACGGAACGTGGTTATACACTTTAGTCTGCGCTCATACAGAGGTTAAAGTGTTAAAGATAATGCAGCGTACAATATGCCTCCGAGGCACGTCCTATTGCATACATTACGCCCCGAGACAGGTCGTTGTACATACATTACGCCCCGAGACAGATCGTAAGGCATACATTATGCCCTGAGACAGGTAGTCGGGTACATGGAGGCAGATTAATCTCCCCCCCCCCCCTCCTCCTCGGCCCACCCACACACACACACACACACACACAGGACCAGGACTCAGGGACAGCCACAAGCACTGTGGCGTATGGTAATGAGGCCCAACACAGGTGTTTATTTAATATTCTCCGAGCCTCGCGCCGCCCTCCACAACTTGTCTTATCGTGCGACCACAGATGGCGGGAGGAGGGGGACGACGAAGGCCGGACAGAAGGTGCGTGTTGCAAGGACAAAAACCCCCTTTCTATCTCTTTTTTTAGAGCCTTTTTAGATCCCATTTAGATCCTATTATGATCATATTTACACAAGTTGGCCGGGTGGAAAGTATTGTTTGCTGTTGCATCCTACTTGGCCCAGGTGTTTGTCTTTCCTGATTGTTCGCGACTCTGGGAGCTCTCATCTCTCGGGTCGGGTCTGAATACCGCGTCTGGATGAGACACTGTACTCAAGGCGGTATACACACACGCAGCTATTTTTGTCTCGCTACAGCAACTCATTATGTTTGGCTTCGTCGGGTATTCTTGCTCGTGGCCTGTAATGTCTCGTGGTCTTAATAGATACCATAAAGAACGAGTTTGTGAGCACTTGTAATGTTCTTCAGAGTCACGTGATTATCCTGACGTCTTCTAGTTTGTTTGTAAGCTTTAATTTGCTTCTCTATAGACAACAAGTGCTTTAAAACACTCAAATTTAAATGGTAAAAAATAAAATAAACTAATGCACGTCTACGGAATATAGTATCCACATTTCACTACCACTGACCTCGTAAAGAGGGTGCTTAGCGACCGACCCCCCTTCGAGGGAGTCTCGGGGCGCGGCCTCGAACCTCTCATCATACTCCCACAAAATCACCTTTAATATTGATAAGTTTAATGAGGCTAGCCCCAAGCGTCTGACCTCTAAACTTGGGCAGGCAACATAACAGACAAAAAGACATTCTAATGTATATAGATATGCTAGGATGGGCTACCTCGGGGTACTTGGAATAGTCCCTCTCTCTCTATCCCCCATTCCCTACACTTCACACCCTCCATTCCCCCCTATTCCCTCTTCCCCTTTCTCCCTCCTCTCTTCCCCCTCCCCCCATCTTCCCTCCCATTTTCTCTCTTTTCCTCTTCATATCCTCTCACCACTTCTCCTTATCTTCTCACCTCCCCTCTTTTCACACCTTTTTTTCCCCCCTGAATATCTTCAAAATCCGAACAAATATTTTCTAACTTCAAGATGTTACACGACCAAAGATCACATTCTCTCCAAACATCTACCACCTACGGGCTACTCATGCCCATGTCACCTCTTGTGTTGGCTTAATCTTCATCAATCAATCACTTGTAACCACTCGGACTCTACCTTTGATAATGTTGACGAAGATCAACGAAATGCATCTCTTAGCGTCCTTAATAGAGGAATGGGAAGGAGAGAGGCAGAGACAACTAGTGGGAAGAAGAGTCAAAGAGAACGGGAGGGAGGTAATATATCAGGAGATAGCACTTAGCCATTACAACTACAGAACGCTTGGAAGGAACGAGGATAAGGATTTGGGATAGGAGAGAGTGGGAAGGAATGGTGCCCAAACACCTGGACGGTCGGGGATGGAACGCCGAGCTGCAAGAAGCGAGACCGTCGCTCTACCGTCCAGTCCAAGTAGTAAGGAGGGAGGAAGAGAGATAAAGAGAACGGGAGAGGGAAAGATGTGGAGAGAATGGGAGGAAGGAGGCGAGAAGGAGGGAGCGAGGTAGAGAGAGAACGAGAGAGATAGAGAACACCCGGGTACTGCCTGGTGACCTACAGCAGGAGTCATCAAACACCCGAGTGTCTACTTACGAAACCTGTACATCATTCCTCAATCATGGAAGTTTAATTTGAATTCATTAAACAGTTTACGAGCTCCGAGGCACTACGAGGTTGGTTATGAAGATAATTATCATGGGGCCGGGAACGACCTCGTAGCGTATTCAAGCTCGTTAACCAACTCATCAATACAAGCGAAGTCCCCTTAGTTGAGGAATGATGAAGCGGCTTCGTTAGTGAATGCGTGATGATTTCTAGCTCTCATAAACTTTGACATGAGATCCAGACTTTTGTTATTGAAGAGTGGTGTGGCTTTTTATGCTAATTCTTCATTTTAATATGTTAATATCTTCATATGTTAATTCGTTAATATTTTAACCGTTTACATAAATGCAGAGAAGATATATGGATTCGTTTATTATGAGTTGCGTTGTGCATTACTCAATGCAGAATATTATCATTAAGAAAGCAGTGTTCATGTCTCAGAAGGCTTTGTGCCAGTATTAATTATCGAAATTCATACATATTAAGAAATGTAAATTTAAATTAAATCTATTAATAAATGTATTTTTTCGAAATTTAGCTATGTACTTTTGGTAAATAAAATACTGTAATTTGAAAACATTCACCAGAGATTCATAAATTCATTCAAAGCAAAACCTTTGAATTATTTATTGTATAAAATATTTAGGTGTATTTCATGAATATAAAATATTTAATTTCACGCGTTTCCCTGGACCCAAAGCAAAAGGTATTTGTATAATGTAATGCTGAGATCCAAGAGCGGAATGATATTTCTGCTAGTAATACGGCGAGACGCTGAATCCACATCCTCAATATACTTGGTTTTGAAGAGGCTATTTGACGTATTGGTGGGGCGGAGTTACCTTCATGACTCTCTCGTAACTGTGTGTGTGTGTGTGTGTGTGTGTGTGTGTGTGTGTGTGTGTGTACTTGTCTAGATGCTGTGTACTCTAATATCATTTTCTTTTCCAACTGAATATTGACTTAGCTTCGACATGTAACCCGTTCTATTTATTTACTAATCATTTGCGTGTCTAGTACCATTCATGTTCTCTCGTTCTGTTGTTACTCGCTTCCAACCTTGCTTCTCTGTCTTCTTGATCAATTCTCCATGTGATCTTGCATGTCGTTGTCATCTCTCTCTCTCCTCTTGAATTACTGTGTGTTGAATCACACTTTCACACACGAGGTTGTGTTGCTTAACACAAATATTTAAGTTCTCAAAAGTTAAAAATGATAAGTCACGTTAACGAACGAGTTAAGTAAACAGTTCATATAAATAAGCTACATTAACGAGTTAACAAATCAAATTAACAGGTTAACAAAAATTAACAAGTAAACGTGTATTAGAAGTCAAGTTAACGAGAATAACAAGTCAACAAATATCA
The DNA here is from genome assembly GCF_040958095.1 of Procambarus clarkii. NCBI lineage: Eukaryota > Metazoa > Arthropoda > Malacostraca > Decapoda > Cambaridae > Procambarus > Procambarus clarkii. The sequence goes on along the minus strand of NC_091188.1, from coordinate 10,909,760 downwards.
CAAATCAACTAAACAAATATAACAAATCAAGTAAACAAATATAACAAATCAAGTTAACCAATATAATAAATCAGCAAATATAACAAGTCAAGCTAACAAGTATAACGAGTCAGTTTACAAGTACAGTGTAGCTCAAGATAACGAGTCAAGTTCACAAGTACAGTGTAGCTCAAGATAACGAGTCAAGTTCACAAGTACAGTGTAGCTCAAGATAACGAGTCAAGTTCACAAGTACAGTGTAGCTCAAGATAACGAGTCAAGTTCACAAGTACAGTGTAGCTCAAGATAACGAGTCAAGTTCACAAGTACAGTGTAGCTCAATAAGTATACCAAATCAACAAATATAACAAATAAACTTAACAAGTACAACAAGTATATCAAGTCAAGTATAACAAGTATAACAAGATTAATACATAAAATTCCAACCCACATCAGGGGACTCTGAGAGGCGGCAGATCTCCTTTTCACTAACATCAAAAAGATGCGAAATGTTTCAGGTCGTCAGGTCTATCATCCGCCAAATTAGGCTAATTGCCTCGCTCTCCTCTTAACTAGGAAATAAGCCTCTTCAAACACCAGGAGTGTTCAGAGGAGCTCTCTCTCTCTCTTTCTCTCTCTCTTGGTTTGGGGTTAAGGTCCTGTCAGCCCTTGGATGATTATTAGGACCACCGCAAGTGTCTATATTGATCAACCGGTAAGTGGCTACTTTGTCCAGATGTAAGGTAAACTTTATGTGTACGTACAGGAGAGAGAAGGAAGGTAAACTCTCTCTCTCTCTCTCTCTCTCTCTCTCTCTCTCTCTCTCTCTCTCTCTCTCTCTCTCTCTCTCTCTCTCTCTCTCTCTCTCTCTCTCTCTCTCTTTCTCTCTCTCTCTCTCTCTCTCTCTCTCTCTCTCTCTCTCTCTCTCTCTCTCTCTCTCTCTCTCTCTCTCTCTCTCTCTCTCTCTCTCTCTCTCTCTGATGTTTAGTGTAATGACCCCAATGATTTAGAAATATGCAGCAGTGCAGGGGGAATGTATATACCTTTACGCTTATCTGCTATGAAGCGCGAGTGCTGGGATATATATATATATATATATATATATATATATATATATATATATATATATATATATATATATATATATATATATATATATATATATATAATGTGTGTGTGTGTTCACAGCAACAATGTTTTTCTGCGCTTACATAAAACAAAAGCTGCAACTGACATTTTTATTGGCGTAGGGACCTTAAGAGAAGCCTTCGGGCGGGAACTTGAGACGTTCTTGTTGCCGTCATTAGATCAACTTGGTTGTGTGATGGGTAAGCACAGGCCTGCAGGGTTACGGCAACAGTCTCATGGATCAGGCGATTGCAGTGGGACGAGCCAGGGACCAGGTCAGGATACCGGAGTGGACGTACTCTCGAAATCGTCCACAGGTAATCGACAGGTGAGGTCTTCAATCTTATATATTTCAAATCCAGTACACTCTGGACGGTAATTTTTCCGTGGAAATAAACTATTAGTTCGTCAATGGTATAACAGTTTGATATAGTCTCCTGCAGGAGTGGCTCGTGTACACTAGTGGCTCCTGCAGGAGTGGCTCGTGTACACTAGTGGCTCCTGCAAGAGTGGCTCGTGTACACTAGTGGCTCCTGCAGGAGTGGCTCGTGTACACTAGTGGCTCCTGCAAGAGTGGCTCGTGTACACTAGTGGCTCCTGCAGGAGTGGCTCGTGTACACTAGTGGCTCCTGCAGGAGTGGCTCGTGTACAC